>NC_083358.1:8196508-8509235 GCF_030254825.1 Meriones unguiculatus | reverse complement strand
AAAGTTCTGCTCTGGAGCCAGGACCACCCAGATGCTCCCGGAGGCCGTGTAAAGGGACCGCTGTGTCACAGCCCTGAGCGACCTGTGTCCTTGGGGGCCTGTGGCCTCTTCCCCATTTTTTCAGCACTGTCTACTCTAAGAGTCAAGATTTGAAGGACCACACAGCCTCAGGACCCTGGCTCCACACGTCCTCCTGGCCTGCTGGGACCTGTTGAGCACAGGACAGGGTGGGGCTCACACTAAAACATGGAACTATTTATTAAAACCACCGTGTTTTTTATTTAACCTGTCTCTCTCTGTGCTTGAGCAATGTGGCCCCAGGTGACAGCATGGGGCCTCACAGCAACCGGGGGTGCAGCCACTCTGCCCACGGCTGTCCCCTTTGGGGCGTGGCTTCCTCACCGAAGATGCGGTTCCACAAGGAGCTATGCCTCATGGTTTGGAGTTCAGTCCCCAGTGCTCCAGAAAACAAAACAAAAAACTCCACGAGTACTGCTTATGTAAACTCTGATCCAAAAGCAAAAAACAGGGTGGCGGCAACCGAGCATGGTTAGGGAATTTAGTCATCTAAAAACCTGAAACGCCACAGACTTTTACAAAACTTGCTGTGACTGAAGTGCAAAGACGCCTAGCGTTTGCAAAGCTCTGGCTCTATCAACCTCCCTCCTGACAGGAATGCCTCAAACACAGACACAAGTGGAAGCCCCCCCACCCCCAAAAACCAGATACATGCCAGCATCATGCCTTATGGAGAAAGAACAGTCTCCATGTGGGTCAGAGGCTTGGGGGGCATCGAGGAGCTGGGCACTCACCTGACACGCCAGTGACTCAGGAGGCTTAGGCAAGAGGATTACAAGCTCAAGGGCAGCCTGGGCACCTCAGGCAGACTCATGATCCCCCTGCCTCTTAAAAGGGCTGGGACTTAGCACTAGAGCCTCTGCCTGGCCCGCATGAGGCCCTGGGCTCAGTCCCACCCTGGAAACAAGAGTCATGGGAATATGTGTAATGCACTAGAGGAGCCATGCACACTCAAGACAATCTATAGCTGAACAAAAAACCATCATGGTGGCTGCCAGAGGGAGCTGGGACCCGCAGCATGGCATCTCCCTGGCAGCACAGGCTCTCGGGTCCCTCCACACTTCCCTCAAGTGAGGTGAAGCCCACGCTCCTGGCGACCGTGACACACTTATGGCTGGGGGTCATGATACGAAGGGATTCAACAAGCAGCAGGGACAAATCTCACACACATGTACTCATGTGTGCCCACATGTACTCACAAGCATACATCACACACACGTGGATATGCATGACCGTACTACACACAGGCATATGTCCCCACACACATCTGCATACAGGCATGCATCACACACGTGCACCTGCACAAGCATGTTACACTCACGTGTGTACATGTGTGTGTATGACACAGGCTTGTCATACACACACATGTACATCTGCACACATGTACATAAGAACATCTCCCCCACACATCTGCACACAGGCATGTGTCACATGCGTGTGCACCTGCAAACAGGCAGACATCCACGCAGACAAAATGCCCATTTTATGTATACTACATAAACAATTTTTAAAAGTAGCTGAAGAAGAGGAAACTGTATCATGTAACAGACGGTATTGGGCGGAGGAGACAGCTCGGCAGGGAAAGCGGAGCATCAAAGCCCGACAACTCACGCTCAATCCCTGGACTCAACTACAAACCAGCTACAGGTGTCTTCTGTGGTCGCAGTGCTCCTAACTGCTGAGCCTCTCTCCCGCCCTCAAAAAGAAAAAAAAAAAAAAAACAACTCATAAATAAAAAAGACACCCTAGAAAGCCAGAACACTTTGAAAAAGGAAGCTGTCCACAGCCACGCTCCTTGGTGAGCGGGCAGGCACTCGGTATGTTACAGGGTGAGTGATGGTGAGCGCTGACACACCTCAGCCGGCACAACTGCAGCCACTGTGTCTGAGAGGCAGAAGCAGGGGGACCATGAGTCCATGGCTAGCCTAGGCTATAGGACACCCTGTCTCATAAAGCCAAGGGCTGAGGACAAAGCACAGTAGTGAGCACTTGCCTAGCATGCTCAAAGCCCTGGGTTGCATCCCACAGTATTACCAAAAAGGAGAGAAGGAAGGGGGGGAAGAGAGGGGGAGAGAGGGAGAGAGAGGGGGGGGAGGAGGAGGGAGAGAGAGGGGGGGAGGAGGAGGGAGAGAGAGAGAGAGAAGGCATCTTTTAAACCAACTAGTCACTCAGTTCATCCCAGAGACACAGTCATGGACACACCAAGGATGGTCACTATAGCAACAGTCAGTCCCCAAGAAGATGCAGCATCGAACAGCTGACAGATGGAGAGAAACCCTGAGCAACTCACTGAAAAGCCAACGCTGAGACAACGTGTGGCCACCCAGCTGTGGCCCAGTGTGCAGAGTGACCTCCAGGGGGCACACAGGAGGGGGGCACACCTTCCAGAGCTGCCCTTTCTCATCTCCATCCTTCCAGCGCTTCACTCAGGCATGTGTTATAGCCATGTTTGCAGCGCGGTCTGTGTTTCTTTACCGTTTCCTTCCAACACCTTTTGGGTCCGGTCAGCTCAGCATGGAGGGAGGTCTCTGGCACTTACAGCTGAATTCTTGTTCCTGGTTCACAGAAGGCCACACTCCTCATTTGCGAGAAATGAAAGTTCCTTGGGGCCCGGGTGACACCCCACAAACATCTGTGCCCTCAGAAACACTACAGGTGTTGGGGGGGAGGAGGGAAGCAGAGCCTGCCACCACCTGTACCCCCAAGAGGGGTGCACCGTGAGCAAACACTTTTGGGTGCCGTCTTGAGGAGCGGAATTCCATCCCAGCACAAAGGTCAGAAAGCATGGGGGCCACAGTGTCATGACTTCCCAAGGGGTCACACCAAGCCTTGGGCACCGCAGGTCTGTTACCAACAAGACACACAACTACATTTTTATTTTAAAACAAACAAAACACTTATCAGGCAGTTGTGGTGCACGCCTTTAATCCCAGCACTCGGAGGCAGAGGCAAGTAGATCTCTGAGTTCGAGGTCAGCCTCATCTACAAAGTATGTTCCAAGATATCCAGGGCTACACAGAGAAACCCTGTCTCAAAAAACAAAGCAAGGGGCTGGAGAGATGGCTCAGTGGTTAAGAGCACTGTCTGCTCTTCCAAATGGACTGGGTTCAATTCCCAGCACCCCCATGGCAGCTCATAACTGTCTATAACTTCAGAGATCTGACATCTTTACACTAATGCACATAAAATAAAAGTAAATAAATTATTTTAAAGAAAGAAAAGTCTGAGGATTCAGACTTAAAAAAAAAAAAAAAAAAACAAAAAAAAAAAACCTACTCCACAGCAGTGACCTAATTCTGTGAAGTTACAGTGGGGCTGTCTGAAGATTCTAGTATTTTCTGTCTCTATCCCACAAACCATTGACAACAGGCTTCTTACCAAGAAAACCAAAATGGCCCAGCTCTTGTCAGCACCACATGCCCTCCAGCAAGCACAGGAATGGCACCGGTATTTAAAAGGTGCTAGCCTCGGACCTTTCTGCCGTGCTCAAGATTGGTACATGGAGTATTCCAGGAGCCTCCTGGGCAAAAATGCAGAATAGGAGAAATGCATACAGCCGGCTGTACTATGGCTGTTAATTGGAACAAGTTGTATCATCAAAGGTAGAACCTTTATCAGATCTATAAAGGTTGACATTTACAGCAAAAGGCAAACAACGGAAGAGGTAGAGGTCTCACAGACAGGCTCACAGTTCTTTGGAGTGGATGAAACTGGACAGTGATGGCTCAAGGTGTGATGGGCAGCTGCCCACCTGAGTAATCATCAGTCTTTCAGGATCGCTGGAGTCCATCTTAAAGTCTACAACTGTCTTCTTTGTCTTAAGATGCCATTGACAAAAAAAAAAAAAAAAAAAAAAAAAAGTATAAGGCCAAGGTTCTAACCTACACTCAGGGTCCCTGGGGGAAGACACCCATCAATTATGGCTTCAGAGGGATTTTTCTTGGCATGGCTGTGTTCGGATTAAGTATGTCCATGATAGAGTTGGGTGTGACCACGTAGCTCTGAGTTAAAGCTAAGCCAGAGTGAGAGCGGATGGTCTGGAGAGCTCTGCTTGACCCAGCAGTGAGGAACCGGGGTGCTTTGTGCATCCCTGGGGAAGTCTCCGCTGGTGCTCCAGGAAGTCCACTGTCCAGGAGCTTCAGTCATCACCATCATCATGGATTTCCCGCAGTCCCTCACTGTGACGGGTCCGTCCACTGGCCTCCAGCATGATCTGGGCTTCAGGATTTGAGTCAAGGATGCTCTTCTTGTTCTTGGCCTTGGGAAGAAAGGGAGTGGGTATGTTCAGGATGAACAGGAAGAGATATCAGCTCCCACCAACCTAGACCTCACAGTGACTCCCTCCCAGCGGTTGGCTTATCAGACTGGAGCCACAGGAGGCCAGGTGGCACGGGTACCCTGAAGTCTCCCCGGCTGGGATGCAATTGCCAGGGTCATGCAGAAACCCGCTGTTCTTGCACGCAGGTAGGGTGGGCCGGCTAGCTGGGCTGGGTGCAGAGCTTAGGGAGGTCCCCCTCTCTGAGGGAAACCCACACTCCACTCTGCTGCATGCATCCTGGCACAGCCCACAGCTGGAGGACAAGCTGTCCCTGGGTGGAGAAGCGGGCAGAGTGAAGAGTAAGCAGCAGAAAGGCCGTGGCTCTGCATGAGGTCACGGCCATGGAAAACTCACCAGATGGGTCTCTGAGAGGTTGCCAAGTCCCCACACCTCCATCTTGTCAAACTGGAATTCCTCCTGGGCAGACAGCTGTGGACTGTTGTAGGTGGTGCATGCAGGCTTGGCCTTGCTGTGTCCTTTCCCGAAGTCGGCGGCCACCCAAAGCCCAAAGTAATGGTGCTGCCCGCCCATGCCCTGCAGAGCAAGTGGGGCAGGCAACCGTGTCGCAGCCATTGGCAGGTCCAGAACTTCAGAAACAATGAGCTTCATCGCTCCAGAGAACCGGGAGGAGCCTGAGTTCTTGACTAGCCTGAGCTACAGACAGTTCCAGGCTAGCCTGTCTAAAAGACCTTGTCTCAAAAAGAGAGGGTGGGAGTGGAACCAGCCTGTGACACGGGGAAAGCAGGAACGTGGCGAGCAGTTTTCTTTGGCTGGGTTGTGATTATAATCATTTTCCCAGTTGCTAAGTGGTTATGGACCCCAGCGAACTACACCCCACAGCTCTCTGCAAGGCTACACACAGGGACAGCAGGCTAGAAAATCTGCAGACCCCCTGGGTGTCCTAGGCAGCACTCGGGGATGAGCTAAAGCACAGGGACCCCTGTGTCCTGTCCCCACGGGAAACCGACCTCCGCCCAGGAACTCTCCCTCAGAAAAGGTGGCAGGCTGGGAGCGGCAACTCAAATGCTTTTCCCACTGCCAGGCTCAAGCCCGCTGTAACCCGGCCTCCCGGACAGCTTTGTCCCAAGGTTGCCTCTGTCACACCCTCTTGTCCCTGGTGGGCCTGGGGTACATGTGGTGACCACCTGCTTCCATCTTGAACTGTGGGGGTCTGAGCCTAATGACTAATGGTTCTGTGGATACTGAGGCTACTCCTGAAGCTGACAGCCAGGCCTACTCTTGGAGGGGTCCCGTGCCTCAACTCTGGTGTCCTGGGAACCCAACCATGTCCCTCCCACTCACTTTGGCAGCCACTTGGGAGGGAAACCCTGACCCTCTCTAGCTGGCAGCCTTGGCTCTCAGCTCAGCAAGCACAGAGCTGGGCCTTCCCAGAAGACTCATCAAGAAGCATGGGGGGCGGGGGAGGCCAGCAGGTTGGATGGCTCTCACCCATGCCAAACATCCTTATGAGCATCTGTCATTGCTCACCTGCCTCTTCTCCCCTCTACCTTCCCCATTCATTTCTTCTCTCCTCCCCTCCCCTCCTCTCCCCTCCTCTCCTCTTATTCCTGTGGCTAGCAACAGGCAAGAAAATGGCCACCACATAGAGCCCATTTTCTGTGTCATGAAGTTATCACTAACTAGACCCAGTGCCCAGAGGCCCCGGGCACTGGGGCCCAGGGAAACGGCTGGACTGTTTGCACACAGACCAGGGGGAAATCCGGCAAAGGCATGGCTATTGCGAAGGAAGATGTGATCTGGCATTGGCTCTCAGCACATGCCGCAGGGGGACAGAACGCTCTTGCACCTGGCTGGTGGGACACCCCTCCCCCTCCTGCTTACCAGTCCGTTGGGCATGGTCTGCTGTCCCTGATTCAAGTACATGAAGTGGTCATTGTAACCCGTGTGCATGTACGTGGCCATGCTGGGGAGGACGGAGAACAGGAAACACTTGCTGTCCCCTGGAAGTGACGGAGAGCCAAGGAAAACAGTCACTGCCTCAGAACCTGACACCAAGAACTGCCAACACCAACAGGCTGCGCCTCAGGATGGAGCAACTAAGATCTTGCGCATCTTCAGAGGGAGGTATGGAGTGGTGATGAGAGGGCAGGCCCCAGACCCCACACAGGACAAGCCTTATGGATGTCTAGGAACTCAGGAGGAGAGGCTGAAGGCTCAACGATCTGATGACAGTGAATAGACAGTGTGGCCATCTGCAGACCAGGCGACAAGAGTTGAACCCAAGAGCTCCACCACCACATCCCATTGTCAGTGTGGACCATCTGCGGTGCACCAGGCTCAAGCCACAGAGCACATGGGGGTCTGGAAAGCGCCCTCTGCACCAGAGCCAAGCCTGCCTGTCTCAAAAGCACCGAGTCCTGCAGCAAAGGCTCCGGAGGAAGTGGGTTTCGTCTGAGACCTCACTCAACCCTCGAGTGGAGCCTGTAGGGGTACAGTGAGGTGGCAAGCTCAGCCTGACCCGGAGTCTCTAGTGGGGTTCAGGGCAACCGCTTCCTAGGACAACAGGGCAAACAGCACACGCATGCAGCAAGCCTCAACAAACCGACCTTTTCCCTCCCAGGCCTGTGGCCATCAGCCTGACCAGGAGCTCTCTGGGGATGGCAGTACCACCTGCACACACCTGGCACGACCCCTCCCTCCCCTTGCCCCGGCCTCCAGAGCTGGATTTGCAGGAGGAAGAGAAGGAAGTACTGAGGCACCATGATGGCACCTTGAGTGAAAGCTGGCTGTGTGTGGGCACAGGAAGCGGGTCCTCTGTGGGGACAGCTCCTGGGAGGGCAGTGAAGGAAGGGTACAGCTGACCCGGTTACACATGGCGCTTCTGCCATAAAAGCAGAAGGGGGAGGGGCACGCCAGGCCGCCACGGTCGGTAGCGGGCAGTGCAGCAAGCATATGCACCCCGTGAAGAGGTGGCTCACCCCATCCTGAGCATCTGTCTGGTGACACGTGACATCTGAGTCAGGGTTGACTCCCCCCTCCCCTTTCCAGGACCAAAGAAGGAGTCTGTGATGCCAGAAGAAGCATGATAGTCCTACCACAGCGTAGGAGCCAGGCGTGTGTGTGTGTGCAAACGTGCCATCTCCCCAGCCCTCCCAAGGTGACTTCAAGCCCTCAGGTTTAGGTCACTGCCATGATTCAAGTGTGAAATGTCCCCCGTGGGCTCGCTTGTCTGAACACATGGGGCTGTCTGGGGGTCACTATGGAACCTCTAGGCAGAGGAGGAGGGTTGCTGCAGAGACTCACAGGTTACTTCTGTCCTGCCCCCCACAAAATGTGTGTACCCGTGTTGTGCCTACACGTATGTATATGCATCACATGTGTGCATAGCGACCCTGGGGCCAGAAGAGGACATCAGATCCCCTGGAACTGGAGCTAGGCAGCTGGGAGCCGCCATGTAAGTGCGGGGACTCAAACCAGGGCTCTAACTTCTGAGCATCTCTCCGGCCCCACTACAATGCTCCTTAACCCACCAAGATGTAGGCGAGCAGCTGGCACCTGCTCTCGCTGCCTCGTCCACCATGATGACCTGTAACCCTGCAAACCCTGAGCCATGACACAGCCTCTTGGCAGGTAGTTGGTCATGGCAACAAAGATCAGTATCCTAAGCTTCACGTCAGTGGCTCCGATAAGACCCGGGCAACAAGCAACACGGGGATTGGGGATTATTTGTCTCATAACTAACTCCAGGTTATGGCTCATCATTTTGGGGAAGTCAAGGCAAGGACTCAAGCAGCTGGGCGAACCACAACCACAGAGAGGGACGGCATCCACAGTGCCCACTGGCTCTCAAGCCATTACTCTCATTACTCTTATACAGCTTAGCCCCCCCCCCACAAAATGGCACCACCACCAACGGGCAGGATCTTCCCACTTCTATTAAAGGCCTGTTCTGGCCGAGCCTAATCCCTTCCCAGGGAGTTAACACTGCCCGGCATAGTACCCCCTGCCGCCTGGGAGTCTTACCTTGGAACTGAGGCTTAACCTCCCAAGAGCAGGAGGCGAAGCCACCGAAGACGCAGCCGTCCTTGTCCTGGAGGACGAGCAGGCAGGGCCCCTGGTGCGTGATGCGGCTGCACAGCTGGGAGAAGCTCTGCCCGTGGAGCTGTGTGGAGAACAGCAGGCGCCAGACACGCCGGTGCTCGGCCTCCAGGTGGGAGTTGAGGTAGATGACGGCCAGCACGTCCAGGATGCTCTCAAACGGCCTCCCTCGGTCCACGTGGCACTCGGGGACCAGTGTGGAGAGGTCAAAGGATGAGCTCAGGAGGCGAAGGCCCCTGTGGACGACCACACTCAGAAACATGCCCACATGGGGCACGTGGAACACCCAGTCCTGGATCATGGCTTGGTCGCAGACCTGGTCCAGGGACTGAGGGCCCAGAAACTTGTGGCCATCTAAGGAAAGAGGGGATTGGCATTACTGAGCCCATTGTGTCACCTTACGGCCACTGTCCAAGCCTGCAAAGACCAAGCTAAAAGCCATAAGTCACTGGGAGGTGGCTCGTCCGAGCTGAGGCATGTCATAGATCTATTGAGCACTCCTAATTTTAAACAGCCGCTATGACGACTTACTGTGAAATAACGCAATATTCATGTTATATTGGAAGCATATTTTGGATATATTAGCAAAACTCACGTCTGTTTCTTTGTATAATTTTGTTCTTGTTGGAGAAAGGGTCTCATGTAATCCAGGCTGACCTCAAGCTCACTATACTGAGGATGGCCTTGAACTCTCATCCCTCTTGGCTCCACCTACCACATGCTGAGATTACACATGCGTGCCACAGCTGATTTATGCAGTGCCCGGGCTTGAAGCCAGGGCTTTGTGCACACCAGGCACTACTGACTGAGGCACAGCCTCAGGCCAACCTTTGTACTATTTTAATGTGACCACTAGAAAATCTGACATCTTGTGGGCTGGCCTGTTTCATTGGCTGGTACAGATTTGAACAGCTTGACCTCCGGTTTTTCCTCTCCTCAAACTGCCCTCTGGAAGACTGTGATGACAGGAGGCCTTTACAAGGAAGGCCAGCCTGGGAACCCCACAGCTCCAGTGACCACACCCAACCAAGGACTTTGGCCCCAAAGGTCAGCAGAAGGCTGGAGACCTGTACTGTTCCCTGGCAGGATGGGCTATGGCTCATGGAGCACCACTGGCTTGCCTGGGAAAGGCAGGTTTTACCAACTACTAACCACATCTCTTTCCAAAAATACCCAGTGTAGCTCTCCGTTACCTAACTCCAAAGAGTGGAGGTGACAGGGTAACCTGTAGGGCACCCCTGGATCTTGAATTCGGGGTCACTGGGTTTAAAGTGGAGGTTATGCTAGACCCTACTAAGCTGCCATGGAGACAGGAGGAACATACATAGTTGAACTCGCAGAAAGAGACGGAAGGCTCAGTTCACACCTCGGAATCCCAGGGAGTAGAACCCAGCTGTGAACTCAGCAAGGTTGGATTTATTTTATTTTGTTTTGTTTTGGAGACAGGGTTTCTCTGTGTAGGTCTGGCCATCCTAGAGCTCACTCTATAAACCAGGTTGGCCTTGACCTCAAAAGATCCGACTGCCTTTGCCTCCCAACTGCTGGGACTAAAGGCATGCGCCACTGCACCCTGTGGTAAGGTTGGATCTCCAACACCAGTGTCTCAAGTGCCTGGAACTCCTGCTCCAGAGGATCTGACACCCTCTTCTTGCCTCTACATGCTACACCCACTCCAGCGTCGTCAGTGTAGCATATCAATAGATTGTGCTACTAGATGGGAGATACGTTTTCTTCGGGAATACGCTCCCTGGAGGTCCCTGGCAAGTGTACCCCACCACCACCACCTAAGCTAAAAAGACATATTCTGAGATTTCTACGCTTTCTCGGTTGCGGTTGTGGGGTTGGATTAACGAGCCTTTTGATTTTTCTCTATGATTCTTGGAACAGCACAATTAACTATTCAAGGAAACATTTTTGATAGATTACTAAAAGCTTTAACAAGAATAGAATGGAAGAAAAATAATTTTAAGAGAAGTAATGAATCAGATTTAGTATTAAAGAGCATTACAAGAATAGTGAAAAAATAATGGGCTCCTCCTTAGGAAAAGAGAGCATAGGAAAGTACAGCTGGCTCGAGCATGCCTCCCTTTGGCCTCCTGTTTCTAAGGAAGATTATAAATCTTTAGCAAGACATATGGGAGGACGGTTAACACAGGTGTATTTAGACTTTGATGCAGAGAAAGATTTTGGCAGGTATCTGACTTAACTTCCTGACTTTCCTCTTCACTGGTTAGCAATAATGAAACTGCAGTTTGAGGTTTTTTTGTCCTTTGTTTGCTTTGATCAAAAAGTTTTTGGGCCAAGATTTCTTGTGGGTACTACTTTATGTTTGGCTACACTTTTGAGTTAAAATGTAAACTTTGTATTCTTGGTAAAAATCTAAGTGTTCTGGGAAGTATGCCAACTTTAAGGTGTTTCCTTATGTAATTATTATAAAATTATTAGCCTGACTTCAGTAAAATTGCAGCAGAATCAAACACTCTTCGGTGTGGCCTCTGTCATTTGCCTACCTGTGTCTAACCTGATATCCAAAACCCCTGATTCTCCCAAGGTTGTGGGACCCGGCTGGGTCAGTCCGTGGCATCTACAGGCACCCACACATATGTGCACACACAAATAAAACTGAATCCATAAACATCTTAAAACACTAGATGGGCCTGTCATGAGGGCACACACCTTTAATCCCAGCACTTGAGAGGCAGAGGTAGGAGGATCATTGTGAGTTCCAGGTCAGCCTGGACTACAAAGCAAGCCCAGGAGAGCCAAGACTACACAGAGGAACCCTGTCTTGAAAAAGCAAAAGAAAGAAAGAAAGGAAAAGAAAAAAACCCTACTACGACGGATAAAAACCAAAGCAGCACATGGCAGCCTCTGGGATGCAGCTGAAGGATTGTTCAGGAGGAAACTTTACAGCTATCAACACCTACATTGAAGAAAGGAGACCTCAAATTAATTATCTAAACCTTGCTAAAGAAACTAGGAATTCAGGGCAGCGGGGATCTCTGGCTTGGTAAAACGCTGTCAAGCAAAGCTGAAGGCATGAGCTCAGACCCCCAGCTGTGTCCCTCTGACCTCAGCACAGGAAGCGGCCCAGATGAGAGAATAAACAAGTGTTTACGGAATTATGGATGGGATGTAGCCAGGTAGAAATTATTAGAGCTGGCCTGGGGTGGGGGGCTGGGAGGCAAAGGGAGTTTAGTGCCCCAGGAAGATAAGGCTATTCTAAAATCTATCAGGCTTCTGTGTCTTAAGCTGATTGTGATAGCGGGTTAGATATAGCAACGTAATAACTATAGCCCGTGACTTTAAATTAACACCGACAGAGGACAGTCCCGCACTTGCCTTGAAACTTCATCTCTGAGAGCAGCTGGGCAGCCATGGCCTGCATACTTTCGGGGCACACCGTGGATTTCTTCCAAGTCCAGCCTCGAAGCTCAGGCCAGTGGATCAGCACATGCACCAAGGAGGCCACCAGGTCCTCTGCGAACTGGGAGATACGTCACTGTTAGAGCCAAGCCCTCCCTGACTTACTCCCAGCACGTCACGGTGAGGACAGTGACAGTTATCTTCTTAGCGTCAATCGAAATGGACCAGTGTGGGCATCGCCCGCCTTGTGTGGCCATTCACGTGTTCATTTCGTTTTTTTAAGATTCGTGTTTATTCTATGTGCATTGGTGTTTTTCCCGCATGTATGTCTGTTAAGGTGCCTGGTCCCCTGGAATTGGAGCTACAAACAGTTGTGAGCTGCCATGTGGGTGCTGGGAATTGAACCTGGGTCTTCTGGAAGAGCAGCCAGTGTTCTTAATCTCTGAGCCATCCTATCTACGCATTCTTTTTTTTTTTTTTTTAGCACTTCACATAGCCAGGACTGGCACCAAACTTGCTATGTAGCTGAGGATGACCTTGAACTCTTGATCACCCTGCCTCTCCCTGCCAAGTGCTGGTTTTACAGATGAGGGCCACTATACCGGTTTTTAAAGCTGCTGGGGATGGGATGGTGGGCCAGGTGGATGTTAGGCCAACATCCCACCAGGTGAGGATACATTCCTGGCTCCCCTTTTTGTAGAATTTTGACACAGGGTCTTACCAAGGTGGCCAGGCTGGCCTTCAGCCCTCTGACGCCAGGCCTGGCTTTCATTTCACTGGTAACACTTAGCCTACCTAGAAGCTTGCCAAAGTCCTAGTTCAAGAGTTCTGAATCGGGCTGGACAGATGGCTCAGAGGTTAAGAGCACTGGCTGTTCTTCCAGAGGTCCTGAGCGCAGTTCCCAGCAACCACACCGTCTATAATGAGATCTGGTAACCTCTTCTGGCATGCAAGCCTACGTGCAGGTGGAAAACTGTATATGTAATAAATAAATACATCTTGCAATCCTGTGGGCTCAGCATCCTGAGGCTGGTCAGCACCATGACGCTGCATTCACCTAAGCCGCTGGCTGTCCCAGATCCCCCACCCCTGGACACCAGCATCTACCTTCTGGATGTCTCTGGCCTTCACAGTACTCTCTGTAGCTGAGAGCATTTGGATAACCATATGGCCCTTCTCCTCGAAGCTGCCTTTCAACAGATGGGACAGGAACTCTGTGAACTGCTCCCGGGAAACATTCCCCTGGCTCCCCTGGTTCCCGTGTGCCTTCTGGGTCGCCTTGACCCTCCACATGCCATTATATAGTCTGGTGACCATCGCCTGGGGGAGATCCTCCTTGACATGGCTCTGTCGGGGACAAACAGAAGAGAGGGTCAGGCAGGGTTCATTGGAAACAAGCTGAGGACAAGGCCAACCACTGTCCCACAGATGCTGCCTGTGGCTGCATGACCTGCCTGTGACCCCATGGTACCATCTCCCCCAACCAGAGAAGTGTACTGGCTCAGGCTGGGGTGGAGCTCAGTGCTAGAGGGCTCGCTGCCGCGTGGAAGATCCAGGGTTTGATCTGCAGTGTGAGGTAAAATAAGCTGGGCGATGGCATTGCACACCTTTGGTCACAGCGCTCCAGGCAGGGGCAGGCAGATCTTTGAGAGTTCAAGACCAGCCTGGTCTACAGATCAAGTTCCAGGACAGGCAGGACTACACAGAAAAACCCTGTCTTGCAAAACCAAAAGAAACTCGTAAACCAGGAAAGAACCAAAGCACTCCAGCTCACCATGGGCATCAGGGACTGCCAGTATAGTCACAGCCCACCCCTCACACTCCAGTCTCTCCAGGCCAGACATCGCCTTCCTGCCTCTGCTACTCACGCCGCTTGGGGACCATATCCACAGATTCCCGTAGCCGCAGCACCGGTCTGAGCTCATGAACACGTGGGCCATGTCTGTGGGGAGCTGGTGTGATCTCTACACTGGGCCACTATGTATTAGCTGGCTCTTATTCCTTCCATGTTTTAAACTATTTTCACTCCTTGTGTCCCTTTGCATTGATGCAGAGGGGACCCAGAGCCACACAATTGCCAAGTGATTATTCTCCCACTGAGCTGCAACACCACCCATCAGACCGACCAACTCTTAAGACCTTAATGTTCTACAAATGGCTGGAGCATCACACCTGATGTGGTGATGAAGTGGAAAGAGAGTGTTTCTCACAGTCACAGGTGTCCGGCAGAGCAGGGTCAGGACACCAGCAGCTTGTCCCTTCTGAATGCTGCATTTGCTGCCAGGCTCCTCCCTCATACATGGTTGATCTGTCTGTTGCAACTACATGCATACAGTATGCTGGGCCTAGCTGCATCTGAGTCACCCACATATATGCATGCACACATACACTTATGCACAGACACCAAATCTGGGGCTCTGGTAACTTCTGGAGCAGCTGGTTGGCTGAACGTAGTTGTAAATGTAACTTTTATTTGCCCGATGTAATTGTCCTCTTGGAGGCTTTCTGACTCCATCTGCTAACCTAGGCCTAGTCCTGGAAGCTTCTAGCCTCTCTACACTCTACTCTAGGCCTAGGATGTTTTCAGCCTCTGAGACTTAGTGCTGAATAAGCTCATCCTTTTTAGCTCTTTTTGAGCTCTGCCTGGCTGGTCCAACTCAGCTGTTGTTGACTCCTCTCCCAGTTTACTTATTCAATCTGGTTTCTTTCTCGGCCTCTACATTGCTCTGCATGGCCTCAAACTAACCCCAGCAATCTGTTCTAATCTCCTGGCTCCTTCTCATTCTCTAGTTCATTCTGTCTTCACCTGCATCTCGTTCATTTTCTCTTCAACCTGTTTCTATAAAACTCTACCGGTAAAACTGCCTCTTCTCTTCCTACTCTGCTCTAACTAGCCTCCCTTTCCTGTGCTGTTCTTGGGAGAGTTGGGCATTTCCTATTCTGTCAAATCCTTCTGTGATTCGTCACTTTTTCTGCCACTCAATTAGATATCACTTTCAAACATGGGTTCTTCTTTCCACAAACTGACCTCGCCTTCATTGTTTGGGATTAAAGGTTTGTACAAGGGCATGTCTGTATATTCCAGCCAGAGGGATTAAAGGTGTATGCTAAGGGCTGAGCCACACCACAACTAGTAACAGGTTCTTTCAGGAAATAACACAATCTCTGGATTCACAGTGTGATCAAATATCCTGCAACACGTGACTGTGGGTCCCTCAAGGCCCATCAGTTATCTTCTGCCATGCTCCAGAACAGCGGTTCTCAACCTTCCTGATGCTGCGACCCCTTTGATGCAGTTCCTCCATTGTGCTGACCCCAACCTTGAAATTATGTTGTTCCTTCATAACTGTAATTTTGTTACTGTTACAAATAATAATGTAAACATCTGTTTTCTGATGGTCTTAGGCAACCCTGTGAAAGAAGTGGTTGGCTCCAGGGGGGTCACAATCCACGGGTTGAGAATCGCTGCTCTGGAAGCTGAGCCTTTAGAATGGCTTTGCACACTGTACCCAGTCCCGGGCCTCCGGGGTAAGCTGATACTTGCTTGTGTCCATGTCTTAAGGGGCAAGGGCACACCTGCTCAAGGATGCTCACCCTGAGGGCATAGCCACTTCTCACTTCTTACAATGAGACTTTGGCACTAGGCGAGAAGTGCTGTGACATTCCCCGATGTCAGGGTCACATTCTATAGGTGACAGAAAGCTGAGGCGTCAAGCGTGGCTCTAGACCACCCAGGAGGAGGAAGCTGTTCTTCCTCTCAAGTTGTGACAAGTTAGAAATGTGCTGAACGGCCCAGTGACAGTCCATTCCAAGTCCCCTCTCTCCTCCTTTCTCCCCCTCCCTCTCCCGCTCTCCTTCCCTCCATCTTTCCCTCTGACCCTTCTTCCTGTTTTCTGAGACAAAGCCTCCCTATAGCCCAGGATCAAATTTTCAGCAGCCGTTTTTTTGGTCAGCCTCCTGAATGTGGGGCCCAGGGGCAGGTCCCCATACCTGGGTCCCAGGCCCTCGCTCTGGTTCATATAATAAGACACTGTGCTTTCACACTTTCACACTGAGCCCAGCACTCAGAGGGCTAAGAGGGGAGAATCACTATCCATCCAAGGCCACCCTGGGCTATACAATGGGTTCCAGGCTAGGCCAGTGTTGGCATACGCCAAGACTCTGTCTCAAAAAAACGGGGTAGGGGTGTTGTTTGTACATGGCCCATGGCGAGTTTTCACCCTTAAGGACAGAGCAGTGTAGTCACAGAGCCCACGATGCCAAAAAAAACAAAAACAAAACAAAAAAAACAACCAAGGACCCTTCACCAAAAATCGGCTTTTTGGTGCTTGGCACAACTGCAGACCCTAAATCCCCTCCACATGGTCGCTCTTGCCTTCAGTGCCTCCAGAGAGAATGTCCCCGATGCCGAGCCGCCTTTATTAGCTGTCAGGGCGTCAAACAGCCTGTCCACCTCAGCCTGCTCCTCAGGCAAGAACCTTGAGCGCGTCTTCGGACTCGAATGGCTCTTAGCATTCCCCATCTTGCCTGCTTGCTGGAACTCTCTGCAGACCAGAAAGAGAGAAAAACCCCAACATGAGAGTCACAGAAATATTGAAAGACCACGGTCAGTGAATGACCACTTACTGTAAGACGCAACTTAAACACTCTTGATGGACATTTTCATTTGTTGGGGTAAAAATTAGCAGCTGACACAGTGAAGTACAGGGGCCCCATTCTGATCCCTCGAGTCAACTGAAGCAGCCTGGATTCCTTCTAGAAGCACACTGCTTGGCCTGGTGTGGTAGCACTGCCCATAATCCTAACCTATGGGAGACTGAAGCAGAGGAGGTAATGGTGGCTGTGAGCTTGAGGCCAGCCCGGGCTACATGGTGATGTTTTAGCACTTAGCAATACCTTACTCCTTTTCGTGGCTGAATAACATGCCACTGTATGGACGTACCACATTTTGTTCACCAATCACTAACTGGCAAGCATCTGGGCTACTTCTACTATGGGGCTATTAGAGATGGTTGCTGCAGTCCCTTGCACTTGAGCCCCTCCCCACATGCTCAAGTCTCAGACACAGGAGAGTGGAACTTTGATGTTTTAAGGAGCTGCCATCTTGTTCTCCAATTTACATTCCCACCAGACCAGCAAAAGGCCCCACTCTCTCCACATCTTTGCTGTCTTTTGGGGAGCTGGGGCCCTGCTCTTGACAGGCTTCCATGCTACTAAGCTCCCCCAGGAGACATGTCCCTCCAAGGGCTCATGGGAACACTGATCATAAAGACAGGAGAGGGGGCTCACCCAGTCCCGCCCCCTGCCAACACAACACTCTCAGCGGCAGCTCCAGCCTACACTCAGGGCACGAAGCACTGGGCTGGCCTCCCCTTGAGAGCAGGCAGCAGCACAGCTGAAGCCCTTCCCTCCAGGGACACGGCCTGTGCTGTCACACTGAGCAGACCCCTGCGGACCACAACCCTTCGAAGCAGCTCAGCCATCTGGGACTCAGGTTATCGGTCTCCCCAGGCGAGTTTTAAACAGCCACTGACTTCCAGAGAGGAGAGATGGGGCAAAGTCAGAGTTGTTTCGGGGAAGGATGGAGCCCTGCACTCAGGAGGGGGACAGTAAAGAAGAGCATGCTCTGGGACAGCCAGAAGAATGGACCTCACAGGGCGGAACGGATGGCTTCTACAGCTCACTCAAGCCATCAGGCCACCAGGAACCCTGTGGGGACCACTTCAAAGTGTTCTGAGGCAGGGTTGGGCCATCTACAATGGAAAATGCCAACACAGCCCTAGGCCTGGGGTCAGAGCTGTAGACTAGGCTGTGGGGAGGGCTCAGGATGGACTCCAAGCTGTCCTGAGTGGTGGTAGTGGAGAGACTCCAAGGGAAGGGACAGTGTAGTGGCTTTTGGGGTTTTTTGTTTGTTTGTTTGTTTGTTTGTTTTGAGACAGGATTTCTCTGAGTAGCCCTGGCTGTCCTAGAACTCCCTCTGTAGACCAGGCTGGCCTTGAACTCAGACCTGCCTCTGCCTCCTGAGTGCTAGGATTAAAGGCGTGAGGTACCACTTCCAGACACTTAGTATTTTAACTTCTACCCAAGAAGCAAGAGGGTAGAGAAGGGCTTGGGCATATCAGGAAGAGTGGTTGGTGGCCGTGGAGACGGGCAGAGACAGACACCGGGTCATGTGTATCCAAACATGCTGCCTGCTCTCATCTGTGCAGCCTGGCCTTGCCCTGCAGAGGGAGTCTGCTGCTGCAGACTGTCTGCACGCCTCGGGAGAGCCCTGCCCTGCCCTTAGTGCAAGGTGGTTGTCAGCTGACACACAGAAAACTCACCAAGGGCTGAAGGCCGAGCACACCCCAATAGCCCTGGGCCTTTCCAGGATATCACCTGTGGCTACAAGTGTTTGGGGTTTTATTTTTCCTCTTACCAAAGGGCGCTTGAATTTACCAAGTCACTGAAAACCTTATCTGTTTCTCCCTGCACTCTCCTGCAGATGACAGATGTTTTGACAACACACAGGCACATAATAGTTCCCCCCTGCAGGCTGGCCTTCATGCCTCAAAGCATTCCTGCTTGTCCCACTCCTAGCCTGGTGGTGATATCTGTAATCCAGGCTTTTGGGGGGCTGTGGTGGGGTAGTGAGTTCAAGGCCAGCCTGGTTCCCATAGTAAGGCCCCGTCCTTCTCAGTCAGTCAGTCAGTCAGTCAGTCCAGAAGCAAGCAGGGATCAGAAGGCCTGAGGGCTTCTGACAGAGTTGTATCTCACCTAAGTGTCAGACTTCAAGAAGCCTACTGAGGACTGGAGCAATGGCTCGGCAGTTAAGAGTATTATCTCTCTCCCAGAGGTCCTGAGTTCAATTCCCAGCAACCACATGGTCATGGTAGCTCACAACCATCTATAATGGGATCTGATGCCCCCTTCTGGCATGCAGGTGAACATGCAGATAGGGGACTCATATACACAAACAAACAAATATATCGAGGAGGAAGAAGCCTACTAAAGGCATGGTATGTAGCCTCCTGTCAGGGATGGAGGCTCAAGGCTGGCTGGTGGCGGCTCCCACCAATCAGGCCCCAAAGGCATCATGAGATGTCAGAATCACCTTTGCAGGGTGGATTCCTTCCTCCTCGTCAACCCTTACTGTCCTTCTCCAGCTCTTTTTTCCAACTGTTCAGCATTTGCCACTTTTCCTGGGAAGCCCCTCCCACTCACGATGCAGCGATCCGGTGCCATCCTGACCTCCAGCCCACAAGCTTGGAGGCACCCCAAGACTCCTCCAAGTGCTGTAAACCAATTCCTTCACTCCGCTCAGAGGTCACGTCCTCTGAGGACCTCCCTGGTGGTCCTCACTCAGGGGTGAGCCCATCCCTCCTCTTGTCCTGCTTTGTCCTCCATGGCAACCTGACACCTGACCCCCACGGCCCTTCCCCAGGCCATGCGTGTGTCTCCTGGCTCCAATCTGAAGGTTACAAAAAGGGACCCAGCTCCACGACCACTGTCCTGTGCCTTAGCGAGGAGCAGAGCCATTTTTCTTTTCAGAAGTGGCAGTGGGGGTGAGGGCGGGAGGTTGCTCCACAGTCACTGTGCAGAGGCCAGGGACATTGCTGAACGCCTCACAGGGAGACCCTGACCACCACAGTGCATCTAACCATGGCTTGATGGGAACACAGGGTAGGGACCAAACAGGAGGGGCCCCTCGAAGGTCACCCACAGTCACAGCCCTGGCCATTCTCCACACAGCAGGGCCTGAGTTCCGCAGTCACACTCTGGGCACGGGTAGCCTCATCAAATACTTGTTCCAAAACAATGGACACATGACTGCTTTCCCACCAGGGTACAATCAAGGGCCAGGTCTTTGCCTGACCAGATCTCATGTCTCTTAAACCCACCTGTGCGAGTCCTTGAACAATCCAGTCTCAGCCACAGCCCATCCTCAATACACCAGCACCATCGGTAGCTAATCACGGTCCTTGCCCTCCCCCAACCAGGTGATCCATTCCCAGAGGAGCGCAACCTCTCCCCAGCTGTGAAATCCCATCACCAAGTCACGTCTCCACGGCCTAAGTGGAGTTTGCCTTGCCACGCTTTAATAAGCGTGGGTGAACCTTTAACATTAGGGCATCAGGCTGAATGAAGCCATCCAGGACACCTGCTCGTGCTTCCTGGCCGCCAAAGACAGACACAGCTGGGCCCACGATGATAGAAAGATAGAAAGGGGGTCCCCGAGTCTGTCCTGAAGAATAACAATGCCAAGTCTTTACAGCCCCAAGCTGGTGGCAGGCTGGGGTGTGCCTCGGGGCTCTTCCATTAGGGCCTCCAAGGGATCATGACCCTCTGCCTGGTTCCTGGGGCAATCTGAACAGCCTGACCAAGCCCATGCTGAGTCCTGGAGCCCACTGAGGCCTCTGCGGCTGACCGCCCTTCTTCCAGCCCAGCCCAGCCCCGCGCAGGGGTGCAGGCCAGGGCGTCTCCCCCTAAACTTGGTTTTGAGCTCCCCTCTGAAAGGAACCCCGCTGGGTTTGTCTTGGAAAACAAGGTAAGCCCACAGACCCCTTCGGAGCCCAGCTTCACCCTTCCCGGGCGCTCTCTGCTTCTCTGACAGTAGCCTTAACTGTGGGAAGGCTCCTTGGCGGCTTGCTCGGGCCACCCAGCAGGACTTCCCTCCTTGAACTGTCCCCAGCCTCGCCCGGGTCTCCTCCCCCCGGCTCACCAGCTACAGCCCACAGGGACCGAGCTTCTTCCGGTGCGTCCAGGGCAGCAAGGTTCCCTGGGTCGCCCAGCCCATTCCCTACCAACAGCGCTGATGGACGGTCACAAGCACCAATTGGGGAAGGGCCACTTAGAGGTGGAGCCCGAGGCAGAGATCAACCAATGGAGTTGCAGTTCACATGGAGTGGGCGGAGCCTGAGGGCGGAGAACCTGAGTCTGCAGGGAGGAGCAACTGAGTATTCGGGACAGCCGCTCGGGTTCTGGGAGGGCGGTGCCTGGGGCGTGAGGGGGTGCTGGGAAGCGGCCGAGGGGCTGGGAGCCTAGCAGGGATCTAAGCGCAGGGGGGTTGATAGAAGATGGCTCCCAGCTGGGAGCAGATTAGAGGAGCTGGCAGCAGAGGAACGGGGAGCACCGCAGGGATGTGGGAGGAGAAAGCCTAAGCTGGGGCTAGCCCCCCAGAACTAGGGTGGAAAAGCTGAGCGTCTTACCTCCTGCAGTCCATCCTGCTGGCTAGTGGAGCGTCTGACACAGAGAAGCAGACGCCGACCGGCCTTGTCCCCAGGAGTGGGAAAGCTTTCCTTCAGCCCTTCTGGGCCTTTTCTGAGGCTGCTCACAGACACAGCCGAGGCTGGGTGCGGCGTAGCTCCGGAATTCGAGGCTGGGTGCAGGGGAGCGCCAGAATTCTCAGCAGCGATGCCCCCTCACTGACGGGCAGCCTCTTGAGAACTCCACCGTCCCAGTCGCGCAGGAGAACTACTCCCAAGCCCACAGCAACGGAAGCTTTGCTGTTTGAAATTGTAGCCTGAAAAATGACACCAGGGGAGAAGTTAAGAACACTTGCTATTCTAGAAGAGGATGCAGGTAAAGCTCATGCCTGCTTCTTACTCCAATTCCAGGGGATCCGACGCCCTCCCCTGGCCTCCAGAGGCATAGCACACACGTCATTTTTTTTAGCGACATCAACCGAGCAGAGTGTGGTGGCTCACACCTGTAATCTCAACACTCCAAGAGGCCTAGACAGGGGGCTTGCTGCAAGTTTGCAGCCAGCCTGGGATAGAGACATTGGAAGTTTTGAAAAGGAGAGCAGAGAGGAGGAAGCAAAGGAGAAAAGAAAATGGGCAGCTAGTTCCCCCCAGTGGACTGAAGTCACATGACCATCAAAAGCCTGCAGCCTTTGGCTCAGCCAAGCTTCACTAGTGCTTTCTCTTCTCAGCATCCCACAGCCAGTCCTTGAGAACCAGGAGCCTAGTCCTGGCCTTGCTTGAGATGTCTTGTATTGACTTGAGGCCCACCCTCCTACGAGCCCCTGTGAAAACTACCTGAGTCAGTGGGAACAGCCTCAAGCTATGTTAGACTCCATGAGCCATCATGGGGGAGTCAGGCTAAGCCAGCTAAGACAGCCCTTGAGTCCTCCAGGGCAGCATGGGTCTTCAGTCTATGACATACGGCCTCATGTCAGGCCACAACCCCTGCCCTCAGCACCCTCCTTCCTCATTCAGCCCCCACCTGACGTGTATAAACTTAAGAGGTGCACATCTTTAATCCCAGCACTCGGGGGGCAAAGGCAGGCAGAGTTTGAGGCCAGCCTGGTCCATAAAGTGAATCCAGGACAGTCAGGGCTACACAGAGAAACCCTGTCTCCGTAAGCCAAAAAATTAAAGATGCCAATTGGCTGTTTAGACCTAAGAGTTCGTCCACGCATGCTAATTTCTGTGTCATGGGTCAACCATCTCTCCAAGCCTTTCATAATGAGAAGCCAGGGTCCCTCTTCTGAGCCGGGACACAGCTAGGGACACACAGCTAGGACATAGGCAGTCCTGATGCCAAGCTGGGGGCTCTTTCCGTTGTAACCTGGCTTGGTGTCTTGGCAGTCATTTCCAGGGAAGAGAGTGCCCTGTGGGTTCAGACCTCAGGAGCTCGTTGTTGTTGTAGGCCACAGCGTAATGTCAGAGGACAATGTCAGAGGGCATTGCTTCTCTCCTTGCACCGTACAGATGCTGGGGACTGAAGTCATGTCATAAGACTTGGTGGTGAGCTACCTTACCCACTAGACCATCTTGCTTGGCCCTGTGGTTTTGTGCGTGTGTGTGTGTTTGTGTTTTAGGATGCAGTCTCTCTAAACTTTCAATCCTGCCTCCGCCTCCCAAGCGCTAGGATGATAGGCACATGTCCAGCCTGGGAGCATGAGCAGGTAGCCTTGTTTCTAGAGGCCCTGTGAGGTCTGCCCATGCTGGGCAGGAGAAGCCCCTGGAAAAGGCATCTAAGACCGGCCCTGTCCAGGGATTCTGCTGCACTCTGAAGCAGTGACCCAGCATAGGCAGCCCTCTTCTGGTCAGAGTCCCCGGAACTCTGCACACGTGATGCCTGAAGGACACAGACTCAAGGCAGGCAGATATGAAAACAGTGGGAAGGGCTCTGTCTCTCTGCGCCCTCATTCCTGGCTGCTGCCATCACACATCCCACTGCTATGCCCACACTGTACCACACTGCAGCCTCCTGTCTGACCTGCTGCCATCTCGCTCCATGTCTACTCAGTGGCCAGGGCCACCCTAAAAGGAAGATGTCATCACACCACCCCTCCCTGAGAGACTCTTAAGGCTTCCTGCAGCGGTTCACAACACTCATTTTTCAAATTCACCTGCCACCAGATTTCTCATGTCAGCCGGGGTTGCCCTCCTCCTCACTCCATGACAGCCAGCCTCAGCTACAGCCAGTGCCTGGAACCCTTCAGCCTTTCCTCTCCCGGCATCCCCCTGATCGGAGCAGCACCACACGGCCGCATTCAGTCCTCCTCATCCTGTGATCCCTGAGCTATCTTCTGCATCCCCACTGTCCCTGCCACTGTTTGGCCTGGCTGTACTTCTCTCCTTCCAACCTCCTATAAAGACACCGGTCAGCCCTGCTGCTGTTCCCTCAGCAGGCGCCAGCCTAGCTTCTGGGACGTGACCAATTGCTCACAGCAGCAGGTCCAGGTGAGGACCTGGGACAGATGAGCCTGCTGCCTAGAGTCGGCACAGATGGGGCCTTTGCAAGGCAGCAGGAGCCGAGCAGTGAGAGCCCACGGGGCTTCAACAGGTGACCGGGAAACCACCAGCCCTGTGCACTGTGGGCTAGATGGCAGAAGCAGGAAGGTGCGAAAGGGGGCCATGAGGTCAAAGGCAGAGGGACACATGGGCCAGGCTCAGGCGGAGCAAAGCTGCATGCTCCCAACATGGCCATGTCCTAATCTGTAGCCCCTTTGCACATGCCCCCTCCCACAGCCAAAGGGACTCTGCGGGTGGGACCGAGCCCAGGACCTTGAGATGAAGAGAGCATCTCAGGCTCAGGTGGACCCAGCTCATAATAACGTGAGCATAGTGCTGATGCTAGCAATCACTGGGGGTGCAGGAGAAAAAGAGGGAGACCCCGCACCTGCCCCCTGTAGACCTTAATGAATTGAAATTACTCTCAATATAGCGACTCTGGGACCTGACTGCTTATGCATTGACAGAAGAAAATACATAAAAGCCTTTGGGGAGGGAGCTCGGGGCTCTCTGGGGGGAAGGCAGTCAATTCCCCATCATCTCCAAGCAGGACAGGGCAGGGGGAGCAGGAAATGAAGCCCCAAAAGATGCCTAGGGTCAAGTTCAAAGGGATGCATCAGCCCTGTGTCCAACTCAAAGTACAGGCAGAGGCTGTTGTGCTCAAGAGTCCTAACCTTATTCTGCAGGTTTTCCCCCCTGGATAAGGGCCACCAGAGGGCAGGAGACAGGCCCCGCCACTCTGCCCCACAGACCCATGGGAAAGTTCTTCCTAAGTACAGCAAGGCCATATAGCCTTGTGTCCACTAGGTGGCACTCTTGATTGCTGCAAACACTGTCAAAAAATAAATATAAAATAATATGGCTTTGCAGGGCCTGATGGCACACTGTGCCTGTAATCCCAGCGCTCAGGAGTTGACACAAGAAGATTGAGGTTCGATGCCAGCTTCAAGGACATGAACCCTGTTCTCAAATCAACGTAATTTTTTTGTTGTTGCTTTGTTTTTTAAGAATGCAAAATGTGGGAGCTGGAGCTGGACTCAGGGGTTAATGGCACTAACCGTTCTTCCACGGGACCCAGCGTCCGTATGGCAGTGTAGTGACAATTTCGGAGCTCTGATTTCTTTGGGAAACACAAAAATATTGTGGGAATATTGTTTTCGTTTTAATCCCCAGGTGTGCAATCTGGGGCTGCTTCAGCTTGTCCACAGCAGCTGACTATGATTAGCCTCGTGCAAAAACCACAGGGCATGGTTTTGCCAGCTGCAGATAGTTTCTGCCATACTGTGATGTTGGAAATCCCGAGAACTTTTTAGAGGCTGTATAAATGCTAGGGCCCCCTAGGTGGAGTGGGGCCTGGTTAGTGTTGGTGATGTTGGCAGTGGTGATGGTAGTTGCTGTTGGTCATGGTTTGTTGAGGAGTTGTGTGCAAAGAAGAAGAAGTAGTTAGATATCCTGACAACAAAAATCAAACTTGCCCCGAGGAACTTGATGCCCCTAATCAGCAGGAAGTAGTATAACGATAACATGGCTCCCCTTTTGACCCCTGACTTCATTCAGGGAGCTTTTTCCTTTCCCCTCTATCCTTTTTTCCTCTCCTATCAAGCGTGAGGGGGCTGAAAGTGTGGAAGTCAAAAGAACCCACAAAGTAGCCAAAGACAGTTACATGGCAGCTCACAACCGTCTGTGAGGACCCAACACCTTCTCCCTGCCTCCAAAGGCACTGAATGTACATGTTACACAAACATGCGCGAAGTCAAAATTAATAAAATTAAATTTAAAAACAGAATGCAGAAGGGGTTAGAGAGATGCCCCAGAGGTTAAGAGCACTGGCTGTTCCTCCAGAGGTCACAGATTTGGATCCCAGCTCTCAACCCTGTAATTCCAGCTCTAGGAGATCCCATGCCCTCTTCTGGCCCCCAGGGCACACAGGTACATAGTGTATATACATACATGCAGGCAAAACACTTGTAAAGTAAAAATCTTTTTGTTGTCGTTTTGTTCTTGAGACAAATAGTGGTTTGAAAGACAGCGGTCCTGTGTAGGTTTATACATTTGAATACTTAGTCACCAAAGAGGAACACTTAATCCCCTTTGAAAGGATTAGAAGGATTAAGAGTTGTGGCCTTGTTGGAGGAAGTTCGTCACTGGGGTGGGCTTTGAGGTGTAAAAGCCCATTCCAGGCCTAGTCTCTCTCTCCCTCTCTCTATATGCCAGCAGAGAAGGACATAGATCTCAATGACTTCTCCAGCACCATGCCTGCCACGCTGCCGCCATAATCCTTGCCATGATGATAACGGACTACACATCTGAAACTGTAAGCAAGACTTCAAATAAATGATTTCTCTTGTAAGAGTTGCCTTGGTCATGATGTCATTCCTGGTTAGGGTTACTGTTGCTATGACAGCCAAAAGCAAGTTGGGGAAGAAAGGGTTCATTTGGCTTATACTCCCACATCATCATCATCCATCACTGAAGAAAGTCAGGACAGGAATTCAAACTGGACAAAAACCCGGAGGCAGGAGCTAATGCGGAAGCCATGGAGGGAGGGGCACTGCTTACTGGCTTGCTCATGGCTTGCTCAGCTTGTTTTCTTATAGAACCCAGGACTACAGTGCATGGGTGGTCCCCCCACAATGGTCTGGGGGGACCATTGTTCTCTCATCAATCACTAATGCCTGGTGGCGTGGTGGTGCATGCCTTTCACCCCAGCACTCTGGGAGGCAGTGGCAGGCTGATCTCTGTGAGTTCAAGGCCAGCCTAGTCTGCAAAGTGAGTCCAGGACAGCCAAGGCTGTACGGAGATACTGTGCTGGCTAATTTTATGTCAACTTGATACATGCTAGAGCCATCAGAGAAGAGGGAACCTAAGGCAGTGCCTCTATTATGTACCTCTGACTGTCCTGGAACTCACTATGTAGACCAGAATGGCCTTGAACTCACAGAGAATCATTTGCCTCTGCTTCCTATGTGCTGGGATTAAAGGCATTCACCATCAAAATAGATCTTTTTAAAAGTTAAAAATAACTTGCAAGGAAGTTTTGGATGCATCAGAGGGCTGCTGTGTAAGCCACACCTCTTCACTCTCATCACCACTGGATATTTCTCTAATACATTTGTCACCATTCAAGAGCTGGCACTGATACATTGATACTAACCAAAAACTGCATTCTAGGCCAGGTGGTGGTGGCACACATCTTTAATCAAAGCACTCAGGAGGCACAGGCAGGTCCCAGCCTGGTCTATAGAGCAAGGACAGCCAGGGCCACACAGAGAACGCCTATTTGGAAAACCAGAAACAAAGCAAAACTACATTCTAGCCAGACTGGATGACTCAGGCTTGCCATCAGTTACTCCAAAGCTGAGGCAGGAGGATTTCAAGATGGAGCTCTGCCTGGGCTACAGAAGAAGACCTATCCCAAGAGGTTGGGTTGGGGAGGCAAGGAGAGAGGTAGGGAGAAGGCATGAAGGCCAGGGTTCCATCCCCAGCACCATGTAAACTGACATGGTGATTCATACGTATAATCCCAGCACTTGGAGGTAGAGGCAGAAGGATTAGAAATTCAAGCTCATCTTCAGCTACATAGTCAGTGTGAAGCCAGCCTGGGCTACAGGAGACCCTGATTCAAAGTGGCCATTGAGTGACACTTGGCTGATGATGTCCCAGCCACAGCAACTCAGTTCTACCACACCAACAGGAAGCCTGCCTCTCTCTCCCTCACACCTGGTTCAACACCTGCCTGTGACTGCCTGCCACCCTAGCAGAGCCCCAACGCCAGGCAGGTGGTCCCCCCACATTTGTCCACACCCACTCCCCCAGCACTTTCCTTTCTGTCTACAACAAACTTCCTCATCTCTCCCCTCACCCCCACTCAGAACCTTCATATATCCCCTCGAAACGTCAGTCATGGCCCTCACCCAGCCCTGAGATGAAGAAACAGGAGAGCGGACATCAGTGCCGATGACCCAAGGCATGGCCAGCCCCCACAGGGAGCAGGGGAAAGGGCCTGGAGGACACTCTGCCCTCTACCCCATTGCTGTCCCCACAGGGTCTCCAGCCCTCCTGTGTGTCTCTGTGCAGTCACCACTTGACACAGCAGAAGCTGGCTTTGTGGTGTCACCCTGAGTTCAGCCCACACATCTCAGAGGGTGAGACTCTGTGCTTCTGTTTTGCAAAGGTCTCTTGTCTTCCTCTGAGGCCATAAAAGGCGACAGAGTCATCCAGTTGCTGAAGTCCCCTGTGCACAGCTCAGCTGGAAGAGTTTGTGGCTTTGCTAAGGGAGGCCCACGGCTGCCTATTCACCTGGGTCACTGAAAGGAGGGATTGCCTTATAAGGCCAAAAGCAGCCACCCACCAGCCAACCAAGCACAGCCCAGGGAAGGTGGAGGAAGTACTCAGTTTCACAAGAGGCTTGCAAGACCTCTCTCTGTGATGGCGGCCATCTGACCCTCTACAGAAGAGCCAGGGTGCCCAGGGAGACCAAGAGGCAGGTGTTCAAGTTAAATGAGGTCGTCCAACTTCCAGTACAGTGGTTAAAATGAACAACACCCAGGCTAGAGCTGAGGAGGAAGTGTCTCATTTATCCTGAAAACAACTCTGTAGCCTTGTCATTCCCAGTCAGGAGAGAGGGCCACATCCAGAAGATGAGTAGCTGGTCCTCCAAGCAAGCAGCCAATGGGGGAGGCGGCCTAGCAACTCTGCCTCCGGGGTAGCCATGCCCTGAGGGCAGCAGAGGCTGCAGCTGTGCTGGGCACCACAGAGGCCACAGGCTTAACCTGGCCACAGGAAGGGTGAGAAGCTGAGCTATAAGTGTGAAGGTGAAACACACAGGTGAAATATGGGGCCAGTGAGCAGGCTAGGTGAGTAAAGGGGCTTGCGACCAAGCCTGGTGACCTCAAATCGATACCCTGAACCCACAAAGTAGCAGAGTACTGACTCCTACAAATTGTCTTCTGACCCTTCACATATATACACACACACACAGAAAGAGAGAAAAAAAGTGAGAGAAAAAAAAGAGAGGAGAGATGCAATTTAAAAAATTTCAAAAGAAGTTAAGGATTTTAAGGCCATGTTGTAAGTACAACTTCCTGGGAAGTTTCAAAGATAATTTTGCGTGGTCTTACATGCTCTTCATGCTGTTTCCCCCATGGGGCTTTCCACCAGACACACACTAAACCAGAACAGACAATGGCTACTACACGTAGGTCTAGTGCAGTCATTGCACCGGGAGTACAGATGGGGTGGCCTTGGCTGAAACACAGACAAAAGCAAAGAAACAAAACCTAGCCTCTTGCCACAGAGACCTGCTCGTACCAATGCCTTCAGTCTGTGGACTCCGCGCTGGTAGACCCTTACCATGCAACATGAGGACTTGGTACTGATCCCCAGACCTATGTTAAAAGAGAGAAAGACAGAGAGAGAGACAGAGAGACAGACAGAGAGAGAGAGAGAGAGCCAGGCCTGGTAGTGTGTGCTCAGAATTCAAGCAAGCACACATCTCAACAAAACAAGGTAGACAGTGCCTGAGGAATGACACCATGGATGCTCTATGGCCTCCACATACATGTATGTGTACACACGTGCACCCACACTGGCACACGTATATGGAAGTTAAGACCCCAGATGCCACTGGCTCTCCTAGGGGAGGCCTGGGGGAAACCAGGCCTGTAAAGTCGTTGCATGACTGGCCATGCATCTCCACAGCTCCTGAGTACCCACCGCATGCCAGAAAGTAGAAAACACGCCAGTAAGGGAGGCGGTCTGAGAGCAGGCACCCAGAACAGTTTGGTAAAAGTGAGCCGGGGGATCCATTGCACACAAAGAGGCAGGAGCGTTGCTCAGAAAGCTAAAGTGTCCCCTCTGCCCCACAGACAGCAACGGGGCAAGGACCGACAGGCCAAATGAAGGAGGCGGCTGCGGCAGACACATAAAGACACCATCTGTCAGCCCCGGAGAGAAGCAGAGGGAGGAACCAGCCCTGCCCACACATCGATCAGACTTCAGAACGGGAGGGGAGGAAGGGGAGACCAGACCGTGGTGTTTCAGCTCCCCACCCCCACCTCCCATCTGAGGTTCCTCCCTACAGCTGCCCTATGACATGAACACCCAGATCCATCCTCAAAGCTCAGCTATGCTGTTCTGGCACACTCCCCCGGCTGAGCCCACCACGAGAGGCTGGTGTGATGGGCCACGGTGTGCTCAGGCAGCCTGGGTACTTGAGACAATTGAGATACTCTAGGCTGCAACCAGGGAGCCCCATGGACCCACTTTCTCTGCTAATGAAGAATGTCAGGGGAATCAGTAGGTGAGTCCCCCAGTGGGGCCTCTTGCTGGGTACAAAGGCAGAGTGTTCGCAGGGGAGGGTGCCCACCAGCAGCCCTTTCAGTACAGACCCCAGCACAGCTTTCCTGATGCCTAAGAGAAAGGCCTCCGAGTCTCACCTCGTCTCCGAGGAAGGCTCCGAGTGGCAGCAGGCCATCCCTGCAGCCCCTCCAGATTGTCCTCAATGCTGAGGTGTGAAGAAAAACCCACATCTACACATGCACCTCACACCTACACATATATCCCAGATCTCTCTCTCTCTCTCTCTCTCTCTTTCTCACACACACACACACACACACAATACCAAGCATTTTCTTCCTAACATGCGAGCACAATAAATTGTCAAAGAGTCTGAGAGGAGATTAGAAGAAAACGAAAATCTCAGCCAGGCCTCAGAGCTGCTCCAGAGTGTGAGACAGGAGGATTGAAAGTTCAAGGCCAAACTGGACAGTGAGGCTATCTCCAAATAAACAGCAGAGAGGGAGGGAGAGAGAGAGAGAACAGGCTGGGGCTATAGCTCAGTGGCAGAAGGCTTGAAGGTTAGCTAAACAGAAGACCCAGCGCATGAAAGAAAAATGGTGGGAGGAGGAAGGGAAAAGAAAGGAAGAAAAAAGAAAAAATAATCTCATCTCTACCCAGGGCTCCCTGCAGCTGTCACTAGGGTCCCCGTGGGGGTTTCCCACACTTCTGTGAACACGCATTCACAACCACCTGCTCCCCCTTACACCCGGGACAGCACCCATGGAACCACACCTGCTCCTTTCCTCCACATAAGACGGCCTTCTGGGACCCACACAAATCTACAGTTTCCAGCATGCGAAAGGAGCACGATTGTGGATCAGCCAATCCTGCTGGGCACACCAGTCACCCTGCCCATCGCAAGCTGGTACCTAACATCCTTGCACAGGCGTTTTTATGCAGAGTCTAATATTTATACAAAGGGTCAAGTATCTCTGTTTATACAGAGGGTCTGGACCTGCAGGCTTCGTGGGCCCATGCAGCAACACAGGGCTAGTATGTACCTGCTTTCTTGTTTTTGCAACTAAGGACATTAAATATTTTTTTTTTAAAAAAGGTAAAATCATTTGTCATTGCCCAACTCATTAAAAAAAAAATCATCTGAGACTGGACGTGGTGTGACATATTTTTAATCCAAGCACACAGGGGCAGGCAGACTTCTATGAGTCTGACCCCAACCTGGTCTACATAACAACTGTCAGGCCAGCCAGGACTACACAGTCAGGTCCTGACTCAAAACATTTTTTTTTTAATCATCTTAAAACCTGGACCTTAGAAAGAACGAGAATTTTTAAAAGCAACCAAGTCAGGCTGGCAGAATGGTTCAGTGGGTAAAGGCATTTGCCATTCAAGCCTGGTGACCTGAGGTGATCCGTTTGACTCATGTGAAGGTGGGAGGAGAAAAACCCCTCCTCAGAGTCGTCCTCTGACCCCCCCCCCCCCCGGTGTGCACATAAAAATAATAAACTTACAAAACAAACACCCGGACACCTTAAATGTGGACTTCCAGCTTCCTGGACTGAGAGACAAGGTTTCTGTGGCACCACGGTGCCCAGTCCCAGCCAGTTCAACATGCCCCTTTGCAAATGAATCGTAGACACAGGTGGCTTCTCGGCCCACAGGTTCCCAGCAGTTGTTTCTGGGAGGGAAGAAGGGAGACAGAGCACACTCACCTTGCAGCTCCAGCTCAGGTGCCCCTGAGCATCTTGGTAAGAGGAGTCTCCAGGGTCCCTCCTGCCTGTTTCCAATTGCCAAGCCCTGCTCTTCAGGCTCTCCTAATTTAGAGCTTCCGCATCATCAGGTGGGACCACGGAAGAGGTGATCCCAACCAGCTGCCTAGTGAGACCAGCAGGGTCGTCAGACAGCTGATTCCTTTTCACAGAAACCCAATGGCAGGTGCTCACAGCACCGCGGCTGGACCAGGCCCTGGGGTCTAGCAAAGTCCTATCTCTCTGTAGCTCCCTGCTGTCTAGACTTAAATGGCTGAAAGCAGGACAAGGCTGTCCATGCTGTGGACTCCTCCTGCATCCCTGAAGGGTGCCTGGTGCTCCATCTCTCAGGCATATTTAGAGGTAGATTCTTGTCCCCAAACCTCCAGTCACCAATGCCAGGTCCAAGGGCAGCGGCCTGTCATCATTGGGCAGTCAGGGTTTGCATTTTAACCAGGCTATGCACAGGCACAGGGAGGCTGGGGGGACCCAGGCTGGGAAGAGCCCAGAGGCAGCACCAGGGGCATTTTGATATAGTGAGTCCATGTGTCTCTCTCTTAGCAGACCTATGGGTACCAGGAGACCCCACCCACCCCATCTGCCTGTCTCTTCTCTGAGGACCCATGTTGTCTTCTGGTGTCGGACATTGATTTTTCTGAAACTGAAATTTTCAGAGACTGGTGCCCTGATGCAACAGGAAGCTAGACGTCCACACTCAAGGTGTCCAGGTAAGGTGTCCACCCTCTCTGACCACAGACACTTCGTGCCAGCCTCCACTCTAGCTTCAGCATCTCCTCTAAGTTCCCAGGAAACTGCAGGTGACGCTGGGTTGGGTCGGATGTGGGGGCCTTGGCCTGTTGGATCCTTTCTCTCATCTGCTTCAGGTACACAGTGTATGGCGCCCCTGTGAGCCTCAGCTCTGGTGACCTCTAAGGCCTGAGCAGCAAGGTTCGTATGCTCATGTATGATGGAGCTCATTCATTTACTCCTAGACCTGTGGATCTCAACCTGTGTGTATCGGATACTTCCACTGTGATTCATAACAGCAGACTTACAGTTATGGAGTAGCAACAAAATAATTTATGGTTAAGGTTCACAACATCAGAGAACCCTTCAGCATCAATGGGAGACTTCTCTTTCTCTTTCTCTGTCTCTCTGGTTTTCAGGACAGAGTTTCTCCGTGTAGCCCTGGCTGTCCTGGAACTCATTCTGCAGACCAGACTGGCCTCAAAGATCCTCAGAGATCCTCCTGCCTCTGCCTCCTTTGGAGCCCTGGGACAGCACTGGAAAATCAGTGGCAACAGCTGCAACTCAGGCAGAGGCAACATGAGACAGTTTGGCTCCAAAGTCACCCTACCAACAGGCAGAACAAGGTCAATGGCCGCCAGTTTGGATTGCAGGCCCTCTTCTGAGGCCTCTGCAGCCTCTCTCCTCCCAGGCCCCTCCCCACCTTCAAACCTTGATGTTGTACCAGACTTTTGTCCCCCCTTTACAGCTCAGCCTTGAGCCTGCCGTGTATGCACACTGTGTTTCTTTCCTCTTGGAAGAAGGGAAGGACTTTAGACCCTCACCAGAGACTCCGGCCTCTCCCTCCTGTGCCCTTCTCCCAGCTGCATGTGCTCTTGGGAGAGGCTAGAGCGCACGGGGAGGTGGTAGGGAAACAGAAGGTGGGCATCATGCTGTGAGGGCTTTTCACTAAAGCAGAAGCTTTATTTTTATGTATTTTCAGATGGATGATAGGTTGGGTTTTGTTTTGTATTTGTTTTTGTTTTGCCAAGACAGGGTTTCTGTATAGCCTTGGCTATTCTGATACTCCAACTGTAGATGAGGCGCCTTGGACCCACAGAGATCCGCCTACCTCTGCCTTCCAAGTACTGGGATTAAAGGGAAATGGCTTCGCCACCAGGCTGACACAGCTGTTTTATAAGTAACGCTTTACCCTTACTCCTGAAAGTGACTGAAATAAAACTATAGTCGTTCACAGAGGTTGACTTGAGTGGAATTCTTTGGTCTGTGGTACCTACATCTCCTCAGGAACATTTACCCAATATCTTCCTAAGAGAATCTGGAGGTATCCCTCCTTGCAAGAAAGCGATGATAGCAGGATCAGGAGCTCCTGGAGCCAGCCATATGGCCCCAGGAAGGACCCTCCCCCTTGGGTCATCTTTGTCCTGGAATTAACTAATGACCCAGCTGGGACTTTTGGGGGGCTGAGTCTATCCCCATTCTGATTTTTTGTTTTGTTTGAGACACAGTTTTTGTGTATAACCCTGGCTATCCTAGAACTCCCTCTGTAGACCAGGCTAGCCTCAAACTCAGAGATCTGCCTGCCTCTGCCTCCCACGTGCCGGTAGATTAAGGACATGAACCACCACTGCTCAGCCCCTGTAACCAGACTTTTTTTTTTTTACTTTATTGGGTTCTTTCTCCTACCTCCCTACATTACCCCTATTCCTTCCAACCCCCTCACGCTAGGTAGAAGAAGAAGAAGAAGAAGAAGAAGAAGAAGAAGAAGAAGAAGAAGAAGAAGAAGAAGAAGAAAAAGAAGAAGAAGAAAAAGAAGAAGAAGAAAAAGAAGAAGAAGAAGAAGAAGAAGAAGAAGAAGAAGAAGAAGAAGAAAAAGAAGAAGAAGAAGAAGAAGAAGAAGAAGAAGAAGAAGAAGAAGAAGAAGAAGAAGAAGAAGAAGAAGAAGAAGAAGAAGAAAAAGGGTTAGAAGAAGAGGGAACATTGATATCATTAGACCAGTTCCTGCTGATTAGGGGCATCCAGTTCCTTGGGGTGAGTTTGATCTTCATTGTAGGGTATCTCCAAGCAGCAGGGGGACCAGCAGCCACCCCACTTGGGAATCTGGTATTTATATACCCTCTGAAGAGTCCCCAGAATTCCAAACATAAACAAACTATCCTCAGCTGGCAAAATCAGTCCCCTGCCAGAGCACGAGACATAGTTTGCTGATGTGGACAAGCAGCCCTATATCCCACACCTGGGATTAAAATAAAAATATATTCCCATAGCATTTCTGTGTTTTTAAAGAAACCAAAAATTAGCCTGGTGCAGTGGCATACACCTGTAATCCCAGCACTCGGGGAGGCAGAGGCAGGTGGATCAATGTGAGTTCGAGGCCAGCCTGGTCAACAAAGTGATTCCAGGACATCGAAGGCTACACAGAGAAACCCTGTCTCAAAAAAAAAAAAAAAAAAAAAAAAGAGAGAGAGAGAAGAAGAAAGAAACCAAAAAAAAAAAAAAAAGTAGAAGAAAGAAACCAAAATTCTCACTGCAAACCCCCGTTCTGGTTGCACAGGTGACACATCTGCCCTGTGGGCTAATGCCTTCAACATCTATTCTGCCTCCTTCCCCTTGACCCACCCTGGGAATTACATGCAGCATATCTGGTACATATTAACTTCAACTGAGAATTCGGATCCACATCTCAAAGATCAGGAACGGCACAGAAGGCATCATGGCCCCAGTTCAGGACTCACCACATGCTGTTTCTCTGCATATAAGAACAGGACTCAAAGATCGCCAACGTGACCGCATCTTCCACACTCAAAACAGGCCCAAGTCCTACCCCAAAAGCAGCAGCCCACCCTGCCTCCGCCGCCTCTTTCTCCCCCTTAAGATGCCCTGACTCCTAGATCTTTGGAAAGTTTGTTTATTTTTATTTTTATTTTATTTTATTTGCTTTTTTGTTGTTGAGGCAGGATCTTCCTACCAGCCCAGGCTAGCCCCTGAAGTTGTGTAACTCTCCTGCCTCAACCTCACAAATGCTGGGGTTGTGGGCATGCTCCAGAAGGCCTGGCTCTCCTGGGTCTTTTCAGAGTGCTTTCTGCTTTAAACACAGCCACCACCTGCTCAGAACCACCAGGACCCCAGGTGTCCATCCATCAGTCTGACTTAGAGGACACAGGTGGACTCACATTTGGGTTAATATCTTTGTTTCTGTCAGGGAGATGGTACTTGTTTTTATGGTACTTATCTTCATAGCTCATATTTGGTGATAGTAACTACACAGCCCTGTACTACTTGTCAAAGGAAAAGTCTAGGAAATCTCTGGCCCTGGCTCAGGAGTATTTCAGCAATGAGCTTTGGGCCTTTCTATGATCTCAGAACTGGCCTGAGGGCCTTCCCACTAAGGTCAACCCTGGACTGAGGTCAGCATTGATCTGCCTGACCCCAAGCCATCTTGAGGATCAGAGGGAGTTATCATACTTCAGCCTTCAGTCTTGAATACAGAGAAGGGCCTCAGCCTCAGCGCCCCTCCCTCCCCCCAGCTGCTCTTCTGTCTTCTGCCAAGCACACAGAATCTCTAAATCCCCACCAGGAATCACAAACCCATAGGAGGCTGGCTCAACAGTAGTGACCTGGAGGCTCTCTTTCTTTCTTTTTTCCTTTTTTTTTTTTTTTTTTTTTTGTTAAATAAGGCACCAGATCTCATTATAGATGCTTGTGAGCCACCATGTGATTGCTGGGAATCAAACTCAGGACCTCTGGAAGAGCAGCCACTGCTCTTAACCTCTGAGCCATCTCTCCAGCTCGACCTGGAGGCTCTCATTATGCCCCAGAAAGCCATGTGGTGCCTCAGAGATGTGGGCACCAGTCTGGCATGAACAAGAACCTGGCTACAGTCGCCACACATTGCCTGCTCTGTTGACATGAAGGATTCTGGGGTAGTTGACATCCCCCTGAAGAGTGGCCTGCCCAAGCCCTCATCAGCCTAAGAGATCACTCACACTCTGAGAGAGACTATGAGGTCCTTGGCTCCCGGAGCTTCCGGAAGGTGGCAGGTGGCCCGGCTCACAGAGCAGTTACTTCCTGTGTTTCCTCTGCCTGTGAAAATCTCCGATAATCGGATACAAAGGCTCTGGTCCAGCTACTGGTATTTGAACCAGGATTAAGCCCAACAACCTAGAATGACACGTCATTTCATGATAGGAAAATCAACCTCACTAGGCTCCAGTACCTTGGCCACAGCACAGAGCTGAACGGCAGAATCCCTAAGCACAGGTATGGGATGACGGGCAGAGCAAGGTGGCGTCTCCTGACCCTTGCAGGGACCAGGCTATTCAGCAGGCCATTCCATAACAGCGGTGAAAGAATTTCCCGAGAAAATGTTATCCTTCAGGAGCTATGGACTTGTTATATTAAAGACAATTGCCTGGCACGCTGGATTCAACCCATGGCACCATGGCATCACATAAACTGAGTGTCAGTGCACCCCTGGAATCCTGGAATCGGCGGCTCTCAACCTTCCTAATGCTGCCACCCTTTAACACAGCTCCTCATGATGTGGTGACCCCCAACCACACAACCATACAATTATTTTGTTGCTACTTCACAACTGCAATTTTGCTACTGTTAAGAATTGTAATGTAGGGGGCTGGAGAGATGGCTCAGTGGTTAAGAGCCCTGACCGCTCTTCCAGAGGACCCAGGTTCAATTCCCGGCACCCACATAACAACTGTCTGTAACTCCTGTTCCAGAGGATCTGACATCCTCACGTAGACATACATGCGGGCAAACGCCAATGTACATAAAATAAAAATAGATTTAAAAAACATTAAAAAAATAAGTGTAATGTAAATATGTGTTTTCCAATGATCTTCAGCCACCCCTGTGAAAGGGTTGTTTCATCCCCTCAAAGGGGCCTTGAGACCCACAGGTCGAGAACCAGTGAAATGGGTAGAGACAGGAAGTTCTGAAGTTCAAGATGAATTTGGGCAACTTTGAGAGACTTTGTCACAAAACGAAAAACTTGAGGGCCAGCAAGGAACTCAGCTGACAGAGGAATTGCTTCTCTCTTGCTCTCTCCATCTTTCTCCTAGTCCTCTATTTCTCTCCTAGTCCCCCTTCTCACTGACCCATCTCCTCTTCCTCCTCTCTCGCCCCTACCCCCACCCTTGAGCCTTCATGTCTGTACCCCTGAGTTTCTCTCCCTTAACAGGCCCCAAGAATGTCTCTCTATCCCTGATATTCCAAACCTCAGTCCTACTGCAGTATCACCCAACAAAAAACGACTGGTCCAACTTGGGTCAGTATTCAGCCTGGCCAGGTGGTTCTGGCCCGGCTATCCACTGCACAAGCCTGACCCCTGTGTGGCAGTGGGAAGCAGTCAACGTTTGGCTGGGAAGCCTATCCGCAAACCCAGGCAACTGCTCCCCACTCCAGTCTCACTCCCTGCCCGCCTGCTGCCCTTCCCCACCCCCACTCCCTCCACCCTCCCATTCTGAGCTCTCTGAGTGGGTTTGACTGACAGATTGACCTTTGGCCTCTTGCCATGGCTGGCAGGGCTGCTCTGTGCTTCTTATGGAAGCTCTGACCCCTCTGGTCACTTCCTCTCTCTTCCTGTTGGAAAACAAACTGGAGCAAAGAAGCTCAACCCTCCCCCCTCCCCGCCCCCACCCCTGCACAAGGATGCCAGGACGGGAGAACTGCCTGATCTGCACACAGCTTTGAGCTCTGCCCACATAGGCCGCCCCTCCGGGTGTTTCCAAATGCTGCAAGCAAGCAGTGTGTTTTGCCTGACCCCTTCACAGCTTGTCACAAGGAATTCTCTGGGGCTTTTCTCAAGCTCTGAGAGACAGAGGACCTCCTGAGGTCAGTTCCTCATCTCCTTTGCGTCCTTCTGCCTGAGGTGATGGCAAGGAAAAAAAAATTGTCTTCCTTGTGAGGAACAAAGGCCCTGTGTCCACAGCGCCCCACTGACCTCCTCATGCGTTATGAATGGTGACCTCGTGATCAGTTCACAAGCCCCAGCTCTGAGCTGCCTGCTCCTCAGCGGCAGGAGACAAGCCTCCTGGCTACTGTCCCCATCCTCCTGCTGTCCTCTGCCCCTGCCAGGTCACTCCAGCCCTGCACATCAGACCAAGGGGACTACCAGGCTTCCAATCATGAACACCAGCTAGGCAAGCCTCTTGCCAATGTCACTGGGGAGTACAAGGCAAATATTGGAAGGACAAGGCTCCACGCTCCATTGTCCCCATGGTTAGATTGTTAGGAATGGCATTTAGGACACAGTCGCGGGCTGGAGACAGTCCCCAAGACTGGGGACTAGAGGACAAGTCTGTGATCCAAGCATGTGAGAGGTGGGAGGAGGATCAAGAGTCTAAGGTTTTCCGTGGTTGCATCACAAGTTTGAGGCTGGCCCAGCCCCCATGACGCTCCTGCCCCAAAGAAGAAGGGAGAGGAGCATGAGGAGGAAAGGAAGAAAGGCAGGAAGGAAGGAAGACAGACAGACAGACAGAAAGAAAGAAAGAAAGCACAGAGCCCCAAATCCTGAATACGGGCTTCTCTAAGCATAGAACCAAGTGACCATCCTGCAGACCACCGCCCAGTCCCAGTGCTGACTGAAGCTGTATCAACTTATTCTCACTCTGAATCTCCAGCTAGGGAGGCCTTCAGCAAGCCTTTCCTAAAGCCGGCACTGACTCACCAGCCTAACAGACACGCATGTGTAAGGACTCCTTGTAGAGCACTCTCACCAGCTCTGGTATAATCACCACCCTCCTCCGGGAACCCTTCATACCTGTCCGCGGCAGAGTGATCCGAAGCTGTGTGTGATAGACGCCACATGGGAGGAAAGCGGCCTAGAGCCACACGCTGTAGCATCGCCGCTCACCCAGCTCCCATGAAGACGGGGAGCCCGGCAAGGCAGATGCAAGTGAGGACGCAGCGTTGCAACACGTGGGGCCTCAGGTGCTGCCGTGCAGCTGAGGCCGCAGGGGGCTGGTTTAAAGGGCGCAAGATGGCGGTGGAACACTGACGCTTCTCTCTTGGCCTCGATTGCCAGCCGGGAGCGTGAGGGTTCACCAAGTCCACATCAGAACAGTCCATCTCCGTCGTATTTTTTACATTATTGTATCTTATTTATTTACTCATCTTGTGCGTGGGAGAGCATGTGTTTGTGCAGGGAGGTCAGAGGACAACTTCCGGGAGTCAGTTCTCTCATGCAGTCAATCCTGGGGATCGAACTCAGGCTGACAGTCTTGGTGGCCAGCACCTGTACCCTCTGAGACCTCTTGCCCGTCCCCTTCTCTGTCATATCCGATCTCATAAAAATCATGGGGCCAGTGAGATGGCTCAGGGAATAAAGGTGCTGGCTACCAAACCTGAGGACCTGAGTCTGGTCACCAAAACTTGGGACCCAGATGGTAGAAGCAGAGAACAGACTGTTGGGTATGCACACACAATAGATGATAGATAAAGAGATAGATAGATAAACAGAGTGAGTGAGTGAGTGAGTGAAAATAAGGGGGCTGGAGAACTGGCTCAGTGATTAAAAGCATTGTTGCTCTTGTAGAGGACCAGGGTTCTATTCCCAGTACCCAAATGATGGTTCACAACCATCCATAACTCTAGTTTCTAGGGGTTCAGTACCCTCTTCTGACTTCTGTGGTCACCAGACACACACATGGTACATATACGTACATACATACATACATACAGGCGAAACATTCATACACATTAAATAAATAAATAAACACCAAAAAGCTCCTGGCTTTTCTGAACTTACTGTGAGAAAGGGGAGGGGAGGGCTTGCTAAAGTGCCACCCACACCGTTTCCTAAAGTCCTAGGTCTCTTGCACGTTTGGCTACCAACCCCAGCAGTCTAAGCCTGCAGTGCCACTGTGGCCACACACAGCAGCGCTTGTGTCCAGGGGTTAGATCAAGAAGCCATTGTTCAGCTTAACACTGTTCTTTGAATGACTCTTCCTTCTTAGATTTCACTTAAATGTCCTCATACCATGGGGCTTCTCTAGGTCCCTCTAGGAAGCGGGGAGCCCTGCCTCTCCCAGGCTCCTGTGCCCTCTCCACCATGAGTCTGAGGACTGACTAACTGAAAAGTCACATCTGCTCAGCTCTGGTTCTGTTTCGAGGCTCAGTCTTTGCCTGTGACTGTAACTTCGTACGTAGCCCAAGCTGACCTCAAACTCACTATGTGGCCAAAGCTGGAATGAAGTCCCGATCCTTCTACCCCAGTCTCCTGTGTGCTGGGATTACAGGTGTGTACCACCACACCCACCTTTCAAGAGCTGTCCCATTGGTGATGTGGCCTTAGACTTCTAGCTACTCGCAATATGTGATCCTGAGGAAAAATAATCCAGATGTCCCTCCATGACCAACAGGAGGTCAAGCCAACACCTGGCGCCCAGAATGCTAAGGGGCCATGAGGTCAGCCCTAGGGTGAAAACCAGAAACTCTAGCCCAGTCCCAGCTGCTTCAGCTCAGAGTGAAATCTGAGGCACCTGGCCACTGGCTTCAATCCTGAATAATGGAGTCACCATCTTGTCCTTCCTTATGGCGGTCCCGGAGCATCATGGGATGTACAGGCATGGTTCTCCCTGCAATTGTCCTTAAGAGCTGGATCCTCAGCCAGGCAGTAGTGGAGTATACCTTTCATCGCAGTATTCAGGAGACAGAGGTAAGTGGATCTCTGTGAGTTTGAGGCCAGCCTAGTCTACAAAGCGAGTTCCAGAACAGCCCGGGCTATGCAGAGAAACCCTGTCTCAAAAAACAAACAAACAAACATAAGAATACAAGTAAAAAAAGTCTCTCTCTCTCTCTCTCTGGATCCTAGCTACCGGTGCCCTTCTGCAAGTGTCCCTGGGACTTTCGGTCCCCACTGCCAAGCATTCCCACTACAGGTGCTTTGGGACACTACCCAGCACACAGAAGGGAGTGGTTTAAATCAAACAGCATTTGCAGCTGTTTTCGTCCTGAGTCCACACCCTGACCATGCCACCACCTTCCCTTTTAGGCTCCATTTTTGTCAACATCATCAAGTCACCTCTGCAGAAACCAAAAAACCCATCCCCATTTCCCTGGCTTTTTATGTCGAAAAGTCGACTTAGCAGATAACATGACTTGTTCTTTGTCTCTAAACAAACAAACAACAACAAACAAGGTCTGGGAATATAGGTATAGTGATAGCGTATAGGTTTAGTGTCTGGCACGTCTGATGCCCTGGGTTCCATTCCCAACACAGAAGAAATACAAACAGAGAGAGAGTGTGAGAGCAAGCCTGATTTCTCTCGGAGCCATCTGCTTTCGCGGTGGGAGGAAACGCCTCCCAAGTCCCTTGAGAACAATTGTCCTTCTGGCATGGCAGTGAGCTCCAGGCTTCACTGCTCCTCCCTCCCTGTCTCCTGTGACTGAGCAGGGATCCGGATGGGGGAGGCGGTTACCAACGCCCTGGGTAAGAGTTAAGACAGGGGTTCCCGCCTGTGGCTCCAGCTTTCAGCATTATAATCCAGTAAAGGGCTCTGGAAAGAAAGACTGTGCAGCAGCCCATGTCTAGGGGTGCCCAGCAGGCCATGGGGCAAGTGTTCACTTGCTCTCCCAGGAGCCACTGAGCAGAAATGGCGCTGTCACCTTCATCACATTGACAGAGACATGGAAAGGGGTAGGCACAGAGCAGCAAAGGAATTGGTCAGGCACTGAGCCAGTGAGCAGGCGGCAGATGAGGACGGAAACTCACACAGAACACTGGGTTGGTTCGGAGGGGCTTATGTCTGTTCTCAGTACAAGCCCCCAGCTCCCTTGGGTGGCCCTCCCAGCCTTGGCCCAGCACAGGAGGGAGGAGTCTATTTGTCTATGCCTCTGGTATGACCCACTTGAGGTGATCTGACAGGATCCTCCCGCTCCCTGCATCTCAGAAGGGCTGCCCTGCCCCTGTGCACCGGAGGATAGATAGCCAGCTGCAAAGTCACTCCTCGGACAGCGTGTGCTGTGACGAGAGCGTTCACCTGTAGGTGATGGCGAACTGGTGACACGTTTCCTCCGTGAGCTGTCATCGCAGAGAATGTTGGCAGAGCTGGCATCTGGCAGTTTCTGGGGGTCATTCTGAGTACTATTGATGCCCACCAGGTGCCAGGAGGGACAAAATGGTTCCAGACGTGTAATTTGTTTTGTTATTTATTATTGCATGTGTACTTGGTGTTTGTGTGGATCTCCCAGCACGTGCACAGAGGCCAGAGTCAACTTTGTTGAGTCAGTTCTCTCCCTCCACCTTTACAGAGGCTCCAGAGATCAAACTCGGGTCACCAGGCTCGAACAGCAGGCGCCTTTCCCTAATGAACCATCTCACTGGCTCTATTTTTTTTTAACAGGTTATTACTATCTAGCCCAGTCTGACATTTAAAACACCATCCTCCTGCCTCAGTTTCCCAAGTGCTGGGGTTACAGGCATGTGCCATCATGCTAGCTGAATGTCACTTTCTATGGCAAGCAGAGAGACAGTGACAAGGGGGAGCTGCAAGCACAAAGCTATATCCCACACTCCACAAGTGCTACCGAGTCCCTGCCCCATGCCAGAGTTATTCTCAGTGTCAGGGACAGTCCCTGCCTTCCTGGAAACGACATCGTGCCAGGAAAGACTGGCAACCAGCAAGCAGGGTGTCCAGTAGGAAGGAGTGCTCTGAAAATGCACAGGGCTAAGGATGTGGTTCAGCCGGTGGGTGCTCAGCTCCCATGCACACAGCCCGGGGATGAATCCCCAGCACCTGATGCACTAGTCAGGGCTCTCTAATGGAGCAGGACTGATTGTGTGCATGCATTTGTGCATGTGTGCACACATGTGTGAGTGTGCATGCATGTGTGAGTGTGTGTGTATTATTTTGAGGCTGGTTCTCATGTTCCACAGCTTGCTATGCTATCAAGGCTGATCCTTCTGTCTCTACCTCCCAAGTGCTAGGATTATAGGCATGGTCCAACCACACTTGGGTTTATATGGTATGGTGGCTAATTTGGTTATCCACTTGATTGCATCTGGAATTCACAAAAACACAAGCCACTTGGCACTCCTTTAAATAGATCTACATTTACATAGATATCGCTATATTTATTAGATTGGCTGACACGATACAGTCCTGTATTCTGACAATGGCTGTCTCACACCAGAGAAATCCAGCAGTTGCTCAGTCCACAGGGCTGGCTGTCTCCTCAGTCCCAAACTGGTGCAGGGGGATGGGGGAATTGCTGGAGAGCTGCTAGGCTTCAGTCTGTGTTGGAAGCCAGAAGGAGCTGGTTCTAATATCAGTGAAGGGATGCAGCGGAGACAACAAAATAGATGAATTTGCCTGCAAGAGTGAAGGCAAGCAGGCAAAACAAACAAACAAACAAAAACCCTTCATCCATCTCCCTATAATCTAGGCTGCTGTGGGAAGGTGCCACCACACATTCAGGCCAGGTCTCCTCACTTCAACTAATTTGACCAAGAAAATCTCTCACAGGAGTGCCCAGGGGCTTGCATTTTTGTTGATTCCAGATTCAGTCAAGGTGATAACCACCATGATGAGCCACCGTGCCACACACACCAAGTGTGGTTGGGCAGGCCTATAATCCTAGCACTTGGGAGGTAGAGCCAGCAGGATCAGCCTTGATAGCGTAGCAAGTTGTGCCACACAAGGCCCACCCTCAAAATAACAGTAAACAACTGGGCCCCAGGTCTGCAGCAGGACACAAGGTAGAAAAGGGTCTGGAAAACCCTCACCGAGGAGGTGATACGGCAGAGGTCTGTGCGGATAAAGGCATGAAAGCACCAACTCCGTCCAGGCAGGGGAGGGAGATGTGACGAAGCCCAGAGCGGGGCTGCCATGTGCAAGTAGAAAGAGGCCCTGTCTGCAACAAGGTGACCGGAGTCAGGGTGGAGCGGGACGCCCCTGGCCATGAGAGCAGGGATCACCATTGGCCCTGAGCAGTGTTGACTTTTTTCTGTTCTGTAGACCTGGGAGTCAGATAGGATCCTGGGCCGAGAAAGCCGGGATGGGGTAGGGTGGACATGGGCAGTGATCACCTCACTCTGGAGATGGCAGTCACTTGACCATCTCCACCTGTCACATCTAAAACAGTTGGTGAAGGAGCCTCCTGGAATGAACTGAAGCCTTGATGGATGGTTGCAGCAGTCACGGGAGGAAAAAAAAGCAGGGAAGTGAAGAGGAGACATGGACCAGAAGCCTTGCTGAACCAGAAGACTGGGGTTCAAACCCCAGTCCCACTCCCTTAAACTGGCAAGCCCACCTTTCTATGCCTCAGGCTCCTCTTCTAAGAGTGTTCCCTTCCACCCTGTCTCTCTGCCACTAAATCCCTGAGACAACGGGGTCACTTGACACCCCAAATCAAGTGGAAGTCCCTCCTCTTCACATTGCCAGATAGCTCTGACAGGAAGCCTCTTGCCACCCTCATCAAACCGTGATCTTATTTCTCAGCTCAGAGACACAGAGGCACAGGGAAGGACCCTCAGGCAGCCCAGGGAACCTTCAGGTTATCAGTGAGGGTACAGGCTGGAGTTCACACAGCCACCAACCTGTGGGCCTGGTGGAGTTGTCAAGTTGACACTGGACACAGCATCCACAGGCCAGATTTGAAACCCCCAAGGCTAGTTAGGGTGAGCTCTTCCCTCTACCTGAGGCCCCTGGAACCCTAGCTGCCCTGACATCTGGCTCACCAACCTGCTCCTGACAGAACTTTAGGCTTGGTGTTTTAGTTCCCTCCCTTCCTCTCAGCTCAGCAGCGACCCAGCCCCCCACGCTATCTCAGACCAGATCCCAGGCAGGAGCTGTCGGCAGAGGTCAGGACCCCTCCTACAGCATCTGCCCAGGACCTCATAAATGCACAGGAACAATACCAGGCCCAGGCGCCTCCATGTCACACACAGAATGGGATGCTGGGCTGAAGGGGGAGGGCTCCAGACACTCCTTGGAAAACAACACACAGGCTTGCTCAGCCTCACACAGTGCCATGGAAACAGGCGTAGGGAATCAGGCAGCTGAAGAGAATGTTCTAGAATCTGGCGGGACCAGAGACAAAGCTGGGTATATCTGTGTCAAGCTTTACAGGCCTCCCACAAACTGTCCCCACACCGCTGATGCTTAGTTTAATGGGACAGTGTTTGAGCACTGGCTGCCTGCTCCCCACATCCTCCCCATTGGCCAAAACAATTCAGGTGTATTTGGGAGAAATGCCAGTCACGTAAATATCCCAGCTTGGGGGTTATTTTGAAAGTTAGGAGAGTCTGGGTGGTGGTGACGCATGCCTTTAATTCCAGCACTGAGGAAGCTGAGGCAGGTGGATCTCTGAGTTTGAGGCCAGTCTGTGAGGCCAGTCTACAGAGCAAGGTCCAGGACAGCCAGGACTATAGAGAAACCTTGTTAAAAAAAAAAAAAAAGAAAAGAAAAAAAGAGGAAGGAAGGAAAGACAGAAGAAAGTCAGTCAGGAGACCTAGGTGCACACAGCCACATGAGCATGCAATTGGGGGTAGAGGGAGTTGGATGGCCATCCCAACGAAACACAAAGTCATTTCTCTCATCTGTGTCTTCTCAGACTAGCTGCTGTTCATTAGTGTAAGCACTCACTCCCACCCCAAGCCCCCTCTATGGCGCCCATGTGTCTGCCGAGGAATCTTGAAGGAGAAGAGAAAGAAGAAAACACGCTGTTCCCCACAGAAGTAGCTCAAACACGGGACAGTTGGATTCAGGTGTTGGTGGGTGACAGAAGTGAAGGACTAGTGTGGGAGCCAGCTCCAGGCTCAGCTGTGGAGTGATCCCGTGACACCCTCGCCCCGGACCCCAGAGAGCGCAGGGGGGGTGCAGAAGGGGGACTGATTGAGCAACCTCAGGCACTGACAGGAGTCCAGGGCTTGGTGCCGCACCTTGCCACCGCACCTAGGGATTGGCAAAGCTGGGCAAGACACAGCATCCCCCCAGGCAGCAGCAATGACTTGGCTTCCAGGCCCATGCGAAGTCACATACCTGGCACAACCAAATCTGCACCCAGATCCGGGTACCAAGAGCAGTGGTGAATCCATTTTGCTGCTGGTGGTGGTTTTGTGGTACCTGGGGGTGAGCCCAGAGCTTTGCAGACACTGGGCAAACATTTTTCCACTTAGCTACAGGCCATTGCGCAGCACCCACGGGGATTCAAGGAGTTAAGGGAAGAAACCAGAGACCAAGGTCAGGAATTGCAAAGACCACTGGAGGACATGGACACTTGGGGGATGGGCAGGAGCCACCAGGGCCCAGGACACCTTCTCAGTCCCAGTAGCCTTGCCACCACCATGCAGGTTCCTTAGGTGACCTCTGCCATAGTGGTCCTTCTGACTTTGACCTCATCATAGCCACATAGGTAACAGCAGCTACTTTGTACCAAAGGCTGTCCTTGAACTCCTGATCCTTCTGCCTGAGTGCTAAGAATGCAGATGCGATACACTGAACTCACTTTGCAAATCACAGCCTTAACAGCTGTCCTGTGCTGAGTAGCCACAGTTTGCCACGCACTGTGCTGACTCCTTCATTCCAGGCTCACCACCCGTGGGCCGGGTAGTCTACAGCAATCTTTAAGGTGAAGACTGACACCACATTCTTATTTAAAAGTCCCAAGTGTGACGTCACACACCTTTAATCCCAGCACCAGGGAGGCAGAGGCAATGTATCTCTGTAAGCCAGGCCAGCCTGGTTTACATAAAGAGTTCCAGGCTAGCCTGGGCTATACAGTGAAACCTGTGTCAAAAAAAGAAGGGGGGGAGTGGGGGAGATGTGCAGCTGAAGCCCAAAGATGTTTGTGGTTTAAGGTGGTCGCACAATCTGGGGTTTATAGTGAGGAAATAAAAGGAAACCTAAGGTGATTATGGCCCCAGTACCAGCTGGATCTGGGCTGTGGCAGGGAGGGGTGCCACTTCCTGGATGCTCTGCCATGGTCCCTGAAGCTGTCTACCAGATAGTCCCAGGGTTGCCATGGCAACCCTCATCTGGGCTGCTTACATCAAGTGTGGCCAGCCGGCTTCTGACTCTAGACTATTGTGTCTTGAGACAGTGATTCCACCAACTCATCCAACAAACATTTAAAAGTGACAGCCAGAGCAGACGCCTTCCGTGCAGAAGCTAAGGTAAAGCAGCTCAAGAAAGGATGAGAGAGAGATGGGGGCTGGTGGCAGAGAGCACCGCCTACCCCTCACAGGCAGCCTGTCTATCGCTGTGCTAAACACCAGAAGCAAAAGCAACTCGGAGAGGAAAGGGTTTATTTCAGCTTACAGCCTGCAGTCCACCATCCAGAGAACTCACAGGAGCCTGGAGGCAGCAGCTGGAGCAGAGGCCCTGGAGCGGTGCTGCTTACTGGCTTGCTCTCTGTGGATTGCTCAGCCTGCTGTTTCCTGTTGCTCAGAACCACCTGCCCAGACACGGCACCGTCCACAGTGAGCTGGGCCCTCCGGCATCAACAAAGCACCAGTTCCGAAAATGCCTCCTCAGACTTACCTACAGGACCACCCTACGGAGGCATCATCTTAATTAAGATTCCTTCTTCCCAGATGGTCCTAGCTGTGTCAAAGTGACGTAAAACCTAGCCAGGACACAGCTTTGACTGGGTTGTAGCCCCAGTTACAGGGGTGTGAGGCCAGGCTGATTGCATCTTCGGGTGCGCTAAGAAAAGCTCAGAGCTGGGCTTTCGTGGGAAATCTCTCCAATTCAGGATTTGAGGAGGGGCCTCTGGGTGCTGCTGGACAAGCTGCTCACTGCAGTGTGGGGGCACGGTGGTGTTAGTGTCAGGATACAGTACTCCACGTACTCTGCCGTCCATGAGAGCTGAGTCGTCACACCAGGGACTGAGTCTGGCTTGGGGGTCAGCAGCTTGCCCCTCCCAGCTCTAGACAGAGAACCAGAGTAAGTTATCATAGAGCTGTAAGGGATGAGCCGAGCATGTGACAGGTGACACGTGCCTGTCATCCCAGCACCTGAGAGGGTGAGGCAGGAGAGTTGCAAGCTCAAAGCCAGCCTGGGCTAGGTAGTGACACCCTGTCTTGGAAGAAATAAAATGATGGATAGTATTTTCGGGTGTGAGAAAGTGCTCCCGATGTGGCACAAGTTATTGATAAAATTCCTCCCCTGGGGGAGATGAAAACAACACCCAACCTTCCTCCTAAGTTCCAGTGACAAACCCAAGAATCATTCCATCACAGCGCACTCTGGGGAAACAGTGAGTTTATTGCACTTAGAGAGCGTCAGGTGAGGGGTTCCTTAAAGCAGCCACTGGAAGCTCTACACCCAGCATGGGTGACCCCCACGTGACCACACAGAATGAGCCACCTCCCCCCAGCCCTTTCCCACCTGTTTCCTCTAAAGGGCCACCTGCAATTAGGGCAGAATTGCATACCACTTGTTTGCAGGACTGGATACTTAGGTGAATGTCCCATAATCCTCCCTGCCCCTCCCCCTTTATGAGGAAAGTCAGGGCTCAGCAAGGCCAGCTGTGGCGATTTTGCAAGCACGCACAGAGGAACTCAGTGAGAGGACAGTCTGCAGAACACAGGTGAAAAGAGCCGTCACAGAGAGTGACAGAGCAGGGGGAATGGCCCCACCGGTGAAGCGCCTGCTGCTCAAGCAGGAGGACACGAGGTCAGACTCTCAGCACACACATTAAAAACACAAATAGCCCCAGGCTCAGTGGCTCACACCTGTAATCCCAGCACTTGAGGAGGCAGAGGCAGGCAGATCTCCATGAGTTTGAGGCCAGCCTGGTCTACAGTGTGAGTCCAGGACAGCCAAGGCTACACAATAAACAATGTCTCAAAAAAAAAAAAAAAAAAAGCAACAACAAACATCACTGGGGCCCTTGCCTGTAACCTAAATATTCTAAATATTGTGAAGGGTAGGGTGGCAGAAACAAGGGGGTCCCTGAAGCTCATTGGCTAGACACCCTAGCCAACTCCAGGAGTTTCAGAGAGACCCTGATTAAAAAAATAAAAGATGAGCGGCCCGTGGGATGGCTCGGTGGGTAAAGGCTGCCACTGCCAAGCCCAGGGCGGATTGCAATCCCCGGGTCCACATGGTGGAAGAGAGACCCAACTACAGTGAGTTGTCCTCTGACCGTGTGCACCGTTCCCACATGTAATTTTGCTAATTACAGTTAAAGAAAATATATGAGGCTGAAGAGCTACCGGGCTCAGCAGGTAAGGGCACTGGCTCCTTCTTCCAGAACCCAGGTTCCGTTCCTGGCACAGCGTGGCGCACAACTGTCTGTAACTCCAGTTCCAGGGGGATATGACGCCCTCTTCTGCCCCCCCCCCCATGAGCACTGCACCCATGTGGTGCACGGACATAGATGCAGGCGAATGCACACATAAGATAAAAATAAATGAGTAAAAACAAATTTTTCTCTTTTTTCGGGGAGTGAGGAGGAGGGTGGGAGTATGCATGCGCAGAGGTCAGACAACCTACAGGAGGTCTGGTGCTTTCCTTCTAGCCTGTGGGTCCTGGGGACTGAACTCTGGTTGCCAGGCTAGGAAGCAAGTGCCTTTATCTACTGAGCCATCTCACCAGGCCTCAAAACAATTAAAAATAAGATAAAAAAAAAAAAAAAAAAAAGACGTAGAGAGCTATCAAGAAAAGACATTCCAATACTGACTTCCAGAGCCCACACCCTTATGCTAACAAGTGTGTGCACGCTCACAATCTGAAGACGAAAGTGTGTACACACTATATTAATAGAGTCTGGAGGGCTGTACCCCTGGACATGATGGTGGTGACCCCTGGGAGGCAGCATTTGTATGTTTTATCTTCCTCACTTCGTGGGATTTTTATGGTAACCATAGTTTTCCCTTTTTTGTTGTTTTGGTTTGTTGAACAGTCCTGGATGTCCTGGAACCCGTTATGTAGTTTGTAGGCTGGCTGCAAACTCCACAGAGAGCCACCTGTTTCTGCCTCCTCCATGCTGGGGCTAAAGGAGTGTCCCACCAAGCCAGGCCAAGTCCATGGTTAATGGCATGCCAAAACTTTAAAGAAAAATTAAGTCTATTCAAAACTGTCTCTAAAGATGGAATCCATGTTTCTTCTCCAGCCTGAAGTGGGATAGGCTGGCTACGGGCCAAGGGTGGACTTTACAGTGGGTCAGCGGTGCCTGGGGGCTGTGCTGGGAATTGTAGACTGCCCCTCTCCTGACCCCAGCCGGCAGACTCAGCAGGGAGGATGAGCCACAGACTCTACCTTACCAGTCTCCAGGTGTGGCAGGTGATGCCGGCACCAAGCAAATGGCCGGTAAAGGACCTGAGACTCACCGGGCAGTGGGGGGAGAGCTACAGGGCTGCCGTCTGTCCAAGACGCTCTTCGAGAGATCCATCCTGCAAGTAAACAGAGTGGCAGGCTGCTAGCCCCTGTGTGCTCACTCATCTAGGTAGCCCCCTTTCCGACCTGTGAACAGAAGTTCTGGAAAGACATTGCACGTTCAGTGGAACCGTCCACGAGGCTGGTTAACTGATGAGAACTTCAACGTCTGCAGAGAGGTCGGGATGCTGAAAGTCCAGAGCCTAATTTCAATTTATCCTGGACTCTCTTTAGCACCGGAACCGTCATTCCTTCCCTCTCCGTGAACCTACCATCCGGGGACTAACAGATAAAATCTTTTGGAGTGTATTAACGAAACCATCTTCCCACCAACTAAAATGCTAAGTGGCTCAGCTAGCATCTGAGACCTCTCTCTCTCTGCTGTAACCTCCTTGACTTACAGCTTTTCTTTGCTGTGTTTTTGTAAAATCTTTGTGAAGCTGATTACAGGTTGGAATATGGAATTTGGAGGAAGCTAACTCTGGGCTCCCGGGCCACGGTCCCGCCGGATAAACATCTCTTATCTCCTTTGAGGTAGGAGTTGCATCTTTTGGTTTGACAGAACTAAGTGGTTATTCTTGGCACGCTCCATTCACCAGGCTCTGGGCTGCCGGAGGCCGGAGGCATCGGGGAATAGGGAAGCGTGCTCCTTCCAAGCAAGCACCCAGGCCAAAGAAGGCTGCTGGGGGGCTGGGGAAGGCAGGCCGTGCAGGCCTGGGCCTGAAAGCCATCTGGACCATCCTGCAAGCTCCCGAAGACAGGCTTTCCATCGAGAGTAGCGGTTCTCAACCTTCCTAACGCTGCGACCCTTCAACACACTTCCTCACATTGCGGTGACCCCCCTATGTCCATAAAATTGTCTCGCTGCAACTTTATAACTGTAATTTTGCTACAGTTTAAATTTAAATTTTGTTATGAATTGTAATGTAAATACCTGATAGGCAGGACATCTGACTTGTGACACCCCCCCCCTTCCTAAGGGATCTCAACCCCAAGGGCTGAGAACTGCTTTTCTAGATCTCTCAGACCAACAGTTTGTCTCAATAGAGCCGGCCTCACTCTGGGATAGCAGGATACTTCGGACTCAATTCGGAATGATTTTTTTTTTAGGTTTGTTTTTGTTTTTGAACATTCTGGGTTTCAAACTCTGTGCACATCAGGCAACAGCTCTGTCACTGAACTCCACCTTCAGCCCAGCAGTCCTCCCGTCCCTCCCCACTGCACCCCTTTGGGCTGCCCTATTCCCCCACTCCCTGCTGGCTTTCCCGCCAGGTGGGCTTTGAACCAAGTCACCTGTTACAGGCAACATGGCTGCTCAGTGTCCCACGGGACGGTTTGCCTGGTAAAGTACAATGAGGGGCTGGGGAGACGGCTTGGCTCATCAAGTGCTGGCTGCGCAGGCTGCCCAAGCTGAGCTGAGCTCAGATCCCTAGCACATGAGCGAGCCCGTCGTGTAAGAATCCCAGCATGTGGTACATCCTGGTGTTCAGGAGGCAGAGGCAGGTGTCAGGACTCTTCAGACTGCACAAGGGTCAGTGAGAGCCTGTGACAGTCAGGTGAGGAGCCAGAGAGATGGCTGGGGGGTGGGGGTGGGGTAAAGGTGCTTGCTGTACACACCAGACCACCTGAGTTAGATTCTTGGAATTCATAGCCAAAGAAGAGAACAGACCCCTCAGAGCTGTCCTCTGACCTTCACACAAGTGCCATGGCGTATATGTGTGCACCCCCATCACACCCACCACCCACACGGACACAGGAAAGCCAAATTAAATTTAATTTAAAATAAAAAGAAACTGGGCACGGTGGCACACGGGGATCCCAGCACTCTGGGCAAGCCACCAGGAGTGACATCAGCCATGGGCACTGCTGGGGATGAGCCAAGGAGCAAAGAAACACATTAGCATCTGCTTGAGTGGGCTGGCCAGAAACTCTGGGGTGAACTGTTGCTCCTCTTTCCCAGGGGCCTCCTTCCTCTCTTGACCCCCAACCCCGGGGAGGCAGAGGCAGGTGGATCTCTGCAAGTTTGAGGCCAGCCTGGTCTACAAAGCTAGTCTAGGACAGCCAAGGCTACACAAAGAAACCCTGTCTCCAAATAAAATAAAATAAGGTGCTGATCAACTGAGGAAGATGGTGAACATTGTCCTCCAGCCTCTACACACATGCGAACACTGCACACTCATCCCTTATACATGCTCATGAATGTGCACACACACCCATGCACACGAAAGCTCCATAAGGCCCTGCACAGAGTGTCCCTCTGATTCCAGTACTGGGGGAGCCTACGGCAGGAATGTGAGTTTGAGGCCACCCTGGGCTGTAGGGTTCAAAGAAACAAAAATATTTAATGTTTTTTCCAAAAGTTAAAAGCAGATATAGAGCCCGGTGGGGTGGCGCATGCCTGTAATCCCAGCACTCTGAAAGCTCAAGCGGGAGAAGGGTGAGTTGGAAGCCAGCCCGGGCTACACTGAAAGACCCTGCCACACACGGCATCTCTAATCTCCACTCCAAACAGGCAAAAGACTCACCTCAAAGATTCCAACCCACCTGTTAGGTGGACACTGTTGGTTTCCGGCCGCCATTTGTCTACCAGCACAGGTAGAACGAACACACACACACACACACACACACACACACACACACACTCCTAGATCCTGCTACTACCATGCCTGACTGGTGCTCCTGTGGTGCCCACCTTTATGGTTGAGGATTTATGGGAAGATTCACTGTGTGCCTTCCCTGTGCGTGCCACCATGGCTGGGCAAGCCACCAAGAGTGACATCAGCCATGGGCACTGCTGGGCATGAGCCAAGCAACAAAGAAACACATTAGCATCTGCTTGAGCGGGCTGGCCAGAAACTCTGGGGTGAACTGTTGCCCCTCTTTCCCAGGGGCCTCCTTCCTCTCTTGACCCCCCAACCCCTGCCTGCAGGCAGCACCCCCCAACCAGCCCTGATACAGGGTAGGAAGGGCTCCCCAGGCTCTGAAGGCCCAGCACTTCACCTCAGACCCTCCATGAGCCTCAGGGCAACATCTATGTCTCCTGTCTCACTTCAGAGCACAAAAATCTTCTACCTGGGAGACCGTGGGGAGCCCAGCCTGGGAGCTCAGCATGGGGGTGCTCCCTCTTATCCTCAGCTCCCTCAGACCATTACGGAGCAGAGCCTTGGTTGGGCTTAGGCCCCTGGTGGGGAGAGGCTGGCTCTGTGGTCAGATAGGTGAACAAAGCAGCCGCCTTCCTGAGGTGGAGCTCAGGGCAGAGCCATTGCCCAGAAGACAACCAGGAAAGCCCCTGTTTGTACCTGGCACAGTGCCTGACTCGGTAGCCCAGCAGAACTCCAGTTTTAGCCAGGGCCATGTCAGGTAAGCCAAACTGCCAGCCATTTCCCAGACTCCTGCCTTGTGCAAGGACCACAGCAGGCACGGGGATACAGTCCCACCCTGGAGAGGTTGGGATGGGAAGTGGAAGAAAGGCTTAAACTGAAGTTTAAGCAGCAACAGGATGTGTGCTGTGCCCTGAGGCCCTGGGATCAGCCCTTGCCTCCCCTGGAGGCCTTCCTCCTGCCTCTTCCAGCTTTGCAGGGCCCCAGGAGTTCCCTAGCTGTGGCTGCCCCTCTTCACACTCTCTTCTTTCTCCTCTCTCTCCTCTGGGCTTCAGATCTCCCTGACACTGCCATGTTCCTTCCCTAGGCTCGCTTTAACTGCATTCCCTAACGATGCCTTCCAATGGATTACCACAGTTTGGGCATGGACAGAGCTTATGGGAACCACTGTTCAGACCTCTTCATAGCCCACTTCACAGGGTCCGAGGAACATTCTAGAAGAATCCTGGCACAACCATGGGCCTAGTGGGAGAAGCTTGGTTGGTAGCGTGGTTTCCAAAACTACACAAAGCTGGGTGTGGTGACCAGTTCCAGCACACTAGAAGTAGAGGCAGGATAAGGAATCCACGGTCACTGTCAGCCACATGTTGAATTCAAGGCCAGCCTGGGCTAAGTGAGACTACCCGAGTCCTGAGCTGCTACTCGGCACCTCCTCTTACTCACCTGGGCTAACCCCACTCAGCCTCATTTTAATCTCTTCTGTGGTTCTCTAGGAATGGGGAACAGGAGATTAAATCAGACTAAACCCAGGGCATACAACCTCAGAAAAGAGACCTTTTCCCCAGTCTGGACGGCGCCCTGGGACCTGAGGTGGGACTCCTCCTTCTAGCTCCAGATAACCCCTGGAGTATAAGCAGAGCGCCAGGGTCCCAAGGGAGGGCTGAAGTTGTGGAACAGACAAGTCCCCCAGAGACCAATCAGCAATAGAGCAAATACATATTCCACAGCCACCCGCTAGCTTTCTCCTTCAGCTCTCCTGCCTTCCCCACCCACCCGACTCCAACCCACCCTACATAAGCCCTCAAGTAAGGGCAGGATAGAGTAGAGGGCAGGGAAGGCTTACAGAGACAGCCGTTCTTTCTGGGGTGGTGGCACAGAGGGTCTCATGTAGCCCAGGCTGGCCTTGTGCACTCAGATTGTAGCAGAAAATAACTTTGAACTTCTGACCTTCCCCCCCCCCCAACTCCTCTCAAGTGCTGGGATTTCTGTCTCACCCAGTATGTGTGTTGCTGCCCATTCTGCTGTGAGGAATTCAAAACTCAGGATGATTAACCTGCCTGAAGACACAGAAAAGCAGGCATTAGGAGCCATGACTATGAGCTTATCAGGGACTCAGTCACTTCTGGCTTTGTGCCACTCGGTAGCTTGATGATGGCCTGATGACAGGGGAGGGAGAGTAGTCTCTCCAATTTTTTTTTTTTTAAATAAAATGAAGATAAATATCTATTTCTTTTGTTTGTTTTTGAGACAGGGTTTCCCTTTATAGCCTTGGCTGTCCTGGACTTGCTTTGTAGACCAGGCTGGCTTTGAACTCACAGAGCTCTACCTGCCTCTGTCTCCATGGGTGCTGGGATTACAGGCATCTGCCACTGCGCCCGGCTCAAACATCTATTTCTATGGTTACGAATTATAAAGTCTAAGCCAGGAGTGGTGGCACATACCTGTAACCCCAGAATTCAGGAGGCTGTGGCAGGGGATTGCCACAAATTGAAGGCTAGTCTAGGCTACAGGGAGACCCTGTCTCATTAGAAGCAAAAGACCCACCTAAAGCTGGCAACTCAGACCCAGGAGCCCAGCCACCTGGGAGGAGGCAGGAGGATTACAACTTCAAGGCCTCCCTGGACTATAGAGTGAGTTCAGGGAGAACCTGGATCCCCTGGGCTGGAGTTACAGGCTGCACACCGTGAGTGCTGGAAAATGAACCTGGGCCCCTTTCAAGGATGGGGGGGAGGGGCTCAAAAGCTACTAAAATAAGGCAAGGTGGAATATGTCTGTGACTTCACCATTTGAAAGATGGCCACATGAGAATTAGGAGTTCAAGGCCATCCTCCTACAGCAGAAGTTTGAGGCCAGCCTGTGCTACATGAGAATGTCTTGAAGAACCCACATGCCCAGGGTCCAGCAGCTCCTTTACTAAATTCCTACAATTACACACAAACCAGACACCTTGATTCATTTTTTTTTCTTGAAAAACACATTTATTTCCTGTAAACTGTTAGAATGCCAGAGATGGTCCTCACAGCCCAGTCCAGGGCAGCATTCTTCCCCAAAATGAAAAGCGCGAGGAGAGAGGAAAAGAACCACCTTCACACGCTCGAGAGACGCCAAGCCTGCCTCAGCTTTCTTTAAAAGCAAACAAAGCCATCTTTGGAATTTGTGGTGCAGATTCCAACGGCTGCCTTCCAGGGGCCAGCCTTCCTGTCTGCAGGGGACCTTTCCATCCTTGTCACCCTGGGAGGCCCTGAGCTTGACCCCGAACCCCCACCACACCTGGACTCAGACCTCTCATGCGTCAGAAGGACTTCGCCAAAAGGGTAGTTTAGACCATGTGGCAGAGCCACTGCCAGGCAAGATTTAAGGCAAATTGTCGCTTCGTACCTGGCCCACACCAGACCGGAACCTGTCACTGCTGAGCAGCATCTGCCAAACCACTTAGGCCACTCTGGACAGGGTAGGGGTGAGGCCTGGAGCCAAGTCTAGGGGTTCTGAGGAGCATGTGTGAGCTCATGGAGGCTTTAGGGTGTGAAAAGCTCCTGGCATGGCGGCTGGCATAGGGCTAGCAGGAAACAGCCAGGGCAAGCTGGGATGGCACCCAGGCCAGGCCCCAGCAAGTAGAGGCCAGGGTAGCTCAGACCAGGCAAGCCACAGTGAGAGCAAGGGGAATGCCAGGCCAAGGTCCACTGACAGAGAGGTACCTGGGGTCTGACGGTGTACATGGCCCTGGTGCCAAAATGACTTTCCTTTAAAACAAAAGGGGGCGGTCTCAAAGAATGATACTTGGTGAGCTTGAGAGGAGCGAGGGGGGTCAGGGGAGGGGGTGGACACGCTGGTGGTGCCAGCGCCTCTCATGGCTTCTCCTCCCTGGTGGGCTGGTGACTCGAGGTGGCAGTCTCCTCCTTGGTGGAGCAGGCAGATGGCTCTGGGGTGTGGGGCTGTGGCTACTCTGTCTGAGCATCGTAATTGGCTCCTCCGGCCTTCTTCAGCTCACTCCTGATGAAGTCTTCCTCCAGCTCCTTCCGATCACTGATCACAAACTCCTTTGCAAAATTCTGCAAGGACAAAGAAGAGCTCAGAGTCTGTGAGGGAGGAGGGGGCCAGTCCAGGGTTGCCCTGGCAACGCAGCGGGAAGCCCTGGCACCCCAGACAGTCACAGTGCTTTGCAACGAAACCGTGCCAACGGAGCCTGTGCCAGACACCCAGATCAGATGGGCGTCTGGGTAGAGACGCCATGGCCATGGGCTGGATCCACACAGGACTCCCAGACCGTCTTCTCCTGGCTGTGTTACCTTGGGCAGGTCCCTTTCAGCTGTCAACTTCTTCATCCGTGTGAGGTGGGGAGATGGCCAGAGGAGGGGGAGAGAGAAGGAGGAGAGAGACAGGCTGGCACATACCTGCAATCCCAGCATGCAGAAGGCCAAGGCAGGAGAACCACCATGATCCTAAGACTATCCTGAACTACATAGTGAGACCCTATTTCAAAACATTACAGGATGGGGGATAGAAGGAAGTAGGCTGTGGCTTGTGGCTACTGCTTATCAGACCGTGTTACACAGCTGTACCTGGGGTTGGGAGAAGCGGGAGTGACAGGCTCTCACAGACTCAGCCATTACTAGGCCTGAGTCTGCCAGCAGGTACCTGGGCTTTCCAACCAGCAAATGGGCAAGCGGGCAGGACACTATTAGCACTCATTCCACAAACACACCTTTACTGTTGCTTCTCGGAGTGCAGGCTTGGCCCAGATAATCCAAGGACCTGGCCCACGCTCAAATGAGTGAAGCAGGCGGCATCTTATCAGTTAACACTGAACTGTGAGGGTTGTTTTATTTTATATGTAGATTAGAAGCTACAATAAACCGAGAAAATCTCAAGGGAAGAAGGAGAAAGCTGCCCAAAGCCAAGTCCAAAGGTTGGGAAGTTATCCACATTAAGAAGCTGGCGGTGACAGTGCAAAGCCAGCACTGGGGAGGTGGAGTCAGGAGTTCACGGCCAGCCTCAGAGACACAGAAGTTCAAGGCCAATGAGGTCTGTATGGTAGGAGGTGCAAACACACAACAGACCATACCCCTGTGCTCCCACTAGTACTGGGGGAGGAAGCCAGGACCTTGTCTATTACGCAAGCGCTCTACCGCTGAGCAACATCCGCAGGCCTGTGGCACTGCCATCAGCACTTCCGACACCAAGCCACAGCACCAAGTGTGAAACCCCGGCTACGACCCTGGGACCGTACACCCGAGAGAAATGAAATCACCTGGGCACGGAAGTACCCACCCAGATCTCACAGCAGTGTGAGTCACCAACAGCCAAACGCCCCTGGGAGCTGGCCAACAGGTGGGTAAAGATGGTTTACAAAGAGTGGATGGTGAAGCATTAATTAGTCAGCAACGAAAGAAGTTCTGGAGTTGCCTGCTGCAACATGAGTGAACCCCCTACACATGACCAAGAGCAGACAGACACGAAGAGCCACCCAGTGTCTGGTTCCGCTGACAGGAAATGTCCAAAATAAGGCAAATCCACAGAGAAAGCAGACCAGGGGCGACCAGGGGCGGGAGACAGAACCGGAAATGACAGATGTCATCTAAAATTGCATGTGGTAAAACTGCACGGCCCTTGGAGGTGACTGCAAAGCAGGGAAGGTCAGAAGGTCAGCTCTCTCCACATGTGGAGTCCAGCTCTGCCCCAAGTCATCCTGGGGCAGGATTCCAAAAGGCAAGGGGGTGGGGAGGGGAGGGAGGCACACGCCTTTAATCCCAGCAGAGGCATGTCTGGTGAGTTCAAGGCCAGCCTGGGCTACAGAGGGAGTTCCAGGACAGCCAGGGGTACATGGAGAAACCCTGTCTCAAAAAAACCAAAAAGTAAAAATCATAAAAGATAATCAAGATTGTTTTCATTTTGCAGACAAGACAGAGGCTAAAGGCTGCAATGCCTGACCAAGGTCACAGAGCTGGGACTACTGCCTCAGAGGTAGAGGGCTTACCTTAGCAGGCCCTGGGTTCAATCCCAGGACTGACCCCTCACCCCCCAACTACTATAAAGTAAGGAAGGCAAAAATCTTTGGAACCAGGAATGGGTGCTTAAAATAGTTAATTCTATATTAAATGAATTCCACATCAATAAAAAACAAACACAAGCAAAGTCACCACAGCACCAGAAAGATGAGCTTCTCAGCTTTCTACAAACCAGGAGCAAGGCCACAGAGACATGGAGAGATTTGGAGGAGGGGTTAACATTTGCCAAGAGGAACAGCCTCACACACTCTCTGACTGAATCCACCTTCAATACATTAGCCTTTTCTACCTGGTTAAGATAAGGCCTGGGCAAAGGTAGGGTGGGGTGAGATAGCCTCGTCCAGCCCCAAAAGTAAAGCCAGTTCCTATCAGCCCCCTGCCAGCAATGCTAAGTTTATGCATGTGACCCAGACAGTGGGAGGCAGGGTCAGAGAAGAGAATGGAGAGTGAGCCTGTGTCTCAACTCCTAGCCCATCGGCCCACGGGAGGGGCAAGGAAGTCAATGGGCTAAGAAGCATATAAGAGGAAGTTCAAAGTCCTCTGTTCGTTGACAGCCATATAAGGCAATCTAAAGAGTCAAGAACCTGAAGTCTGTGTCAGGAACAGAGATTTAGAAAGACGAGATAAGGGCTAAGAAATCTAAAGGGAAGCATTAGGGGCGGGGTGCAGCTCCAGCTAAAAAGAGCTAGTTACACGTTACAATCAGACAGTGTGGCCAACTCAGAGCGCTGGAGACTGACCGAGAATTTGAAGCCAGTTTGCCTTCACAGCAAAACAAACAGGGGCTGGGCATATGGCTCAGTCAGCAGAGTGCTTGCCCAGCATGCACAGAGCCCTGGGTTCAAGCCCCAGCACTGCATAAGCTAGGCAGGTTGCTGCAGGCTTGCAAACCCAGGGAGAAGCAAGAGGATCAGAAGTTCAAGACTGGGCGGGCAGATGGCTCAGCAGGTCAAGGCATTTGCCGCCTGGCCTCAGACCCCCACGTATCGGAAGGAGGGACCAGCCCCTGCATGTCATCCTGACTCCACGTGCTGCTGCAGCGTGCACAGATCCACACACAAAGTTAACAGACGTGACTCAGTCTCAAAAAGGAGATCAGACTAGCCATAAATGTAAATGGGCAAAATCACCTACGCTTCGTCATATACGTAACACTCACGCACACGTAGCCACACATTCATACACTTACACTGTCTCAAACTGTAAAAAATAATAAACTCAACCTCAAACATCTGAGGCATGTTGAAAACCAAATGGCCATGAAGCAAATGCTTCCAAGTTTACCAAGCTTACGGGAGAACAGCCACGTCACCACCCACATGATGCCCTGGTTGGGTCAGCCACACTGAACATTCTCCTCTCTGTGCCCACAGAAATCGGCTCTGTCTGAAGATGTGTTTTCACTGTTGCTGCCTGCAGAGGCCTGCGATGGGTCCCCCAGGGACTTTTACTGTGAAAAAGAAGTGAGGGGTTCGGGTCATGTGACCCACACCCTATCATGTCATTCATTCCACTCCTACTGTTCTGGGAGAAATCCAGAGTTAGAAAGCAGAATGAAGAGTCTTGCATCTTCATTGAGCGGCTTTCTCTTCCAGTGTCCAAGGCAGGCATTTAACATCTCTGAAGCCACTGGAACTCAAGTCATGTCCAATGGACATGATCCTGGTGCCTTGACGCCTTGGGCTGATGGTCTCAGCCTCACTCAGCCAAGCTATGGCCTCACCATGAGGCTGGCTGGAGGCCGATGGCTCTGGCTCTGCTCTTCTCATCCCACAGGAGCCCAGGAGGTGGACCTGCAGCCACACTGCCCAGCTGAAGTCAGAGATGTCTGAAGACCCTGGAGCAGGCTCTTCCTCTCCAGCTGCACACTCCTGCCTCCCCAGCAGCAGACTGGAAGGTGGCAAAGCCTAGGAGGTCACTCTCCCAGCCCGACGACAGCTGAGGCTTCACGTGGTTGGACAACCGGCAGTCCTCACAGCCTTTAGTTAACACGGCACCCCCGCCCCCAACACCGCCTTTTAAGAACCTTCCGGATCGTCACATCTCCTAAGAGCCAGCCCTTCTAAATCTCCCCCATCATTCCCCATCTCCATCCAAGCCATTTACGGGCTTCTGCCACCTATGGACGGCCCTGGAGACAAAGTTGAGGGGACCCCTTCCTACTGTTCCAGGGGCAGTCCCTTCCCATCCGGGGAAATGGAGGAGGCCGGCACCTTGTGATGGTGGGCCAACAGGCCACTGACCCCATGAAAGTGGATTACTCTTCCCATCTAGGGTGTGAATTCTACAAAATGTCCCCGAATGAATGACTTGGACACCATGATGGCTAGTTTCATGTCAACCTGACACAAGCTGGAGTCATCTGAGGAAAGGGAACCTCAACAGAGAAAATGGCTCTGTAAGAATGGCCTGGAGGTAAGCCTGGAAAACATTTTCTTAGTTAGTGATTGATTGGGGAGGTCTCAGCCCAATGTATGTGATGCCAGCCTCTGGGTTCTATAAGAAAGCAGGCTGAGCAGGCCATGAGGAGCAACCAGTAAGCGGCACCCCTCCATAGGCTCGGCATCAGCTCCTGCCTCCGGGTTCCTGCCTTGTTTGCATCCCTGTCCTGACTTCCTTCAGCGATGAACTGTGATGTGGAATCCTAAACAAACCCAATCCTCCTCAACTCAATTTTTGCTCACAGTGTTTTATCACAGTAATAGAAAACCTAAGACAGTTTTTTGTTTGTTTATTTTCCAGGTAGGTTTTCTCTGGGTAGCCTTGGCTGTCCTGGACTTTCTTTGTAGACCAGGCTGGCCTCAAACTCACAGAGATCTGCCTGCCTCTGCCTCCCAGTGCTAGGATTACAGGCATGTGCCACCATGCTGGACTCTTAAAACAGTTTTAAGATTTTACCAGGGGGCTGGAGAGATGGCTCAGAGGTCAAGAGCACTGACTGCTCTTCCGAAGGTCCTGAGTTCAATTCCCAGCAACCACATGGTGGCTCACAGCCATCTATAATGAGTTCTGGTGCATAATAAGATCTGGTGTATACATAATAAATAAATAAATAAATAAATAAATAAATAAATAAATAAATAAAATCTTAAAAAAAAAAAAAAAAAAGATTTTACCAATCTCAAAACTGACTTAGAAGGACTGCTGGCCCTCTGTCTGCCTCCATTTCTACTGAGCTTCAGACCTAAGGGAGCCACCAGGACTCTCCAGTGCCAGAGGCGAGTCACCTGTGGTATGTTAGCAAAAAGGGTAGAACCAAGCGATATCACCGGGTGGATGAAGCCTGACCCAGGAGCAATGCCAAGACCGGAGAGCAAGGAGCTGTTCCCCTGCATCCTTGGGTGCTGGCCACCAAGAGGTCACCTTGTGCCGACAGGCTACCTCCCAGCATACTCACCCCCTACACACACACACACACACACACACACACACACACACACACACACACACCATCTAACAGCCACAAGGAAAGGCAGGTAGCAGGAGTCAGGCCAGACCTTACAGAGGTGGCACACATGCAGCCTTACGTAAAGAGAAGCAGGTGGCATTGCAGCAGCCCCTGAAATGCTGCCAGTTCACCCACAATCAGCACTCACAGTCCCTGGCACTCAGCCTGGCCATCAGGTGTGTCACAGGTCATCGGCAGCCGTGGCCAGCGCACTGTAGCTGCCGGTGGCTCAAAGGACAGAGTCTAGTCTGAGAGCAGAGCCGCCTTGGGACAATCTCCCATCACGGTACCCTGCAGCTGACAGGCTCAGGGGCAGCAGGACCAGCAGGGATCTGAGGGAACAAATGCCCCTTGCTTAGCCTGACGGTGGCTTCACAAGTGCTCATGAGGGAAGCCTGAGAAGTTCAAAAGTCACCCGGCTGAAACTGTCCTGTGGTTCAGGACAAAGAGAGAGGATGGAATCCAAGGAGCAAATCCCACTAAACCCTGCCGGCCGCCTCTGTTTTTGATAGAGGGCCACAGAGGGGAAGTGAGTCATTTCGGGTCACACAGTAAAGGGGCCCGTGTCAGGCCTGCCCTTCCTCCCTGCCCCTCCTCCAGGCTGCTCAAGACTATCTGTCTCCACCTGCAACACTCCCATCCCAGCCGCCCCAAGACGGCCTTAGCTACCTGGAGGAGTCCAAAGCACAGAGTGCCAGTCTGGGCACTGTCACCGAGGCGTGCCGTGTTCTGTCCTTAACATGACACGGACCCTCGTGTGACACTGAAGGTCTCCAGACAGGGACTTTCCATGTTTTTCCCAGTGGGACTGTTCAAAGGAAGAGGCTCCTTCAGCCATGTCCAAGTCTGGCAGCTTCAGGCTTCCGTCAAAATGGCCCGTAAAGATGGCTGACAGACTTTGTCCCCAGAACCTTCCTCAGATGCAAAGCAGACCCTAGGCTGCTCCTTGAGAAAGTGATCCCAATAAGAGAAAGGCTAGAAAGTAGATCTATAAACACACACACATGCATGCACACACACACACACACACACACACACACACACACGCCGCCAGCCTCTATTTGCAGGGCTGAATTAAGATATGCATATATATTCGCCTATCCTTGATTTCAAATTGCTCCTCCCCACTCTTCAGACGGAGTCCCATGTAACCCAGCCTGGCCTCAAACTTGTTGGTAGCCAAGGATGACCCTGAACTTCTGCTCTTCCCCCTCATTTGCTGTAATTACAGGCAAATGCTACAGAGCCAGGTTTATGGGGTGCTGGGGACCCACTGAGCTATAGCCCCAGCACCTGACTCTCTTTTAAAGGACTCCCCCCTGCCTGGCTTAAGTCCAGTTATCTTGCTAAAGCAGGCTGGAAATAGTGTTTAGTTAAGCTGTCCATGCTCTCCAGCAGCCTGGCCCTCTGAGCCTCAGTTCCTCCTCTGCAAATAGGAACAGAAACAGTACCGCGTGCTGGGGCTGTAATGAAGGCCTTGGAGTATGCAAAGAACATGCACACTTGCTGGGTGTGCCCAGCAGTGGGCGAGTGCTGACTGGCCCTGGGCTGATTCAGAAGTGATGTAACTTTCCCTTCAGCCTCAAGCCTGCAGGGGAGGTTAAGGTTCATGTCAGGGTCCTTTCCTCATCCCCCGTGTTCATTTGCAATGAAGGGCGAACACGGAAGATGCTGGCCGTATCCGCCAACCCAGTGGTAACACCCAAAGCTGGAGTAGGGGAAAGCTGCAGGGAAGAAGGGAAAAGCTTGCTGAGGAAGAGAGATGGCTCCCACTATACCCAAAGACAAGGAGAGCAGTGCCACTCACTGATCCCAGAAACCGGCACAACTGCCTTAATACTCACTAGGACCATCGCTTGCCTTTGTCCTGAAAGGCCAAATTCCAGTGCTGTGGCTCTCTCTACGAGAAGAGGAGCAGGGGCTCTGAGAGGCCCCAAAGACACCATTCACTAGCTCAGGCCCTCTCTCCATTCCTGTAAAAGAGGAGAGGGAGAAGAAAGGGTCCCCCAGCCGGATCCCCACCAGCCACCCAGGGTCCTCCTAGCTAAAAGTCCCTGGAGCATAGAGACCAAGAGTAAGACAATGCCCCACCATGGACGCCAGAATCCATGGGGAAGCAGCATAGGCTCACAGGACAGTTCAAGGTTGAGGTTCTTGCTTTGAGCCCATCCGGAGCCCATGAGAGTTCAGGGTGTAGACTCTCTCCCAGGGGCGTGAGCTGGGGCAGGGAGTGGACGAGTCACCTGCTGGCCACAATCAAGTGCTTTTCCCCAAGTGGAATTCCCCAAGAATTCTAAGCCAAAGAACTCTGAGTGCTGAATAAAAGCAATCAGTCCCCAGCAGCCCTTCTTGCCAGGAGAAAGGACAACCTCGCAGGAGGCTGAGCAGAAAGAAACCCAAGTGCACAGCAGTTGGTGGCTCTCCACTGCTAGCCCTCCCGCCCCCTCTGTGTCCTCCTACACCTATTCAGTGCCTGAAAGACCGAGTCCAGCAAGGTATAATTTACTCAAAAAGAGCAGGTTCTTAAAGCAGGCATGACTCATCAAAGAAGGATGAAGAGAAGAAATGGATCAGGAGGCAAAGTGTCTGACAGATTCAGATACAAAGGCACAGGTCACCCTCCTGCTCAGGGAGGGAACCAAGGGCACAGCACAGGTAGGCACATGGAGTCATCTAGCATAAACAGATTGCAAGCAGACAGATGTCCCAGGATCCCTGCTGTGAGCAGGTGTGGATCAAACCAACTCAGAGCGGTTGATCTTATACCTGAGAAACTGTCCCCTTTATGGCCATCCCTCTTAGCATACAAGAAATTGCTTGGACCTGCTCCTCTGCCTCCCAGAGGTTCACCAAAGCCCTGACCCCACCTGGCCTAACCTCTGACTCTACCTAGTTCTTGGAGGGCAAAGAAGTAGGAAACATATTCCACTCTATACTCCTGTGCCAGTGGATCAAAAATCAATCATGGCACCTTCTCTGTCAAGACTTAAACCAGCACTCCAAGCAGCCTCTACCTATTAGTCAGCTTTCAGGTCAGAGGTCAAATTTACGATGGGTCCTCAACTTCTGTCTAATCAAAGTTATCCATGGCTGGGGAACTAGCTATGTAACAGAATACTCACCCAACACGTATGAGACCCGAAGATTAATCTCCAGGATCACAGAGAGAGAGAGAGAGAGGAAAAAAAAAGGCATAGAATTTCTTGTTCCCAGCCACATGCATGTTTGGGAATTTCCTCCAGAGAATTGGTAAACAAAATTGTTTTAAAATGACAATACTTAGCCTCAAACATGTTCACTGTCAGCAAATACCAGGATGTGTCCAAAATTTTACAAAGAATGAATGCACAAGTAAAAAGAGGCTTGCTTAGTGAGGAGAGTGCTTGTCTCCCATGCACAAAGCCTAGGGTTCCGCCCAGCACTATACAAACAGGGTATAGCATTGCGAATCTCTATTCCCCCCACCTAAGAGGTGGAGGCAGGAGTTTCAGGGGCTCAGGGTCACCTCAGCGACATACAGTGAGTTCAAAACAAACGTGGGCAACATGAGAGCTCTCTCAAAAAGGAGCTTTTACACCTATACCAGCCTATACAGCATCTTATTTATTACTTTCCCATTGCTCAGAGGAGGAAACAGATTCAGGGAGGTGAGGAACCAGAGACACGGTCTGTGTGAGCTCCTGGCCAAGGCTGGCTGAGGTGTACAGGAGAAACACTACACGCGACTAGCACAGACTCACGTCTGTGCTGTGTGCTCACAGAACAGTGCCCGGCTGCTGTGACCAAGGGCCACTATTGTGTGTGGCTTAGGTACCTCTGAAAGAAACTGTAGAGGGACGAATGACCGGAAGACCCTTTGGCATCAGAAAGGGGGTGGGCAAAGCCCATAGGGCACATCCCAGGATGCTTGGACCACCTTGGGGAGGCCTCACACCTTTCGGAACAGCAAGGGTGCTCCATGGTTCTGTGTTGGACATGGCTCTAGGCAGCTGGCAAGTGCCATACCCAGGAAGGCTGGCCATAGACCGGAAGTGGGTCTGGAGTCTGGTGATGGGCAGCAAGCCCCAGCTGGCCACAGAACAATCTACCGGTTGAAGCGGCTTAAGTTATGTTCTGGGTCTCTCCCTGAGTACAGCCAGTCCCTCTCCCCAGCTTAATGCCTTGCCAGGCTCCCCAATGTCTGCCAGACACAGCCCACCTTCAAAATGGTCTCCCTTGGGCAAGGAAGATGGCTCAGCAGGTAAAGGAGCTTGCAGCCAAGCCTGTGATCAGATGTTGATTCCGATCCCCAGAACCTACGTGGTGAAAAGAAAGACACCCCACAACGTCCTCTGACCCCCACGTGCACCCACACACAAATAGGTAATTTTTAAAAACCCAAACAATAATTAATACAAATAAATAAAAAAGCGTATGAGGTAGAGCATTTTGCAAGGCCAGCGTGATCCATTCTGACATGAGGAAGCCCGGTCTGGCACCAGGTAGTCTCCCCCGCTGGCCACCACATTGTCCCCACAAGCCTGCAGAGACAGGAGAACAATGGACGGGAGTGCTCTCCCAGGCACCAGCAAACAACAGTGTGGCAGGGCAACCTCGGTCAGGCGAGCTGTCCGCTCAGCACATTCCCCAGCGCAGGGCAGTGTCTCTAGAACAGCCCAGTTCCTGCAGCCTCTGCTGCCCTCAGGCCAGCGGAGAAGGGAACTTTTGTCTGGTTTTCCACCACCGTGGACAGGGCTCAGCTCTGAACACAGAACCTTCAGTGAACCTTCTGACTTACAGTCCCAGGAGGCCTCAATCCCTAATCCTCCTGCCTCCACACTTGGGTGTATGTACCCCTACCTGGCTGGGAATCCCAGCTCCTCACCTGAGTGTCCCCAGCACACTTCAACTCCCAGCATGCCTCTCAACTGGAACCTTATTGTAGCTGCAAATCATAAACCACACTCCTGCCCCATGGTCATCAGGGGTCTTTTAAGGAACTGACTACCACAGAGGTAGCAGGCCTTTCTCTTCTGGGGTCACCTTGGAGGATCACCAAAGCCTGGATATTCTTTCTTCCGGTAGAGGATAGCCAAATCCAGAGAGGAATGCATCAGAAGAAGACATGAAAATACCTGAGCCCGGATCCAGCCATGATTCCCTGACGCCCTCACCTCCCTCCCCCTGTGGAGAGCCAGCTACTTTACTTCAAGTTCTTGGAGCCTGCAAACCCACAACTGGGAACTAGTATTCCCACCATGAAGGCTGCAATCAGAGGGGCCAGGCCGCTGAGTCAACCTCACTCATGGGTCTACTCACTGGTCACAGCCAATTCTGGGTCACAGCCAGAAAGCCCTGGCTGGGACTGCAGCTCGGCAGCAGAGCCCCTGCAGAGTGCATACATGAGGCCCTGGCTTGGAGCCTCAGCACTGCAAAACCACAAACATGATGTAATAAGCAACTAAATGAACGGTCTAGCCATGTGTGGTGGTTCACTTGTCAGCACTTGAAAAACAGAGACAGGAGAATCACCGTAAGTGTGGGGTCAAACCGGGCTACAGAGTGAGACCCTATCTCAACAGAATTAAAATAAGATGATAATGGGGCCAGCAGATGGCTCAGACGGTAAAGGTGCCTGTGGTGCAGGCCTGACAACTTGAATTCAGTCCCTGGGAGGCAAAGGAGGATGGAAGGAGAGAACTGCCGACCACGGAGGCCAGAAGAGAACACTGGCTCCCCTGGAGCTGCAGCTGCTGTGTGGGTGAAGGGAACCAAACACAGGCTCGCTGGAAACGCAGCCGGTGCTCTTAATCACTTAGCCACCTCTCCAGCCCCATCTCTTTTCTCCGCGCATGTCACTTGGCCCTGGGCAACAGCCACATTGAAAGGTTAGCCACTTTGGATAAGCTAAAAGAACAGGCTCCGGGTTCTAGGCTCTGGGGACTCCTTCTGCATGCTCACCTTGCTTTACCGTTACAATTTCAGATTTTCATCTCCTGAGGTGACCCCTTCCCCAACCCCCTAAACAACCTCACTGTCTGCGGTGCCGTGGGTACTACTGTCATGCTTTAGTTACCAAACTGTGACAATGCACCCCACTGTCAATCAACAGATTAATGTCCAAGCAAGCGCAAACAGTGCTGTCCTGGGAAAGATCACATCCTCTCCCCTAGATCCCCAAGGCCACTGCTGGGACCCATCCACAACGGGACAGTCAGTCAGCATCATTATGGTCATCTTTGTGAGCTGCTGGCTGTGCAGGGCTGGATGCCCAGCCGCCATGTTTCTGTGCTGTAGCAGTTAAGACAGCAGAGTTCTAGCCTTGCACAAGGTCAAGAACTTTCTCACACTCCACCCCACACCCCTACGCCAAGGACGGCCACCCTTGCCGACATGCAGCAGAGCCCATTACCTGGACCACCTCCTTCACCAGCGTCTTGTCGGTCCCCGTCTTGGCACGCTGCAGCCCACTCACGTCCTCTCCGATCCACGTGATGAGGGCAAACTTGGACCTTTTGCTCATGGCGTCACCGGTGGTGAAGCGCACGAAGGCGAACAGCCGGACATCATCTGTGGCCAAAACAAAGAGAGTGTGGCACTTGGTAAGGACTCCCTGACACTGTGAGCCTGGGAGAGGCCATGAGCCTGGGAGATCTCGGCCATGAGCCTCAGGTGTGGCAAGCAAGAAGGTGGAAACAAGGGTATACCCACAGTGCCCTATGAACTACAGGCTCTTGTACAATACCTCTGGCCTCTACCACTAGACACAAGAGCACCCCCAAGCTGTAACAAGCTTGGGGTTCGGCTGTCCCACAGGGACAGAACCACCCATCCATTGGGTGGCTGGGGCTGGGGGGTGGGGGTTGTCCATGGACAGAGGTCTGAGGACAATTCTGTAATGCGTGTTCGGTCTTCTTCCCATGTTGGCACCGATGATCAAACTCAGGGTGTCAGGCCTGGTGGCAAGGGTGCTTACCCACTTAGCTCCCTTGCCAACCCAAGCAGTTTGTACCCGGCATGGCAGTATTGCAGAGATTCCTACCTAGTGTTTGTGACAGTTGGAAACTTATAAAAATGTCATTGGTTAAAAAAAAAGTGCATTCAAGCATGCGCGCACACATCATTTTAAAGGACGCAACTGTGCAAGCATCGCCACATCCGCATCATCCAAAAAGGAAACCCAGACCCAAGAGCAGCTGCTCTCCTGCTCTCGCAGCCCCTGGCAACCACTAACCTGCCTCTGCCTAAACTCACCAAGGAGGCTAGGCTGACCAGCCAGTGGCCCCAAGGAGCCTGTGCCACTGCCTCCCCAGTGCTGAGCTTACAAGAGAATGCCACCACGCTGGCTTTCGATGTGGAATCTAGGAATGCAACGCTGGGCCTCAAGCACTTCACCGGCTGAGCAAGCTCTGTCATCCTTTTATTTCTATGACTCTGTCAGGACCCAGAACACCAGACCCAGGGCATGATGATCTATCTATCCATTATCTGACAGACATCAGACTTGCTTCCAAAATGGCAGCTCCTCTGTCCGTCACCAATGAAGAGGAGGCATTCACGTTATAGATTTAGGTGGTTCACCAGACAGAAACGTCCATCTGAAGCTACTGCCATAGCGCAGGGCTGCCAGGGTGCTGCTGTGCTCAAGGTAGCTCACCTTGAACTCTTGAAGATTGAAGTTTCTAGGTTGCATGGACATGGGCCTTGTGGCTGGTGCAAACTCACAGCAGGGGACACTGGAAGCTGAGTCCATTTCCCAACATGAGAGGGGTGGGGGTGGGGCAGTATTTTAGGCAGCGTGTCTAACGGCCAGTACTGAAATGTTTGAATTTCACCCTTGACCTGCAGGGGAGGCAGGCATCCACCCCAGCCCCCTCCTTGCCAGCCTTCACACAAAAGACCCCCAGTGTCTGTTTCCACGGTGACGGCTTCCCAGTTCTACAGTGTCAGGGTGGACTGTTGGGCCCAGAGCAATCGTGGGTCCTTGCCAAAGACTCTGTGTGGGGCCGGAGCCCCTGACCTCAGCCAAATGCAGAGCCTGCCAGGGGTGTCGCCTCTCCCTGCCTGCTTCTCCTCCATGTGATCCTCCCTGATGCTGGGCAGTCCTGTGACACAAGGGACTTTCACAAGGTGGCCCTCCCAAGTCCACCCCTCATCCATTTCGGACACTCCTATGTGCCCAGGGCATCACCATCCACTCCGGCCACCACGGTTCTTTTAAAATTTTTACTTAATTGTATTTTTTATTGTGAGTGCATGGAAGTGATGTGGGGTGTGTATACGGGGGTCAAGAGGAAATCATCAGAGCCAGTTCCCTCCTTCCACCTTCGAGTAGGCTCCGGGGGTTGAACTTGGGTTGTCACACTTGCGTGGCAATCACCTTTGCCCACTAAGCCGGCTTGCTGACCCCTTGATTTCCTTAGAAGAGTCTCCAGCAATCACCCAGGAAAAGCTGCATCCTAAGGGGCTAGAAAGTAAGTCACACACAGCCCTCAAGGCACTGGGAACCTTCCAGAACCTCAAGCTGACTTCATTTAAACAGCCATGGGGGAGGGAGGGAGGGAGGAATGGAGAGAGGGAGGCAGGCCTCCTATCTCACAGCAGTTTGCTAAAGAACACTGCTGACAGACACATTTTCAGAAATCCGGAGTGACGCTGCGCTTACGAATGCTGGACAGCTGAGACCTGGCTGGACAGGATGTCAGCTGAGGGCGGAAAGAAGGCCTGTGGGTCTCTGCAGCATTTTTATGACTGCATCAAAGCCCTGGGTTGTCACTGCCACCCTGACAACATGGGAGAGAAGGGGGCCCTTTCGGGAAACCCATTCCCATCCCTTTCTTCAAACACCACAGCTCAGGAGCTGTCAGTGCACACACCCTAAGCTATCCCCTCCTCAGACAGGAGAAGGGGGCATTGGAGCACAGGCGACCGATAAGCAGAGGGAAGTTCTCCATGCACACACGTGTGTACACACACACACACACACACACACACACACACACACACACGCTAAGTTGGCAAACTAGGCAGAAAGCCTGCGCCTGGGCCTGCTGTCACACCCTCAGTGGGCCTCCCTCTGACCCAGCAGGATGTGGGTGGTAAGGATCTAGAAGAGTGGTTCTCCACCTCCCTAATGCTGTGCCCCGCCCCCATGACGTGGTGACCCCTAACCATAAAATTATTTTTGTTGCTGCTTCATAACTGTAACCTTGCTACTGTTATGAACTGTAATGTAAATATCTGAGTTTTCCAATGGTCTCAGGTGAACTCTGTGAAAGGGGGTCACGACTCTTGGGTTAAGATTCACCAAACTGGAAGCTGCTTCCCTGCTGAAGTCTAGAACCATGGTTCTCAATCAATGCACAGTCCTAGCCTTTCTGCACACAGGGCCCCAAAGGAGGTGCGCTCTGTTGATCTGGGAACTCCAGGGGCTGCTGGGGAGCTGAGCTTCAACAAGACACTAGTGTAGCTCTGATGGGCCAGAGCTTGAGAGGCGCTATGGGAAGAATAAGGTCGGGTGTGGGTGTCGGGGGCAGGGGGTACAGCATAGGGATGAAACACTGCAGCTAGCGGGGACAGAAAAGCAGAAGCACCAAGCTCAACACCACCCCTTCCTCCTGCCCTACGCCCCTTCATTTTAAGGAAGTGATCAGGCCAACTTCCTGAAGGGTCTGGTCCCCCCTTTTCCATATGACCCTCTCTGCAGGATCAGAGGCATTAGCTGTCAGAGGTGACAGAACTGCCCCTCAGTTTCTACCCCCCCCAACTCCTCAAAAGCCACAGCAGAAGGATGGGCTCTGAGTAGTGTCACAGGAATTCCGGAGCTGCTTCTGTCCACCTCCCTGCTCACCTAATGTGTCAAGAGCCCAAAGATTGGGCCATGTATTACACATCCCCTTGACATCACTAAGGGTGAGATGAGGCCAGGCTGGAGGCTCGACCCAAGTTCTGTGCCTTCCCTGTATGTGCCAGGCCCGGGGTGACTGCATGGGACGCTCCACCTCCAATCAGGAACTGTGACCCCTTTCCCACATCCAGTGAGCTTTTCTCAGGAAAAGCTACAGGGTTAAACAGACCCTACCCAGAAGTCCTTGACCTGCTTATCTGCTGTCTCCTCACAGGCTGATTGATCTCTATGAAAGCTGTGGGAGCTGTAGGACACTCACTATAGACTCCAGGCCTCCATCCACTGAGCACCCCATAAACAACAGTGGGGAGCCAGCAGGAATGCTCAGGGCACTGCCTGAGTGGTGCTCCGCCAGGGTCCTGCTGCCTCTGCCCCTTCTCTTCGTAATGGCTGCCTCAGCCACTCTTTGGCTTTATCCTCAAAGGTGCCCTTTCCCACCTGTGCCCACCCGCCAGTCTCCCTTTTAGCAGCTCCCTTTTAGGAGATCAGGCATGGAGGGAGTCCTGAGCAGCAGTAAGGAAGAAGAAAGCCTCCTGGGGTACAGGCTGGGGATGCTGAGCAGGGATGGAAACAGGGATGTGGGAGGACCAGAGTGACAACAAAGGACGGAGTGACCCTAAACGGGGGTGGGAAAGTAGGTAGCAGAGAGGAAGTGAGACATTTCTGCAATCTACAAAGCCACCAGGACAGGCTGCTTCAACAATGCCTCCCTGCCCCCACTCCAAAGACACACCAGCAAAGAGTCTCCACCACACTGACTGTGTGCACTGCTCTCCCCTTTCTCACACAAATATGACACCTCAGTGGACCCTTAGGTTGGGACTCACCCCCTCTCCCTCCACCTCTCACCATAGTGTCTGTCCCCCAACACTGTATCCACAATGGCCAAGGCCCTGCCTTCTTGTAAAAGGAAGCTTCAGGGCAAGCCCAGGGACCAAAGAGCTGCCACATAGTACTTCGTAACACTCAGTGAGGTTTCAGTGATTTCCCTCAGCACACGACACTCCGTGTAGAATAAGCAGAAGCATGGATGAAAAATAAATAAATAAATAAAGCCGCACACGGAAGGAGCTCTGAAAACTTCTTGATCGAGAGCCTCACTCTTTAGCCAGGGCTTGCCTGGAACTCACCATATAGACCAGACTGGCCTCAAACTTGCAGCAATGCTCCTGCCTCAGCCCTCCTTCCGAGTGCTGTCATTTCAGGCATGATCTAGCACAACTGACATCTTTTAAGCAGCTCTCCCATCCGTCCAGTTCTCACGTCCCCTGTGCCGGGGATGTCACAAGCAGTGTAGAAATGAACTGTGGGTCAACAGAAAGTAGAGAAAAAGACATTTTTTTTTCTATTTCTGCCCTGAAACTGAACTTCAGAGTAAGACAAAAGGAGAAAGAGGAAAGTAAGACGAGGCCCAGAGCCCAGGATCAGCCCACACAGCGCCTGATCTTCCTCACAGCAGCCTCAGAGAAGTTGTGCAAACAAAGCTCAGAAAGGGGAAACACCCCCACACCAAACAGCTGAGCAGCCATCTTCCCAAGGGAGGGAGGAGGTTGCATGCCAGAGTGGGGGGGGGGCGGGGGCTGCAGGCCAGAGAAGGGGCCGCAGCTGAAGAAGGGGCTAGGAGGAAGGCTGCAACTCCAGGAAGCTGGGAGGAAGCAAAAAGAACTTTTGACATCCTGCCAAAGGCCAGAGGCAGCTGGACATGGGCACTGCAGCCTGGCTCCTGTAGGGCCAAGCAGAAGGCACAGCCCCAGGAGGGATGAGGCGCTCTTCCCATCACGGCAGAAGGAGGCTGGCACACCCATGACAAAAGCTATACTCCTAAAGGCACACCCTCTCCCTCATCCGCCCTCGATATACTCTGTGACTCCATCCCTAGGCACCAAAAAGAGAGAGAGAGAGAGAGAGAGAGAAAGGAAGAGAGAGAGAAGGAAGGAAGGAAGGAAGGGAGGGAGGGAGGGAGGGAGGGAGGGAGGGAGGAAGGAAGGAAGGAAGGAAGGAAGGAAGGAAGGAAGGAAGGAAGGAAGGGAAAGAAAAGAAAAGAGAAAAGAAAAGAGAAAAGAAAAGGAAAGAAAAGAAAAGAAAAGAAAAGAAAAGAAAAGAAAAGAAAAGAAAAGAAAAGAAAGAGGCCAAAAGGTGGGAGCCTCAGGCTGATCTGAAACTGCAAGGAAAACACTAGGTAACAAATGGCCTCTCGCAAGCCCTGACTATCCAGGGCAAAACAAATAAATGCACCAGTACCCTCCTGTTCCAAACACCTCTCTCTCTTTCTCTCCACCCCTCTCTCTCCCAAACATCTCTCTCTCTATCTCTTTATTTTTAAAGACTGGCTTTCAAGTAGCCCAGGTTGGCCTCGAACTTACATGTAGACTAGGATGACCCTGAACTTCTGATCCTCCTGCCTTGACCTCCTAAGTCCCAGGATTAAGACATGTACCTAGCTTATATGGTGCTGGGAGTGAAACCTAAGACTTTGTGCATACTAGGAAATTATTCTACCAAGGGAGCTACATCCCTAGCTACTCAGGAGGCTGAGGCGGGAGGACTGCAAATTCAAAGCCCATCGGATCAACTTAATGGGGCTTATTTGAAAATAAAAAAGCAAAAACAGGGCTGGAATGTGGCTCGGCCATAAAGTCATGCCCAAGGGTGAGCAAGGCCCTAAATTTAATCCCAGAACCATAAAATAATGACGGCAACGATTCTGAACTAAATAAAGAAAGCCTGCAAGTCCAGAACTGAAGGCTCTGTCCACACTGGCTTATTTTCTCAGAGGATGGGAGCCTGAGTCTCCAGGGTGATCTCAGCACACCGGCATCTGTGTGCACAGCTTTGTGTCTGTGATTATATTGCATACACTCTGAGAGGCAATGACACCCCCCCCACCAACACCCACCTCTCCCACCCCACCCCCACCCCCTCAGCAGCCCAAACCATTCCGGCTGAATTCCCATCAAACACCAGTGACCCAGCTTTCCTGGCTGGACAAAGAGCAAGAGAAAAACGCAGCAGAGGAAATGGAAGCTGATTACTGCAGTGGAGCCCCAGGGAATAAACTGACCCGAAGACCCAAATCACACAGAGAGCCCCAGGCTTCCCCAGGACAAAGCACAGGTGTTCAGTTATCCACCCTGTCCTTAAATGGAAGATAGAGTGCTGAAACAGCATCTAGACAAAACGCCCTAGGGCCAGTGAGGGCTGTCGGGTGTGACTGCTGGGGCCCTGGCAGCCCCTGCAAACACGGACGGATTTGCTCTTTGTAGTTTTGTTAAGTCAGTCATGATTCAGAGACCACCGGATAAAACAGATCTCTACCTTCAAAAGATAGACAGACAATCTGGGAGCACAATGACAATACCCAAACAGTTGTTACTTGGGTATTGCTGGGACATCACAGAGAGAAGGAAATTAGCTCTCTCTGGAGGCTGTGATCAAGGAAGCTTCAAGGATGAGATCGCGTTTGATCCAGTCTTAAAGCCTAAGCTGGCCCAGAGAAGGTCTCAATTAGCCCAGGCTGGCCTTAGAACTGTGCAGTCAAGGATGACTTTGAACTCCTGATTCTCCTGCCTCCATTTCCCAAGTGATTGGATTGCAATGGCTCTCTAACTCACCTCTCTATGTCCCGTTTGCGCAGGGATGTGAAATGAACCCCCCCACCGCCAACCCCTATGCTCCTCATCCCCCCCATTCCCCCACTGCCTGCCTCCCCCTTCCTCCCCACCCCAAGCGCTAGGAAAGCATTCCACCAGCACAGCACAGCCACCTCACAGCCTGGAAGGCTACGTCTTGTTCTTATTAATCCCAGCGCCCAGATGGTGCCTGGCGCATGGCACATTCGGAGAAAGAGCCTTCAACAGTCACCTCTGCAGTCTCGGGAGTTTTCGGTCCTCAGGGTCAGCTGCTCAGCGCAGAGGTGCCACTCCCCCTGGGCACTGTCAGCGTGACTTCTACCCCCAGAGAACAAGCAGGAGGGAGAGAGCTCAGGGGCCACCTAGCAGCTCACAGCATTTGCACACTGGCCTTTAACCAAAGGGCGCAGAGAGGGTGAAGTATCCGCACACAGCTGCTGCCCTGGGTGAGGCTGTGAGGCAGGGGCCATGCCTCCTTCGTATGTATCACCGAGCATGGTCACACAGGAGGGCAGGGCTGCTCCAGCCGAGGGAACGTAGACAGTTTCCCTCTCATTGTCCAGACACTAACCCAGGCTGCTGGCCTCGGTGGCAATGGAAACAAGCCCTTGGACGGCCTGACACTTAGCAAGTTTTGAAAGTGGCTGGACGAGCTCAGCATAGAGGCTTTCCATACCTGTCGTCACAGCACTCCGATGGTTGAGGCAAGGACACTTGTAGCCTCAAAGCCAGCCTGTGCTATCTGGACTATGTTGAAAAAAAAAAAAAAAAAAAAAAAGGGAGGGAAAGAAGGAAAGCAGGAGCTGGTGAGATGGTAATGAGGACAAGAACACCAGTGGTAACCATGGCAACCATAGGGAGCTAACAGACCGCAGAGCAACAGGCAGGAAGGTGAGATAGGCTGGGTGCTAGAGGGCACACCTAAAGCCACAGAGCAGCCAGTCCGGGGGCGGGGGGGGGGGGAACACAGGCTCTGGACAGAACCCACCAGAAGGATGGATAAGTAGGCCACAGGGAAATGTATGCAGCCTGGAGGAGCCAGTTGTCCCATTATGGCCTGGGCTGCTTGAACTGGGACCTACCACTCTCCAACATGGCCTCACTTTATCATTAACCTTTGTCGTCTTGGGGGGAGGGGCTCCCCTCTTTCTTTACAACTTAAATTTCACTTTACTTAATTCTCAATCAGTCTGAAATCAGCGATCTGCCTCCCTGAACCTGTGGCAGTGACCTCACATGGCAAAGGGGATGCCAACGATGTAACCTGGATGGGAGATGACCTTGGGGTACCGGCTTGGCTAAATGCCACTACAGGTCCTAAATGAAGAAAAGGGAGATAGACTCAGGGCAGGAGCTAGCATGAGAAAGGACTAGATAGCCAGCCTTGAAGGGGAAAGGAGAGGGCAGAAGCCAAGGGCACAGGAAGGTCACCATTAGAAACTGTTCTTATTAATAATATTGACTTGCTCATTATTGGCAAGGGCAAGAAGAAACCAGAGAAGACAAAGGCAAAGGACAGGAAGTCCATGAAGACAAGAGACCAGCATAGCTGGAACCACCATCAGAGCCTGGCAAGTGATAGATATAAGGGCGATGACTCCCAGACCAGCCAGGGCTGCCCAGACCCTGCCTCAATAAAAATAAAGAATAAACAGTCAGGGCTTATTAGGGCAGGCCTGTCAATCCGGTTACTAGGAAGGGTGAGACAGGAGATGTCCAAGTTCAAAACTATCCTGGGTAGCTTGGCAAAACTCTATCTCAAAATGAAAAGAGGAAGAATGGCGAGGCTGAAGCTCCGCGGCAGCATTTCCCCCTGCATGCAAGAACCCCTTGGTTTAGTCCTCAGTATCACCCCCCACACGCAGGATCTAGAGCAAGTTAATGCCGAAGCGCATCGATGGCATAAATATTAAAAGGCAATATAAAATCCCGATCTTGGAAACAGGCCTCTGGGGACCGAAGCTCTGAGGCTGCCTCTGAGAGCAGAGCACACACACATGTAAGTGAGAGAGAGCCTCTGAGACACGGGGTTGCAGGAAGATGCCTGGCAGGAGGCCAAAGCAGCCATGTGTTCAGGGCTACTGACAGAGGCCATTTGCTCTGCACTGATTACTGAGCTACCACTTCAGAGGGGAGCAGCGGGACTTCCTGTGCAGGCTCAGCCCTCAGGCGTGGCTGAGGACCACCTGGTCAATAGTGGGGTGTGGTGCTGTTCACGCACTCCTGTGTGCTCCACACAGGAGTGTGGAGCAGCATGAAACACACCAGGCTCAGCCCTAGGCTCAGATACTAGCAGGGATTAAAAAAAAAAAAAAAGGCATGAGTGGGTGTGGCCTTGGGTATTGCCACATGCTCCAAGGGGTGCTGGCCTCCCAACCACTTGACCTATGCTTATGGCCTGTCTATGAAACCTCTGACTACGTCACTCCACAAAGACACAGCCCTAAGTCTGCAGGCACCCATCAGCCACTGAAGGAGAACACAGACTGGGAGCCCTGTGCCCCGGCCTCCTAGCAGCTCTTCAAGAGACCCCGCAGAATACCAAAAGCCTCACCAATTGGCTCAAGCTCGCTTTACTGCTTCTCCTCCCTTCTGCCTCACCCAACACACAGCCTTGTTCCTCCTTCCTGGGTCTACCCTCACCCCCAACCCCTGGGCTGCAATCAGGCCCTGGTCCCAGGTTCAGCTTCAGGAGGACACTAAGCTAAAACAGTGCCCAGGAGAAAACTGCCTGAGTGGGCAGAGAGTGGCTGAGCCCACTGGTTTTGACCTTCCTGAGCAGAGGCTACCTCTTTCAATGGGCACACCAGGACACAGAGAAGCTAGGTGACTTGCCAAGGTCACACAGCCACATGGAACACAGCTGAGATTGGAAGCAGGGCTATAGATTTGTAGTGCAAACAGAAGGCTGGAGAGTCAGCACTTACAGGAGGAGCCAGAACTCGGGCCTGTCATGGGAACAACACACTCATGGGAGAAGTGTTTAGGTCCTGGCTACCATAAACATCACCAAGAACATTAAATCTCTCCAAGACCTTGCCAGAAGATCTCTCTCTCACACACACTCGCTTGCACACACACACACACTCCCACACACATGCATGCTATATATGTAGCCAGCACCATGAGGACAAAGGTGATGACTGAGCAGAGGGAACACAGCCTGGGCCTTAACAAGTGTATAGAAGCCTTCCTGGAAAGCAAAATTGAGGAAGACAGAGCAGGCTGGGAGACTGCCCACAAGGTCTAAGAAGGCAGGGGCCGGACAGCAAGAGACAGATCTTCCACTGTCCAGCCCACATGGTGAAGAAAAAGGCTCCTCAGTGGCAATTTGGAGGCAACACTGCCTACAGGTCCCTTTTAGATGAGAGACACCTATGAAAAAGATGTTCCACAATCCAGGCTCAGTGAGCCCAGCCATGTGCATGCATGCTAGCTTGCTAGCCTGTGCCAAAGAGCTTCCGGGTCATTCCCAGCACAGGGGCCCCTGCACAAAAGCCATAAAAATGCTGTGAGTTGAGGCAGGATCCCAAAGTGAACTCAGAAAGTCACCCCTGGCTGAAGGACCAGGTCATGGGGTCAAGGATAGTGCCCAAGTCAGCCCAAAGGCAGCAGTCACTCAGTTGAGCAGATGTGAGTCAAGGCCACCATGAAGGGTGGAGGCCCGAGGACTCTCAGACTGACAGGTGGGAAGGAGAAAGGCAGAAGAAAGAAAGAGCAGCGAAGAAGTCCCAACCAGCAGAGGAAGGGGCAGGGTAGAGGGAGGGAGCAGAGCAGAGGGAAGGGGGCAGGCTGAAGAGAGGGTTTTTTGAAGAACAAGGCTTCTGGTAACACCAAAAGAGGTAAATAAAATGTAAAAAAAAAAGGATAAAGAGGCTAGGCATGGCATGGTGGCAGCCTTTAATCTCAGCAGACAAAGGCAGGTGGATTGCTAGGACTTTGAGGCCAGCCTGGTCTACATAGCAAGTTCCAGGCCATTCATGACTCCACAGTAAGACTGCCTTTAAAGAAGGAGGAGGGGGGTGGGATAAAGCTGCAAAGGGAGAAACTGGGAGGGGGAGGGGTGTTTGTAACACCCAGGAAACCCAGAGGGAAGGCTGCCAAGGCGGCAGCAGCTCCTGAGGGCGGAGATTAAAGGACCTGTTCTAAAGAGAGAAGCACTGACTTCTCAGTGAGGAAGAGGCACCTGCCAGCCTATACCTGCAAACATGGCCACAAACCCAAGGGCAAGAAAAAACTTCACCAAGCTATAAAGCCGAAAGACTGACACCAAGCCTGTGAACTCAGCAACAGATTATAATGAAGTACCAGTGGAGGCCAAACAGTGTCCAAGCTACTCACTCACTACCCTTGAAGGTAACTAAAATAACAACCCACCAGTTATGGTAGCTCGTACCTTAATCATAGCACTCAGGGGAGGTTACTTTAAAACTACAAGGCCAGCCTGAGCTACACAGTGAGTTCCAGACCAACCTGGACTATGGTTTCAAGACCCCGTCTCAAAAGGAAAGAAAAAGAAACTGAATGACTCAGGGAAGTAAACAATCTATAGAGACAGCTTCAAGTATGGCTGGATCAAGCATCCATGCCATGCCAACTAGTCTCCAACCCTGACCTTTGCCAGAGCTGTCCACAGAGGCAAATGGGTCCTGTGACTCTAAGCTTTCATTATTCTCCCCAGGTTTAATCCCAGAAGATTAAAGGATTCTTTCTCAACAGCCCTGTCCAAAGTCCCCATCCCAGGAGCAAACCTGATCAGCTTGAGGAGTCATGTGAGGTCCCAACCTTGAGCTAATCAGTGTGGTGGGGATGGCTAGCTCTGACTGGCCAAGTCTGGGTCACGGGCCATCTGAGAGCCATTCACCCCCAACCCTCTCCCACAAAAGAGAAGATACGGGTCTGTGTCCTCAGTCAAAGAGGCTTCAGGCTATTCTGGTGTGGTCTGACCAGAGCATCATGGGAGTATCCTCTGCCCTAGCCTTCACCCAGCACCTCTGCCAACTAAGCCTCACTGCCGACACTCTCCCCAGGTGTCCTTCTCCATGTACCACCACACACGGAGTTTACTTCAGCCGGGCGGGCCGGGCACCTCCCAAGACTGCTCTGCTGGTGCTATATACATAGTAGGCATCTATTTTATGCTGGGCGGTGCTTCCGTACCCGCCACGTTATCACAGCCATCACCTCAGACACAGAAACAGAGAATCTGGGAGACCGGCCCAAGGTCACACAGCACAGCCAGGCCTCAGCTACAGGAGAGAGTGGAGCCTTCATCTGCGCTGTTCCCCACAGGCTCTAAAATCTACACCACCAGACTGGATGCTTTCCCAGAAGCCTGGGTTCTCTCCAAAGGAAAAGTGCTTGTGGCGAAGACTTTGGGTCCATCTGGAGAGGACCGGGTAGATAATGTTGCAGTTGAAAGTATTATGTAGCCTTTTTAAAGTGGCCACCAGAAAAAAACAAAAGGTGGGAAAGACGGAGTTCAGACCCAGCAGGGAAGGCGGCTGGTCCAACAGGCATAGGCTGGTTTCACTCTAGATCAGAAAATACAAAGAAAGAGAAGTATTTCAAGAACATAAGAGAAAAATTAGGTCCACGATCGTATGGTCAGTCCTCCTGAGAGGCACGAAACAGCTGCTGGGCGCAGGAATTTCTTTCCTGTGGCATATCCCTCGGTTCTCATAATACCAGTCTACAGAGCAGCCGCTGGTGCACAGAATGAATGAACGTGGAGGCAACGGGGCGAATGAAAGGGCGAAGCACTGAGTTTCTGAATACCGTGAACGGGCTTGCTGCAGCTGAGTGGCTCCGTGGATAGAGGCGCTGCTGCGGGAGCACGAGGACCGCCGTCTGAGTTCCGAGTTCCCAGCTCTCTCGGGAAAGTGGGGAATGGTAGCATGCCACAGTCCTGGGATGCGCTGCTCACCCAGACACAGGCTCCAAGTTCAGTGTAAGACCCTGACTCAAAAATAAGGCGGCAAGCTAGGGAAATGGCTCTGCGGATGACAGTGCCTGTCACTGACAACTGAACTTGATCCCTAGACCCCAGGTGGCAGGAGAGAACTGTGCACAATGGCATGTGCGAACATGGGAACACACACACACACACACACACACACACACACACACACTCTCAAAGAGTGATCAAGGAAACATCAACGCTGACCTCTGGATTCCACACACACATGCACCCACCCGGACATGGGCACACATACACATACACCCACACACGTGTATACACACACAGACTCCTGAGCTGTCTGCACAGTACAGAAACAAAAATGTGACTCCAGACAGCTGGAGTCTCTGCCTTGCCACCCAGGCCAGACGCAGGAGCCCCTCTTCTCCAAATGTCATGTGGCTGGCACATCTTTGGTTGGCAAATGGTCCCTCCGCCTCTCTGGGCTGAGCTGTGACTCTGCCTGACTCCATGTGGCTCCCTGGGGGAGGGGGTTCCTTACCCCAGCTCAGCTGCTGCTCCTATATTATCCCCCTCACCTTTCTGCCACTCTCAGCATATACCCCTGTCCCCAAACAAAACGCCAGTCCTTCTAACTGACATCTGAAGAACTCACTATGGCCTGCACACACATTCCTGATGATTCCACTGTGGCAGAGGGTCAACAGATGGGCAGCTTGCCTGCTTCAGGAACATGAATCTGAACCCAGAACAATGGTACAGCCTGAACCCCTCAGCACCATGGCAACCGCTTTCCCCCATCAACTGAGCAGCTACTGAGAACAGACCTGGGCTAAGGTTAGTGCCACAGGAGGCCACCACAGGCAGCACTGTGTGCTGGGCTAATCACCCACCGAGTCTCAGAACGGAAGCTACAGGAGTGAAAGTAACTTCGTTAACTAATATTTATACAGTCGTTCCGTAATTAATTATGTAATTATTAAGAAGCAATAATTCTATAAGAAAGGCACCTCTGAGGTGCTTGGAAACAAACAAACAAACAAACAAACAAAAAAGCCTTTCTTCTGGGGCCTGCCAGGACAGCTGATGGGGACTAAGGGCAAACCATCCTACAAGGAACAAGACCCTAAACCACTTCCTTAGGGCCAAGAGCAATGAGTCCAAGGCTCTCTTTTTCCTAGCTGTGTGGTGGCAGGTAAGTCTGGGCTTTGGCTTTGATCTGCAATCCTGAGGAGCCAACCCCTCCAAAGCATGGCTGACACCTGGGTCAGGTATGGTGGTAAGATCTCAAGCAGGGATGCTGCGTGTGGGAAAGGGAGCAGACGTGGCAAGCGGAACCATCTGTCCACTGTCCACCAGATGGCTGGGATGAGAGAGCAGACCGCAGCTGCCGCAGACGAGCCTCAGATCCCACGGCCCATTCACAGGGACCAACAAGCAGCCTGCGGATCATTTTTAGCTCACGCGCCAGACGTTTGCCATCCAGTCCCTGCAGAGGGTGAGCAGAGGGAGATCTGTGCAGAAAGGCACAGCCCGCCAGAGGAAGGAAGTGTCCCCCAGGCACCATCCAGGCCGGATGTCCAGCAGCCAGGAGCATCAGTTAGGAACAGGCCTGCAGGATGCTTGCTCTTCCTCTGTCACCTTCCCCAACTCAGTGGAGAAAACGGTCACAGAGGCAGGACAGCTGGAGACGGGCTCCGGGTGAGGAGGGAGAGGTGGGTTTGGTGAAGAGAGAATCGGGCCTGAAGCACCCAGTCCCAGAGACTGTGAGGCCAATCCTGCTGACGATGTGCTAACTTCTGGGAAAGTTGAGCCTGCACTTGCCTGCTTTGGAAGCATTTACTGCAGTTAGAGCCGCTGAGATCATGCTGCTGAGCCAGAAGCTCCAGCAGCACCGAGTGGCTTTGCTGAGTTGCTTTAAGTGTGGGTTTAAGTGAATTATTTACAAAAGCAATGAATACAGCAGCTAGATGGAACTCCCAGGAGATGTTTTAGCTGGGCAAACACTTACACACGAACACACAAATGCACACTAATGTTAGTACCACAGAGCACAAAGTAAATGCCCTTTGAGATGAACTAAATACAAAAGATGATTCAATTAAGAAAGTCAGGCAGTCAGGCATGGGGATGCATGCCTAAAATCCCAGCGCTTCGGAAGCGAAGACAGGAGGATCAGGAGCTCCAGACGCTCAGATACATAGCAAGTCTGAGGCCAGGAAGCAACTAAAGAGGCAGGTGGCACAAACCAGGAAGCAGAAGCAGGAAGCTCACAAGTTCAAGGCCTGCCTGAACTACTGCGTCTGAACTTGTCTCAAAATAAAATGGCTTAAGTTTTATGAAGGCTGAGATGTGCCTCCGAGACAGAGCATGTGCCCAGCACATTCGGCGCCCTGGGTTCCATACCCAGTACTGGAGGGGGGGGGGAGAAAGAGAGAGAAAGAAGGAAAGGAAGGAAGAAAAAAGAGGAATAAGAAAAAAAAAGAAAGCAGTTAAGGAAAGGAAGTCACATGACCCTGGCTAGATTTTTCGTTTATGTTTGCCACCAACAACTCTGACAAGCACTGAACACTTACACACTTGAGACGGATCAATCTCACAGCAGCACTAAGAAATGATAGGTGAGGAACCTTGGCCTCCACAGGGACCTGCCCCATCCCACCCAGATGGAAAGCAGCCCCAGTGGAATTCAAATCCACAGCCATCTGCCGGGAGTCCACACCCTAGCCTCCAGGTGGCCTGTCTTTGTCTGACATTAGTTCCAAAGCTAAAGATAACAGGGGACACTAGGGCCCGGATCTCCTACATCTAATCTCTTTAAAGGCTCTTTTTATTTATTTGGGGGGGGGAGGGCGGGGAGTGCACAGCCCAGGCTGGTGTCCAACTCTCCAGCCTCCTGCCTGTTTCCAGAATCCTGAGCTGCACTGCACACCAGCTCCTTAAAAGATCTCATTACCAACTGTGCTGAGCTGTTGCTTCTTTCAGGGGCTGTGGCCACTGAGGCCACGTGTTCTCTCACGGTTCACACATCCCAGAACACATACAAACCTTAGGGTTTCAGTGTGGGTGCCTTTAGGAAGTCACACATCTGCATGACCCCTTCCTACCAAACCGTGGGGCACTTCCACTCCCAGAACTTCCCCACCATGCCCCACCCCAGCCAGCGGCCACTCGGACCTCACAAGTCAGCTTTACTTTCTCCAGGCCTCATACATCAACATCAGGCGTCTGCTCTTAGTCCGTGGTTCTGTACTCTTCAAATTAAAGGCTTGTACAGAAGCAGATGCGGACAAAGATGGAAGGAAAAAGGAGGGTGGGGCCCTGGGTTCTGCCTTCAGCTTGTAGCCCCTAGGGGCTTCGCCGTTCTTGTTCACTAACCAATCAGAGAGGGTGTTGGATAGGGCTGGACAGTGGAGTTTGAACTGCCCATCTGACCTGAAAACCCAGTGAACCGCAGGGGGCGGAAGAAGCGGTCTGACCCTGCCAGGGGAGGAATCTGCAGGGGTCACTTCTGCCGCTGGAGATGTCCACAGAGGTTGGGGGATGTGGGGGAAGGCAGGCGAGGGACACAGACGGGACTTTCGGAAGCTCAGAGCAGAGCCTGACATGGCTGTGCACGCCCACCATCCCAGCACTGGACGCTTGCGGCAGGAGGATGGCCAACTGGAGGTCACCCAGGATAGATAGTGAGCCCTTGTTTCAAAAGAAAAAAACCAAAAAGACAAAACAAAAACCCAGCTCAGATCTGTCGCTGCTTGGATGGCCTTACTGCCCACGGTGCCCATTCTCTCCCACAGGGTCTCAGGTCGCCCTACCTGTGCACTGCTGGATGAAGTGCTGGTAATCCGCTCCCTGATCGCCGGGGACAATGGTAGCGCCGTCGTATCTGAAAGTCACCCTTTGGGTTGGAGGAAGAAAAGAAACATAGGTGAGCGGCGGCGGCGGCGAGCGGCACGAAGCAGGTCACTACCGGCATCCCCGGCCCCCGCGGCGTTGCTCACCAGATCACGGCCGAGCCGTCGTCCCGCACTAGGTTGTACGCCGCGCGACACGCCTCCTTGTCGATCTTCGTGGCCATGGCCGCCGCGGAAACACTGCTGGAGCCAGGGAGCGTGCCTCTGACCGGCTGCGGGGGTCGAGCGGGCGCCGAGAGCTAGCGAGCGGATGACCGCAACTTGAAACTGCAAACGCGGCTTTTCCAAAGGGCGCCCGCCGCTACTGCAGAGCCAGAGCGCGCGCCGGGACTCCACTCCCACGAAGGCCACGCCCCTCCGCCGCCATTGGTCACGAGGGGCGGGGGCGGAGCGTCGTGCACACGCAGCGGCCAATCCCAGCCTGCGCAGATTGCGCAACTCCGCGGAGGGCGGGAGGAGGGGCTCTTCCTCTTCATTTTTCCCTTCCTCCGCCTCCTAGCCTCCCGTAGGCCCCAACCTTTCTCTTCCACCACCTTCTGTGTTCTCCAATCTTGCTCTCCCTCGTCCTTCCCTCTCCCTTTTCTCCCATCCTCTGCTTACCTCGCCCCATCGTCCTTCCTCTCTCTCTCTGCTACTTTGTTCTCCCCTCTTCTCATCTCTCCTACTTATCCGACCCCAGCCCCTCCTCCCTCCTCCCTCCTCCCTAAGGCGTCCTTCCTCCTTCTTTCTCTTCCTCTCCATCTTCCCTTGAATCTTCTTAGTCTCCCTCCACCAGTGAGCTGGGCTGCGGCGCTCACCAACCCCTCACCCCACCAATTCCCAGAAGAATAACTTAAGTCCGCAAGTCAGGTGAACTAGTCTGGCCACGGGCCGGTCCCCTAACCCAGTGTTTGCTCTTTGGATTCGGAATAGGAGGAATTGGGAAGAAGGAAGCATTGCATATGGAAAGAGGCAGCCTGGGAATCATCACTGTTGACTTTGTAACCTGGCTATCTGCAGCCCTGTGGGGGTTCAAGGGGGAGGTATCCTTAACTCCCTCCTTGGGTCATTCGTTCACTCATCCACTGCCTTACAGGCAGGTGAGAGGCTAGCCCTGGAGGCCCAGCTCTGGAATTGCACCCACAGTAATTCTCAACTGCAAGCCCTGAAACCCTTCCAAGAGTACTTACTGCTTTCTTTCCCCATGGTAAGAATAACACAGCCAGCCTCACTTGGGTGCCTTTGGCTTTAACTAAAATGATGTGCATAAGCAAAGGCAGACGTCGAAAGAGATCATGGTTGGTTTGCTATTACCAAAAACGAATCCTAGACAGGAGCTGAAAAGGCCAGAAACGATGTAAAATGGATAGGAGAACCCTTGGGCCTGAGAGTGTGGCTCAGTGGTCAACATCTGTGAGGTCACAGATTCTCTCCCCAGCACATCACCTCAAAAGAAAAAAAAAAATTCGTATGAGCACAGTAGCTATGTTAAAGTAACTTTTATTTGCCTGATTTAATTGTCACCTCAAGGCTTACTACCTCCATCTGCTAACGCAGGCCTAGTCCTGGAAGCTTTCAGCCTCTGCAATCTTACCTCAGCGTAGAACGTTTTCATCCTCTGAGCTTACTGCTGAATGAGCTCACCCTTTCCCGCTCTTTCTGAACTCTGGCTGGCTGGTTCAACCCAGCTGTTCTGGCTCAAACACCTGTTCGAGCAGGCTGATTGATTCAGTCTGGCTTCTTTCTCGGCCCCTGACTGAACTGCTCTGCTTGGCCCCAAACTAACTCTAGCAATCTGTTCTAATCTTCTGGCTCCTTCTCATTCTCTGGCTCATTCTCCCTTCACCTGTGTCTAGCTTGTTCTCTCTTCAACCTGTCTTGGTAAAACTCTCCCAGTGAAACTGCCTTTGAATTCCATGAACTGAACTGCCACAAACTCAGCTCCCCTGAGCTGCCTCTCAACTCACCAACTCAACTGAACAAAACTCATGTACCACCAGCCAGGCAAGGTGGCACATGCCTGTGATCCCAGCACTCGGGAAGGCAGAGAAAGGTGGATCTCTGTGAGTTTTAAGGCCAGCCTGGTGGACAAAGCAAGTTCATCAAGGCTACACAGAAAAACCCTGTCTCAAAAAAAAAAAAAAAAAAAAAAAGGCATGTACCACCACATCTGGACCTAAGCTTTTTTATTTTTTATTTTTTACCTGAAACTTGCTCTCTAACAGGCTCAGAGATCTGCTTGCCTTTGTCTCCTGGGATTAAAGGTGTGTCTGTATTCCAACCGGATCAGGATATATATCAATCTGTATTCCAACAGACCTAGGTCTCTGGATATAATCTCTTGTCAGAGCAGCCATTTCTGAATTAAAATTCCTTTATATAGTTAACACCAGACATCTTGTAACTAAGGCTGAGACAGGGGGATTATACATTGACGATGAGCCTGGGCTAAACATTGAGTTCTAGGCCTGCTTGGGCTACAGAACAAGATCCTGTCTCAGGTTGGAGAGATAATTTGTCCTCTTCCAGAGGACTTAGATTTTTTTTCCAGGACCCATACCTATAACCACAGCTCCAGAGGAATCTGATGCCCTCTTCTGACCTCTTTAGGTGTCTGTAGACTTCTGCACACATGGGCGTGTGCACACATGCATGTATGTATGTGTGTATGTGTGTTTGCAAAGAGAAAGAGAAGATAAAACAAAGTCTTGGCTGATAGAGCCCACAGTGGTCCTTGGTAAAAATAAGAGGGAAAGGTCATTGAAAAGGATGGATGGGGCTGGGTGTGGCGGCACATGCTTGCAATCCCCGCACTTGGGAAAGCAGAGGCAGGCAGACCTCTGTGAGTTTGAGGCCAGTCTGGTCTACAAAGTGAGTCCAGGACACCCAAGGCTTCACAGAGAAATCCTGTCTCAAAAAAACCAAAACCAAACAACCAAACAAAATGATTTAAAAGGGGGAGGGGGGTGTCAGTGGATTGTCTAGAGCAGGGATCAACGTCCAAACATGAGTAAAGGAAATCCAGAAGAAAACATGAGGTGCTTCCTTCTTTCAGAGAATAGAGGTCTTTCTAATGGGTGCTTAAAACCCTGAACACACTGAGCGATGGTGGCACACACCTTTGATCCCAGCACTTGGGAGACAGAGGCAGGTGGAGCTCTGTGAGTTTGATGCCAGCCTGGTCTACAGAATGAGTTCCAGAACAGCCAGGGCTACACAGAGGAACCCTGTCTCAAACAGACAAGAAAACCAGAAGACACTCACACACACTCTCTCTCCCTCTCTCTCTTTCACATACACACAAACACACACAGATACACACACTGTCATACATACACCTTCTCTCATGCACACACATACATACATACATACATTCAAATACATAAAAAGCATGGTGACATACAGCTGTTCTAGTACTTGATAGGTACAAGAGAATTAGGAGTTCCAGGTCACCCTCATATGTACATACATACATATATACATACATGCACACACATATATGAGGGGACTGCCAAAAAAATAAAAAAAAGTACTACCTTGTACAGAATGAAAAAGCAAAGCCATGAAAAGTATTTACCCCACAAGTCACAAAGGCTGGGCAAATGTGCGACTAGTTAGGTCCAGTGTCTGTGTGTCTGTGTATTCCTCCATATGAGCATATGGGAGAGGAGCAGAGGCCCCCAGAAGCCTTCCACTTTGTATTTTCAGTCAGTGCCTCTCTCTGGCCTGGAGCTCAGCAAGTAGGCTAGTTTGGCTGGTCGCTCATTCCTGGCCTCCCCGCACTGGGGTTACAAACACAGCCACCATATAGCTTAATTTTTAAATATGAGTTCAGGGCCTCTTGAAAAGTAGCAACTGCTCTGAACCACCGAGCCATCTCTCCAGCCCCTGTTATTTGTTTGTTTCTTTGGTTGGATTTGTTTTTTGGTTTTTGTTTTGGGTTTTGTTTTGTTTTTTTTGAGACAGAGTTTCACATGAAATTACCACCAAAGACCCAAGCATGCTGGTGCATGGTCTTTAATCCCAACTCGGAGGCCGCAGAAGAAGACTGACCTTTGTGAGTTGTAGGCTTGTGAGTTCCAAACTAGCCAGGCCTACCTAGTAAAATAGTGCCTCAAAAAGGAAAGGAAACTAAGGAAGAAAGGAGGAAGGACGGAAGGGAGAGAGGGGAAGGAGTGTAGGCATTAATTACTACCAAAGAAGTAAAGGAGACCTTAGATCTTCTGGCTCTACATGCTGGGCACTGTGGGGTCATTCATCTGAGTGGGGAAGCAGAGTCAGTCCCCCAGGGCCGGCAACTCTTCTTTCTGCTCCTGGCTGAGGGCGCCCTCTACTGGGCTGAATGAGCAAAAGGGTTGGTTTGCCAGGGAACCTTAATTCTGAGTACAAATCCTGTCAATCTACTCAGCAAAGAAAACACCAATAAAGCACACCAGATGTGCTGTGAGTAATCATTGACCTCAGCTGAATATCACCATGCAGGAGGGAAGCTGGCTGGGTGTGGTGGCTTGCACCTGTAACCACAGGGCCCAGAAGAGGAGGCAGAAGAATTGACATAAGTCAACGGATTCTACAGAGAAAGTTCTAGGACAGCCAGGGCTACAGAGTAGGATCTCGGGACAAAAATCAAATGGCCATAGATAGGGCCCAGTGGGTAAAAGTGCTTAGTAATACATCTGAGAACCTGAGTTCAAACCTGGGATCCACATAGAGGAGAAAACAGACCCGAGCAAATTGCCCTCTGATCTCTGTGGCAAGATGTAAACACACATACATGTGTACACATGCACACACACATACACATACAAACACACACACACACACCACAACAACAACACCCCTAAAAATAGACATATTTTTAAAAACCAGTTTAGACAGCTGGCTCAGCAGTTAATAGCACTTGCTGTTCTTCCACAGTCTCTGCATAGTAGCTAACAATCATCTGTCACTCCAGTTCCATGGGATTTGATGTCCTCTCCTGGCTTCTCCGGGCACCAGGCACATATGTGCTGTACAGACATGCATGCAGATGAAATGCTCATACATATAAAATAAATTTAAAAATAAAAAACATATAAAACAATTTAAAAGAGCTGGCTGTGAGCCAGGCAGTGGTGACACACGCCTTTAATTCCAGCACTAGGGAGGCAGAGGCAGGCAGATCTCTGAGTTTGAGGCCAGCCTGGTCTACACAGTGAGTAGCAGGACAGGTAGAGCCACACAGAGAAAGCCTGTCTCGAAAACCAAGGCCAATAGTAATAATAATAATTAACAAGAGCTCACTATATGCAAACTTGAACCAGACAGTTTTCTCCTAGTCCTCCTGAGGCTTGTGGTACAAAAGAGACAAAGTGTTCCCTCAGTGTGGACGCTTAACTCCAGCTGAATGAACAAGAGAAAGAAAGCCAAGACCCAATGGCTAGAGTCCAGGTGAAGGTGGATTTCAGGCATGGCCTCATCAAGGCTTTGGCTCTAACGTTCTGTCTCTATTTGGCCCCCTCAGTACTCAGTCTACTCTTCAGATAAATGCTGTCCTTCTGCCTGTCATGCATTGGCCCCAGGCCAGCACACTGATTCTCACTGGGACCTCAAACGTGCCCCCCCCCGGCCCCTGCTTCATGGCTTTCCCCAGCACGCCAGTGTTAAAAACGTCCTTCTGTAACCCTCCACCAGTCACCCTATATACAGCGTGCTGTTTCAGAGCACCTGTCCAGCACGCTCTGAAGTCGCCTGTCTTTCACCTTATATCTCGTCTTTCCACCCCTAGAAGAATGCCGCGTCCACAGGCAGGGATTTGTCTATCTAGGTCATCAGAGATGTCCACCTCTACAAGCCACAGGAATCCCAGACAGACATATACATCCGGGACCTCTGAGACACACACCCCTCCAGCTTCAAAGGCCTTGTCAGGACCTGCTAACTGTCCCAGGAGATGGACAGTGGCCACAGGCTGGAAACACTCATTTCTGTAAGTTCCCTCCAGGCTCCTTTCAGCCCCATGCCCACACAAGATAAGCATTATATATGAAAACATATGAAATGCAATTGCAATTTTTTTTTGCAGCATTACATAGCATCAATAGTAATAGCATCATAATCCTGTATGTTAATTATCTAGCACTAACACGTATGATGTCCCAGTGTTAAGCTCTATGGAGCTGTTTTCCACCAGCTTTGGCTTCTTTTCTTGTGTATTTTTCTTCGAGAATGTCATACAGGTATACAATGTTTTGGTCATATCCACCCTTTTATTTCTTGGTTTCTGGAGACAGGGTCTCTTATATACCAGGCTGGCCAAAACTTCTGGTCCGGCCACCTCTGCTCCCAGGTGCTAGGATTACAGGCATGTTCCATCGCGCCTAGCTGTTCACAGCTGTTAGTTCTCAAAATGGCTCTGTCCTTGTATCAGCTCAGATGAGAGATGAAGCCATTCTCTAGAGCTGTTTTTCTTACAGCTTCTCATTGTGTAGCCCATACTTTGAACTTGAAATCCTTCTGTCTCAGCCTCCTGAGTTCTGGGATTACACGCATACCTGCACTGGGCCCATGCCCAGGGTTGGGCACGGGAAAGATGCTGCTCAAACCTAGGCCATCTGACCTCAGAGGTTTTGACCTCTCCATCTCAAAACAAATTGAAAGATCCTAAGACGGAGTCAGGCAGCTGGGCAACCCAGCTTTGAGAGGACTCAGGCTGAGCTTTTGAGAATGTCTCATTTACCCAGATAGAAAGGTAACGCTAGCAGTGGAGAGGCAGAGAAAGAGGGATCAGGAGGCCAAGGTCATCCTTGGCTACACAGCCAGTTTAAGGCCAGCCTGAGCTACATGCAACCCTGTCTCAAAACAAAAACAAAAGCCAAGGGCTGGGCAGGTGGCTCAGTGGTTCAGAGCACCTGTCTACTTTCAGAGGATCCACGTGGATTCCTAGCATCCATTTACAGCACACAACTATCTGTAACTTCAGTTTCAGGGTTTCCAGCCTCCTCTGGCTTCCATGGACACCTACACACATGTGATATTCACAAGCTCATGTACACACACACACACATACACATTTAAAAAAAATTAAAAACAAGCCAAGCGTGGTGGCACGTGCCTTTAATTGAAGCACTCAGAGAGACAGAGGCAGGTGATCTCTGTGAGTTCAAGGCCAGCCTGGTCTACAAAGCGAATCTAGGAAAGCCAAGACCCTGTCTCAAACAACAACAACAACAACAACAAATCTTTAAAAGCAAACCAGCAAAACTCCTCATATTTGACTGCTGTATTTCCACCCTTGCAGAAACCTAACAGGCTGTTCGAGGAGGTCAGGGCCTTGATTTCCACATTTTGGGGGGCTAAAAATTGAAGGGAAAAAAGTCTCTCCTCAGCTGAACTGCCAGGTAGGATGGCGCACACCTGGTTTCTCGCTTCCTCGGCAAGTGGCTGCACCTTGAAACAGGTGCCTCCCTGGAAAGGGATATTTATAGACAAGGCTATTTATGGAATGAGCTGATCTCACCTATTGTCAAGGCTGCACAAAGAGGCTCTCAGGAATGTCAGAAAGATTAAGCTGCCTAAGTGGGGGCTGAAGGTGCAGTCCCAGGGCTCCTGACTGCTGGCAATGTGACCTGGCTTTCCACTGCTCAGGAGCCCAGGAAGGGAGGCTGGGGGTAGCAAAAAGGTCAAAGTTTCTTTTGGGAAGGGCTGGGCAGGCACCAGCCCCAAGCCTGCCTCAGCTTCTTTTCATTGTCTTTAGACTGTTTATTTGACGTGTGCAGGGGTAGAAGGGGTGTGTATGCCACCGTGTGCACACATGGAGGTCAGAGGACAACCTGCGGATGTCACGTCTCTTCTTCCAGCACGTGGGTCCCGGGAACTGACCTCAGGTCCTCAGGCTTCGCAGCAAGCACCTTTACTAGTCGAGCTGTCTGACAGGCCCATTCCAGATAACGTCAAAATAAAATAAATAAACTGTGTTCTGCCTTGAAGTGCTGCTCCCCTCCTCCATGCACACATAAATAAATAATTTGTCTTTTTTTTTTTTTCAGAATGAACCATATGCCAATTAATTGGCATCAACTTATGAACAAGACAGGTGGGTTCTGTTGTTGTTTTGCTTTGTTTTGTTTTTCTGCTTGTGAAGCAAGGTTTGTTTCACTAGACAAAACAGGTGCCTACCCACCTTCACCTTGAAGCTGAAGTCTTTACACTTCAAGCAGGGACCATGTCCCTTTCTCACAAAGCTGTGGGAAGGTTCCTCGGCATTTGCTTGGAATCCTGTCTTTGGGGTATCTCTACGTCACTGCCTTTGCTCAGATCTCGAAGAATTCCACGTGGCCGAGCCCCACTTCATATCACTGTAATGTCTAAGGAGGGGCCATGCTGGGACTATTCCTAGGATTCCAGAATGTGGGGGGCTCAGGCAGCTGCAAGATGGCCAGGCCTGAGTAGCAGATGTGATTTTTTTTTTTAAGAAAATACTAGAAACTTTGAAAACAAATGAACATTTGGCTGCACCAGGAACAAATTATGAGTGAAAATAATATTAGAAAATTGTGCTTAACTTTGGAGGGACTATTTAAAAATAATGTATTTATTTAATGTTTGTTGGTGTGTTTTGCCTTGCATGTATGTCTGTGTGAGAGTGTCAGGAGCCCTGGAACTGGATTGCAGACAGGTGTGAGCTGCCGTGCAGGTGCTGGGAATTTGAACCAGTGGAGGAACGTAGTTTTAAAACAGCAAGTTTTATTCCTTTTCTTTGTAAAACAAAACAAGTCAGGCTACTCCACAGAACTGGGATTTGTCTTTTGCTCATTTGTTTTTGTTCTAATTGTCATGTCTTTTTAATTTAAAGATTACTAACAGCTGGAGAGATGGCTCAAGGATAAAGAGCACATACTGCTCTTCCAGAGGTCAGTGCTCAGTTCCTAACAGCCTGTAACTCCAGCTCCCAGGGATCTAATGCCCTCTTCTGACTTCTATAAACACTGCATACATGCATACACACACACACACACACACACACACACACACACACAATTTAGAATAAAATAAATCTTTAAGGGTGGCACATGGCTTTGATCTCAGCACTCAGGAGGCAGAGGCAGGAATATCTTTCTTTTTTATGATATAAAGTAAATGGTTTTATTTCTGTTTCTTTTTTAAAATTTTTACTAATTACAAGTTATTCACTTTGTATCCCCCCTGTAGCTCCCTCCCTCCTCCCCTCAGGAAGATCTCTTAATTCAAGACGTATAGGAATCCATGGACAGAGAGCCTGGGGGACCCCTTCTCTCAGTCCTGTCCAGTGTGGACCCTACCTCCTCCCCCTGCCAGTTCAGAATAGGTAAACCAAGGTGGAAGGACTGATCTATCGGATTGTGGAACAGAATTCTCACCCAGAACTGGGGTTAGAATTTATGCCATAGGGCTCTACTTCACCTTGACTGTGGGTGCTGCTCAGTGTTAGGGTGCTTACCTAGTCTGTGTAAGACCCCGGATTCAAGTGTGTGTGTGTGTGTGTGTGTGTCTTAACACCAGACATGGTAGATCCTGTCTACAATCTCAGAAACTCAGGAGGCTGAGGTAGGAGGGTCACAAGTTCAAGGCAAGTGCCAGCTACAGTGTGTCCTAGTCTAGCCTGGGCTAAAGTGAGACCCTGTCTCAAAAAGTCTGCTCCACCATGGGAGCTGAAGGCTACAACATGCCTGAAAAGAATGCTCTCCCTTCCTCATCCCCCAGCCCTCTCCTGTTCCCTGTGTCCTGTGGCAGCTGGCGACCTTCAAGTGACCTCAGGGCTGTAATTAGGCTTACAGGGGGCAAATGGGCTCCTCCGTGAGGTAGTGATTCCCTGTGACAGGAAGAGCTAGGGAAGGTTCTTTCTTGACCCAGTGACAGGTTCAGGTCTCAATTAGCTTCTACTTTTGCTGTGTGTGTGTGTGTGTGTGTGTGTTTGTGTTTTTTTTTCGGGGGGTGGTTCAAAACAGGGTTTCTCTGTATAGCTCTGGTTGTCCTAGACTCACTTCACTTGTAGACCAGGCTGACCTTGAACTCACAGAGATTCACTTGCCTCTCCCTACTGGAGCACTGGCATTAAAGGCATGTGCCACCACACTCAGCAATCAACTGGGTTTTTATACTTTGTAAAAAGTGTGCATTTAGCCAGGCAGTGGTGGTATATGCCTCTAATCCCAGGCAGAGGCAGGTAGATCTCATAAGTTCAAAGCCAGCCTGGTCTACAATGTGAGGACAGCCAAGAAACCTTGTCTTGAAAAACAAACAAACAAACAAACAAAGGCGGGGGGGGGATGCCTTTCTCTTTTTAGAAGCCATACATTCCTCTCAAGCAGCACCTGCCTGTACTGACTTTAAGCAAAGACCCAGTGTGGTAGGCCACACCTGTCATCCCAGCACTGGAGAGAAAGAGGCAAGAGGATCAGTCATGTGGGGTTATCACATGACTACACAGCAAGCCCATGTATCACCTGGCTACACAAAAACCTGTGGGGCTGGAGAGATGGCTCAGTGGTTAAGAGCACAGCCCATGTATCACCTGGGCTACACAAAAACCTGTGGGGCTGGAGAGATGGCTCAGTGGTTAAGAGCACTGTCTGCTCTTCCAAAGGACCCAGGTTCAATTCTCAGCACCCATATGGCAGCTAACAACTGTCTATACCACCAATTCCAAGGGATCTGACACCTTCACACTAATGCACACAAAATAAAATAAATTATTTAAAAAAAATACTTTGTAAAAAAAAACAAAACAAAACAAAAATCAAATAAAGGTTTCCTGGAACCTTTAAAGTATAATCTCAAGGGCTGGTGAGATAAGTAAGGGTTCATGATGCACAAGCATGGGGATCTGAGTTCAAATCCCCAGAATGAATGTAAAACCCTTGATAGCCTGCAAACCAAAGTAACCCAAGAGCTGTGGAGATGATGAGGACTGCTGGAGCTTCAGCACCAACCTAGCCCCAGGGTCAGGGAGAGAGCCTGTCTCAAGAGAGAAGGGAGAGCATGATAAAGCAAGGCACCCATCTTTGTCGCTGTTCTACTGCTGTGAAAAGACACCATGACCAAGACAACTACAACAGGAGAAAACATTTAAGGGGCTGGCTTACAGTTGCAAAGGGTCAGTCCATGATCATTGTGGCAAGAAGCAGAGCAGAGAGAGAGAGAGAGAGAGAGAGAGACGGGCTTACAATTTTGAAACCTCAAATCACACCCACAGTGACACACTTCCTTCAGCAAGGCCCCATCTACTCAGACCACACCTCCTAATCCTTCTCAAGTAGTGCCACTCCCTGATGACTAAGCTTTCAAGTATATGAACCTATGGGGCCATTCTTATTCAAACCGCCCAACACCCAATAATATCCTCTTCTGGCTTCAGAGTGTGTGTGTGTGTGTGCGCATGTGTATACCTGCATACATAAGCACACACACCCACACGCATGGTAAATAACATAATATCACAGTAAACCAGATGGCTCAGCATGTAAAGTTTGTAGCAAGGCACACGCTCACCTGAGCTCACACACATATAACGCAGACACTCGCTGGTAATAATTAGTATATTATATATGTGTGATTTCGGGTTTATATACAATTTTCACTGAAAAGTTTATAGTACGCTGAAGAAGAGGAAGGATTATCTGAGAAAAGCCCACAGAGGAAAAGAAATTAATGGAAATGACGTGTAAATACAAATATGCAAATAAGAAGCCAGTGCCACTCTGCACTAATGTGAGACTCCCCAGGCTTTCCACGGCTTGTGACAGCACATGCCACAGGTGGCAAAGTATCATTTAGTTCAAGCGAAACATTTCCTTTTCTCCAAAAATAATGTTGTCTGTTTTTTCTTCCAAGACAAGGTTTCCCTGTTCATGAACTTGCTTTGTAGAGCAGGCTGGCCTTGAACTCACAGAGATCTACCTGCCTCCACCTCCCAAGTGCTGGGGTAAAGGGAGGGATCCACCACCTCCAAATATTATAAATTTTAAGCCAGCCACAAACGGTGACTAAAACCTGTAACTCCAGAACTCAGAGGCTGAGGCAGGAGGATAGTTGTGAGTTTTGAGGCCAACATGAACTACAGAGTGAGACTTTACCCAAAATAAAATAAAATAAAATAAAATAAAATAAAATAAAATAAAATAAAATAAAATAAAATAAAATAAATACCACTTAAGTCTCTAGCACTGTATTTGGACGTAGGTGTACACCCCGTAAGCGTTGTCTACCCGTTTAAAGAGTGTTCTTTAGCATTTGGAGGGACTGGGTGGGGTGAAGCTGGCCTCTCACCTTCTAGGCCAGCACTCTACCTCGGAGCTGCATCCCCAACACTTCCTCTGTCTCCTTAGGTCTCATACGTGGCACTTAATGTGGCACTACATTGGGAATCCTCCTGCCTCAGCCCCAGTAGCTAAGATGACAGGTCCTGCATCCCCAGCCTTAGCTTCAGCATCTGCTTTCATCCATCTGCTGACAGTAGAAGCCACAGGCAGGTTTATCCAGTCAGAGCTCCCCTCCACCCACCTACCCGGTTCCCAGTGCTTTCTCTTAGTCACTCGCCAATTCTGGCCTTCTGAGTTTCATCTGTCTTTGCAGAGATGTGTACTGGCTTTTACGCTTCTGCTTCAACATTTATGCATTATTTAATTAGGTAATGAGTGACAGTCATGTAAGCACAGCTGCCATCACCGGCCTAGCAATCAACATTGACTCTGGATCTGCAGAGAGCTGATGTCAGAAGGAAGGAGAGGAAAGCCTGGTTGCATCAATGGCAGCTGCTGGTAGCTCACAGGAGGAGACACATCTGTGGAGCCAGGGGGGTCGGTGGAGAGAGATCAGCTAGGAGGCATCCTTACAAATAAGTGTTTCAGGAGCTGGAGAGATGGCTCAGTGGTTAAGAGCATGTTAATCACACAGAAGCACGCAGAAAGACCAAATCATGGCCAAATTAACTAAAGCAAGCTTTGTAGAAATTTGTGTGCAGAGGTTGTCTCTCCCTAAAGGTCGGGTTCAAGAGATCAACATTGGATATGGGTGGGTAGGTAAGATAAGGGTTTTTTGATTTGTTTTGTTTTTCCAGACAGGGTTTCTCTCTGTAGCCTTGGCTGTCCTGGGCTCAGTTTATAGACCAGGCTGGTCTTGAACTCACAGAGATCTGCCTGCTTCAGCCTCTGGATTAGAGGCGTGTGCCTGAGATAAGGGTTTTTATAATTCAGGAGTAGGGGGTTTCCAAATGGAAGATTTGGCAGGCAAATAGGTGGGGTTACAGAAGCAGAACATAAGCATAACAGGATGACCATAACAACCTCCTCAAATAAAGACATGGCGGTCATAACAAGGTAGTTACAACAAAGTGGTCATAACAACAGGTGGGCATAATACCCTTCTGAAACAAAGGCATGGTTGCCATTTTCTGGAACAGGCAGTACAGAACAATTTGTAGTTAGGGTTACAGGTAGAACACAGCCCAATCCTTGAAAAGCAGATTTAATCATAAACAGGAAAGAACTGAGTTTATCTTTACTATAATATGACTTGCAAGCTCAAGATGGAGGCAGGCTCCTTTATGAAGATCTTGCCAGGCAGTAGTGGCACACACATTTAATCCCAGAACTTGGAGAGGCAGAGACAGGTGGATCTCTGTGAGTTTGAGGCCAGCCTGGTCTACAGAGTGAGTCCAGGCCACACAAAGCTACACAGAGAAACCATGTCTCAAAAAAAAAAAAAAAAATGCTTGCTGCTTTTCCAAGTTTGTTTCCTAGCATCCACAGGGTAGCTCACAACAACCTGTAACCTCAGCCCTAGAAGATTCAGAATCCTCTTCTGGCCTCACTGGGCAGTGCACATAAATTGCATCCATTCACACAGACAAACACAGGACTGTTGGTATAATGTTCTTGTAGAATTTACCCTTGTTCATTCAAACGCGATTTCTCTACCCCACTATCTGGTTTCAATCCAAACATTGCATTGTGATGTTTATTCTAAGCATCACCTGTCTCAAGTTTATGTAAACATGCCACCATTTGTTCTCTGTATTTTCAATAAAACAACCAGCCAATGCTGTGCAATGGAGAGAATAGGGTGGGACATCCTGGTCTGGAAGGGAAGAGAAAGAAGTGAGTAGCAGGAATTGGAGAAGAGAGATCAGCAGGACAGGACTTGGAACCATGAGAAGAGATGAATTGGACCTAAGATATGACTGAAAGCAAGTATAATGTGGCAAATCTGACTGGGAGGAAGCTATGCCAGCTTGGAGGTTTAGGATGGAGTAACTATTGCCCAGCATTGTGCTCTAGGTTAATTAAATAAATCCTAGTCTCTGTATGGTGATTTGGGTATACAGCTGGTTTAGGAATAACCACTGTTTAACTAAAAGATAAATCAATAAAAAATATTAATATTCCACAACACAGGGCATATAGTTAAATCATACCAGCCATCATGCTAAGTCTTCTCTATGCAATTACTCACTTTCAACACTTCTGAAACTTTGGGGATGTTAACTCTCATTTCAAAAAGGCCACAAAAGTATCCTGTGTAGGAGGAGGACTGTAGCTCAGTTGCTTATAGACTATTTGCCCAACAAACATGAAGCCCTTGGATTTCATGCCTACTACCAAGAAACCAGGTATAGTGGAGCACATCAGTACACCCAGAACTGAGGCGGTGAAAACTGAAGGATCAAAAGTTCAAGGTCACCTTCTGCCAAATAGCAAGGTGAAGGTTAGCCTGAGCTAGAAACCCTGACTCAAAAAAAAAAAATTGTTTTTCTGTGTAACTGACCCAAAGTCACAGAGCTGCAAAGATTAAGTAAAGCCCACCTGTCTTTGTACTATGGGTCATTAAGGCCTGCCTACTGAAAAAGTCACTGAATGAGTACAAACCAGATGACCGGACATTCAGGCAAGATAGCCTGCTAAGTTGGTCCCGGCCCTGAGGGAAAAGAGACGCTAAGACAGGCATTTCAAGGGGTCCGGCTGCAGATACTGGGCACAGTGACAGGATGGGCACCTTCTCATGCATGAGGCAGATTCCCTAGAACCCTGTGTTCCCGTCTCCCTTGGTTCCCAGAGGCAAAACTAGCCTCTGCTCTCCCTTATCTTTCCCTACTGCAACTGTGCTCAGCATCTGTCTCTCCCAACTTCAGATACAAGGCTGGCTGTGGTCAGCCCTTTCTGGCCAGTACTGATTGGCCAGATGAGACACATTCTTTCTGGGATAAGAGAAAAAACTGCCACAGAATCCTCGACTCCTGAAGAGAAACCAGCCAGAGTCCCACACCCAACAAGCAAGCTAGGAGCCAGTGACTGGCACTGGCATAGTAGCCACTGCACAGCTGACAAGGTGCTAGCCGCACCTTGCTTCTTCTAAAGAGGGACAAGAGGTCCTCAACTCTGCAGCCAAGACCTAAGGGATCTCAGCCTTCAGGATTATGCAGATCAGGAAGTTTGGGGTAGGGAGAGCAGAAGTGAAGTTCACAGGGACCATTGAGAGTCTTGGGAATATGTGTCAGTGCATCCTGACCCTCAGTTCCAAGGATCCCATTGCTACCTCAGAGCTGGGGGAAAGTGTGTGGCAATCAATTAGCAATGTCTGCAACAGGGTCAGAATAGAAAATGGAGACCCATGTGATACATGCTTACTGTCCTGAGTGGCAAAGCACAGGGAATTTAGACTAGCAATAAAAGCAGCTCAGCTAAACAAAGTAGCAAAGGCTGAGTGGAAAGGACTGACTTCAAGGCTGGCTTGGGCCTCTAGTGAGACCTTGTTTCAAAATAATAATATCCGGTAATACTTATTAAGCACATCAACTCTGCCAGCACTTTCATTTTTTTGTACTTCCATGGAATTCAACTGATGCCATGCTTCCTCCAAGAGGGGCTTTTAATATTTATGTCATTTGATGTGCATCCTAGGCTCCTAAAATACTACCCTGCCATGCAGGCACTCAGTTAGATGTTTGCTAAGGAGCAGGGGGATTTCAATTTTTCAGATGAGGAAACTTAGAGCCAAAGCAGGAAGTAGCTTGCTTCAAGTTAGGCAGCAGCTATGTGCTACTTTAGGACAAGGTGCCCTACAGAACTTTCTGGAAAGATGGAAGTGTTCTGTAATCTACACTGTCCCGTAGGGCAGCTACCAGCCATATGTGGCTACTGAGGGTTTAAAACGTGGCTAGTGTGTAGAAATCAGAATTTATGATTTTATGTAAATCTTGACTAATTAAAGACATTAGAAATAGCCGCCCTTGGCCGATTGCAGCTGCTCTGAATAACACAGCCCAGAGCTTAAGGGTTTGATCCCCAGAGACTAATGTCAGATTCCAGGATGTAAAGTACACACAAGGTCAAGGTTTTCCTGTGGTGCTGTAGGAATACCCTGCCTTTGGGGGAGGAGAGGGGCTGCCAGTGAAGGAAGGAACCTTCCAGGAAGTGCTTCTGGGAGGGCTTTTATCCAGGTTGTGAATGGTGTGATGGTTTCAGAGGGCTACTGGTGACCCTCCAACCCTGAAGCCCTGAGTCCTCAAATCTTATCTTTTTATTGCTTAACAGAAAGAGAAACACAGCATAGGGTGCCATGCCCCATGGGTGCCACAGCCTTGTGGGCACTACCAGTGAGTGATGGTGGACCTCAGCGGTAAGGTGCTAAGCTGGGGATGTGCATTTGTTCTGCACAAAGCGACTTCTCATTCCTGCTCCAGTCCCCTGTCCAGGCTGGCAGGTGTCTTCCTACCCCTCCTATCAGATGATGAGAAATGCCCCTAAAGCAGGTGATGAGAGAGTGTCCACTCTAGGCCATGTTAATTTTATCCGGGATCAGGGCTTAAACTGAAGAGTGCTTTTGTGGTGGGTTGAGAGTCTTGTACCAGCAGCTAAAGTTAACAGTTATGTCACAGACACTTTGAAAAAAGCAAAACAAAACATGGACTTTGACACCTCCAGGAGGGAGGAGCAGGTTGGAGGTGGAGAAACTGAGGCACAACACAGTGAAGTAGCTGGTGTAGCCCACACATCAGGGGCACAGCCATGCCAGGACTCATCCCAGGTTGAACTGGGGTGGAGGTGTGTGTGTCTATGTTGAGGAGAAGGGAGGAGGGAGTAATAAACAGCCCAGAGGGAGAGGTCTTTTTTCTCAGAGATGAAAGGATCCCCCATCACCCCCACTGTTGCTTCTCCTCCTGCCTGGGGCCTGTCTCCCTTCAGCCCTGGAAGGGCCTGCAAACACCACGCAGGGCTGTGATCGGCAGGCTCCTATCATATGAATGGAAACACAGTACCTCATTATCATATAGGGGAGGGGTGGGGAGAGCTAGCAGGGAGCTGTATCAGAGGCAAATGTGTCAAATGTGGTTGGGGGCATCTGTGTCTAAAGACACTCTCCAGATGAAGTCAGGCAGAGAGCAAGAGGCCCTTCTGGGTAAGAGGGAGTCCTACCTTCAACACGAGGCAAACTACAACCTCAGCCAGCAGGGTACCCCCAACACCCGACCCAGGACTGGCCTATGTGCCCACTGTGGCCCTATCCACGGGCAAGCCTACCCTCCAAATGCATCCTGCGCTTCCTAGCTCAACAGTTTCAACTTGCAGGATGTACCGGCCGAGGCTTCCCGGCAGACGTGATCCAGGTTGGCCAGCAAGTCTGCTCGTTTGTGCAGAGCATCAACTGTCTAGATTATCCAGCCCTCGGGAGGAAGGACAGGGCAGGGACAAACCTTTGGCAAGCAGAACCTAGTGCTTAAAGAACTGGTCCCACCTCCCGGAGCCCGGCCTATTTCAACTATCCATTGATGCTCTGCATTTTCTTCTATTCTATCCATCCTTTCCTTTTTCTCCGTTTTGAGGAGCGGGTGATCTTGGGGATTTTCCTTCTCCAGGCCTCACCTTCCGCATCTGTAAACAGGAAAGGAAGGATGCCTTCCTCCCAGGGTCAAGGCCTAATGATTTCCTGTGCATGCAGAGCTTAGGGCAATGTCTACCCTTGAACTCTCCATCTTCCTGCTTCAGGCTCCAAAGGGCTGGGGTGACAGCTGTGTGCCACCAAATGCAGCTGGGAGTGTCCTTTTGTGTCTAGCTTCTTTCATTCATGTAGAGGAATCTCTTCAAAGTTCTTCTAGACTACAATGTGAGTGAAGTTTGATAATTGATAGATGAATTAGTGGTAAGCTAAGATTAACAAATGTTTACTGAAAGCCTAGGTACCGGCCATGGGAGCCCAGCAAGGATTATAATTACTGGAGGGCTTGCTTCAAGTGGAAAAGAAACAGAAAGAAACGTAGGGGGGCAGGAAAAAAATACGTAAAATACGAGAGCCAACTAACGGCAAAGTTGAGGCGCATGGTCATTGAGGCCCTGGGTTTAATCTCCAGCACTAAAAAGGAAAAAAGAAAAGGAAGAAAAAGAGAGGGAGGAGGTAATGAAGATTGTGATAAACCGGAGGGAGAAGCAGAAAGCAGAACACGGCGTGCAGCAGGTGTGGTTACTATAAAAATGGCCAGCAAAGCCTTCTTTACCGAGTGGGCAAGCGGACGCTGCCTCTGAGAGAGGATGAGAACGGCATAGCCATCCCGGAGCCTCCTGACCCACCCTAAGGTCTGTCCCATGGAGCCACCTCTGGCTCCTGGAACATGGGCACCAGCAAGCTTCTGCAATGCATACCTAGCCTGCCTAGGGACAGCTAGTGCCCTGCCAGATGAGATGAATAGTAAGAGACCCTAGTGCCAGGCTCAGAGGCTTCCCATCCATAGAGCCCGCCCCTAAGTCGGCGCCCCTCCCTCCTGCCTCCTCAAGCCCCGCCCCTAAAACTGCGCTCCGCCTTCGCAGGCTCGCTGCTCGGGCGACGCTCCGCCCCTTATCCTGCAGACCCCGCCTCTTATCCCGCCTGCAGACCCCGCCCCCCAGCCGCCATTGACCGTGCAGGCTCGTACTTCCTCGCCGAGGGATGGCTGCGCTCCGGGCGCGCCCCGTGGCCCCGCAGTGTGCGGTGCTCTGGTAGCGGCTTGCAGGCGGGCGCGATCCAGGCCCGCGGGTGCACAGGTGCGGCCCACGCCTCCCTCAGCGCCTCAGCACCTGCCGGGCGGGACCCCGGACGGTGAGTGCAGCCCCGGCTGCGTGCTTGCTCCCGGGGACCCCGGGTGGGGCTCTGCACCTCTAACTCACCTGCTTGCACGTAGCCCACGACGCAGCTAGGTGCCACAGACACAGTCCGGGAGACTGAGGCGGGCCCGGCACTGAAGAACCCTCTTTAGATCCCTTGGCCTAGAAAAGAAAGCTTCCAGACTGAGGAACCAGACACCTGGCTGGCCTAAGTAGATGGGCAGAGAGGTTATGCGTGTCTTCCTCTGTGACCTTGGGCGGGCCCCTCAGCCACCTGCTCCACCACGGTGTGGTTTTCTCACGGTGGGAACTATGGTGCCCAGGCTCACCCGGCCAAGGTGAACCGAGGGGATCAGGGGTGTGCCCTAAGTAGACGCCGCTGGACTGCTTCCGTTCTCTCAGGGCTTCCAGCAGCTCGGGGAGAGTCGAGTCACAAAGTTACTAGTTCTCTCCGAAAGATCTAGTTGTCTCTTCTTGAACCCAGGGAGGGTCGAACAGAATGGAATGTCCCCAGATTTCTTCCTCCATGGGAACGCTGGAGCCCCCCCACCCCCCGGCCCTTCCCATTTATCTCAGAACAGTGCTCTTGTCCCACTGTTCTGCTTTAGCGAAGACTCTTTGCTCAACAGGTAACAAAATGATCCTTCCTGTGGACTCAGCAGAACGGGGTGAGGGGCGGATTTCCTCTTTAATCCCAGTCCAAGTATATGGGATGTGCCCGTGTTGGTTTTGTAAGGAAAATGAGGTAAAGAAGTGAGCCGGGGAAAAGACAGACTCACTTCTTCAGACTGTCAATTAGACCAGCACTTTTCAACCTTCTGGATAGGATGGATAGAGGTTGGGTTCTCTTGGGGGCTTGGCTTATTTCAGGGAGTTGAGGGTAGGGAAGTTGAAGGGGTTGGCTTTGGGCTGTTTGCAGTGGTCCCTGAGTCACAAACACCCTTATTGCTCCCCACCCCCACTCCCGGCATATAGGGGCGGGGAGTTTCTGAGCAAATTTTTTTTTCTGAGTCAAACTAAGTTTAGCCCAACAGGTTTAGGCCTTCCTGGGTGTCCCCTGGCAGTGACCTCTTAGTCTTCCAAGTCCCCAAAAGCCTGGCTCCCAGGTATTCACACGTTGCTTGGCATTTTAATGCAAGTAGAAACATGTCGCATCCGTAGATTTCATCAGAAAGTCAGCACGGCAGGTTTGCTCATGTTTGTGTCAAAGCACAGGGCTCAGGGGCTGTTTCTCACTGTGGGTTCTTCCCTCCTATGACCAGGCAGTACGACTTTAGAGTTCAGAGGAATGAGGAGGCCTCTTGGGTCGTCATGGCAGCCCTGCCACATACATACCCCAGACTGGGGGGATACTACATACATTATTTCATGCCTCTATTGTTACCTTTTGCTTTTTGCATCAAGGACAGTATAGGGGTTATGTGTGAGAAAATGAATGAGGACCCCCCGTAGAAGCCCTGAGGACAGGGCCCAGATCAGAGTTTGCACCCATCAGTCACAACCATCTCTCACCTTCCACTTCCTCTTGAGAATCTGAAATTGTGACATTGGTCAAGTCTGGGCTTTGTTTCCTGTGCTAAGGCAAAGGGCCCAGGTTTGGTGGCCAGGCATTAACTAGCATTATGGCAATTTTAAGTGTCTTCATCTGTAAAGTGGGACAGTTGACATTGGCCTGGTTGGTGTGTTGCAGAAGTTAAATGAGATGACAAGTGGAAATCCTTTAGTTTGGATTCACACTGTAGCCCAGGCTCCAGAATGATGACTGTCAGAAAACTCTGCCATAGCCAAAAGCCAGAGTTTAGATTAAACATCAAAAGATGGGTGTTTGGCCATTGAGGTGGCTCATGGGATAAAGGTGTTTGCCACCAAGCCTGACAGCCTGAGTTCAATCCCTGGGCCCCAAATGATGGAAAAAGAACTAGCTCTCCCAGGCCTTCATAAAGTAAGTAAATTAAATTTAAAGGGAAAAAACATGAGCAAGGGACACAGACTAAACACGATGTGCCAGACTTTAGACGATAAAGGGACAGGGATTAAGTAAAGAAGGTTGCCGCCAGCCAAGGCCATAAAATGGGCTCAGAATTCCAGGAACTCTGATACCTATACGGATACTCAAGGTCCTGAAAAAAGCAACATGCCTTTCTCCTGCCCCACAGTTTCCAAGACAACAACTTATTTTAAGTGTTGATATTTGCACACTTTAATCCCAGCACTCGGGAGACACAGGCAAGTGGATCTCTGTGAGTTCTAGGACAGCCAGGGCTACACAGAGAAACCCTGTCTCACGAAAAGCAAACAAAAACAACAACTACAAATAAAACCCAACTTATTTTAGAAAGCAACTCATCCCCTTGCACTCCTAGATTACAGTGTGCTCTCCTGTGCACCAGGTCTTGAGAACCTGTCAGCTGAATAACATCCGCTCTGTGGTTGAGGTCTCTCTGTTCCTGTCCTCTCGATTCCCTTTCGAACTCAGTTCTTACACTAAGCAGCTATGACAACCTGACTTTCCACACACAGTATTTTGTTCTCTCTCTCTCCTCCACAGGACAGTTTCTTCATTTGCTGACAATGGTGTCTGCCAGCAGGGCCTGCAGCTGACAACCAACCTGGAGTTAATGCTGCACACTCAGAAATGCTATTTTATTCCCATTGTAGGTCTGAAATCACTCACAATGGAGGCAGGCAAGCAGATGCGAGTGTCTCGGCCGTACAAAATCAGTGAATCTTCAAAGGTATGTGAGCGGTCCCTCCCCACCCATGGCATCCATTCGATCGCCTCCTTTTGGCTGGTGCCTTCTTAACTGTGGCCACGTGTGGGTTTGCAGAAGAACTGGATATAGTTTCCTCCAGTCTACATTTTACCGTGAGGGGTGGGACAAAAGAACCATGATACTTCTGCCTGCATGTAAGGGCTTACCAAGTCCAGTGGAGCCTCACGGAGGAACCAGCCTCTGGTAGGACTCATCTATCTGGTGTTAAAGGCCCTGGCACCTCTTCCTCGTTTGTGTCTGACTCCCTGGAACCCCAAGAGTGAACAAGTATGGACCCCGTGGGTTCTGGCTATCATCCCACACTAGGCTGATTTCATTAGAGTCACCCTCAGCAAGCCAGGAGAGAGCCCAGGGAGAATGGCCTTTGCCTAGCTGGCACGGTGCACATCTGTAATCTTTGCACTTGGAGGCTGCAGCAAGCAGAAAACCACGAGTTCAAGGCCAGCCCTGGCTATATAGTGAGTACCAGGCTGGCTGGCCAGCTAGCAGAAAGTTTACTTTTTTGTGTTTTGTTTTGTTTTGTTTTTGTTTTTGTTTTTCAAGAAATTGTTTCTCCGTGTAGTCCTGGCTGTTCTGGAACTCTCTCTTATAGACCAGGCTGGACTCGAACTTGCAGAGATCCTCCTGCCTCTGCCTCCTGAGTCCTGGGATTAAGGGTGTGTACCACCACCACCACCACCAAGCTCTTATTTGTGATTGATTTTATTATAGTCTTTGTTAAACATTTATTTATTTATTTATTTATTTATATGAATGCTCTGTCTGCATAGATGCCTGAAGGTTAGTAGAGGGCATCAGATCCCATTATAAATGGTTGTGAGCCACTGTGTAGGTGCTGGGAATTGAACTCAGGACCTTTGGAAGTGCAGCCAGTGCTCTTAACCACTGAGGCATCTCTCTACCTCATTGGATGGTTTACTGTAACCTGACTTGACCTGGAATTCACAATATAGCCCAGGCTCACCTTGGACTCATGGCAATCTCCCTGCCTCCACCTCCCTAGTGCTAGAATTATAAGTTTAACCTTACTCTTTTTTTTAATTTTTTTTTTAACATTTATTTATGTTTGTGTCTTTGAGTGTCTGTGGCACAGTGTGTGGCAACCAAAGGAAAACTTGTGGCACAGTCAGCTTGTGCCATCTACCTTGTGGGACCCAGGAATTGAACTCTGGTCCTTGGGCTTACATAGTACATGCTTCTACTACCTGCTAAACTATCTCCTAACACTAAAAGCTTAATCCTTGTGTAAAGCACAACTATCCCTACATTCCTTGGCAGACCCACAGTGTGCCTGGAGTGGCCGGATCTGGTGGAGCAGGTGTGGGAATGAACTGTCCTAAAAGGCATCTTTCTGGAAGAAAGATGGAGAAACTGTACAAGGTGAAGGAGTTGAAAGCAGCCTGCAGAGCTGAGAGGGAGGAAGTGGGCCTGCAGACATACACTAGACAAAAGCAGGGAAAGCTGCTTCTCCGGGAACCCAACAAGCCCCACTTGAACAGTGTTTGGGGCTGGCTGCTCTCTCAAAGGGATTTTGTTACACCCTTAGCTGCAGAGATCAAGTCAATTGATAGATTTGATGGCATCGAAGTCTTTTTTGTTTTGTTTTGTTTTTGTTTTTCAAGACAGGGTTTCTCTGTGTAGACATGGCTATCCTGGACTCACTTTGTAGACCAGGCTGGCCTTGAACTCACAGCAATCCGCCTGCCCCTGCCTCCTAAGTGCTGGGATCACAGGCATGTGCCACTGTGTCCAGCTGGCACCAGAAGTCATATATTTTTGGTTATGAGCCTATCTTTTAATGGCTGATCCATCTCTCCAGCCCTGGACCGGAAGTCTTGATCCTTTACAGAGTAGAAGCTTCTAGGAATAGTCTGCCTATCTCTAGTTTGAGCTTATGTTCCTGTATTGGTCAGGGTTCTCTAGAGGAACAGACTTATAGAAGGAAAAATCTGGATCAGAAGTGGGTCTTCCCACGTCAAATGATTTAATTAAGAAAAACATCCCTCACAGGTGTGCCCAGCCATTTGGTAGAGAGATAGCCATCACAGTTCCTAACATTTTTTTTAATGGTCTATTTATTTATTTATTTATTTTCAATGATTTATTTATTTAATGATTTATTTATTTAGTATTCCGCCTGCATGTATGCCTACATGCCAGAAGAGGGCACCAGATCTCATTATGGATGGGATGGTTATGAGCCACCATGTGGTTGCTGGGAATTGAACTCAAGACCTTTGGAAGAGCAGCCAGCGCTCTTAACCTCTGAGCCATCTCTCCAGCCCCAGTTCCTAACATCTTATTTTTAATAATTTGTTTTTATGTCTGTGTACATGTGTGTTGGGGTCTGTGGAAGGGAGAAGGAAATGGAACAGAGTTACAGACAACCTTTAGCTACCTGACGTGGGTGCTGGAAACCTGACTCGGGGCCTCTGCAAGAGCAACAAGTGCTGAGATACCCCTCCAGCCCTGCTAACATCTTATGTTTGAAAAGCTACTCAAAGCCAGATCACGTTCCAGACAGCCAAGGCTACACAGAGAAATCCTGCCTGGAACAAGCAAGCAAAGCTGCCTAAATCATAAACGTGCTTCACAGTAGGGGCGTTAGGCACACTCATGGAAGATTCCATCTTAACAGACATCTTTCCATACCTGTTGTTCTCTGTTCTCCTGGTGCTGGCTTCTGACCACTCAGGGTCCCTCCACCCCTGACCTTTGATTGTATAGAGCCAGGCATGGTGGCTCATGCCTTTAATCCCAGCACTGGGGAAGCAGAAACTGGTTGGACCTGAGTTCAAGACCAGCCTGGACAGCCAGGGCTACAACAAAGAAGCCCTGTCTTAAAAAAAAAAAAAAAAAAAAAAAAAAAAGGTTGTATAGGCTCCACACTGTCTAGAAATGCTGTACAGGGTATTTCTAATTCCCCGGCGTGCTGAGACTCTGTATCCCAGTAGCGGCGGTGTGGGTGTTTGAAGTTGCTATCTGCAGCTGTGTTACAATGCCAGGAAAAACTGCTGTTGAGGCCCGGGAAGAGGAGGCAGAGCTGGTAACATGGAGCCCATGTCACACATAGCGGCCGTGCTTTCCCCAGCTCAGAGCCATCTGGGCTGCCGGCCGTTACAGCCCTCTGTCAGGTATTACCATGGTCCGTCCCAATTCCCTTCCTTCAGTCCATCCTGGGGGAGTCCCCAGACCAGTATCTGGAAGAGCCCAGACCATTCCTGCTTAGGGCCAAGCAGGCCTCCCTGGGAGAAGATAGACAGAATAAAGACCCACACGTGTGCACGCGTGTGTGCATGTGTGTGAGTGTGAATGACTGAGAGAAGCCCGCCCCCCCCGTCACAAAACATCTGTCATGACCTAGAAGAAGAAAGAAAGGAGAGACAGGAGGAAAGATAGAGAAAAGGAAGCTCTTAGGCTCCTGGTTATAAAGGAGGAAGAGGAGAGAAAGCAAGCAGATGGTTTGTTTTTGGTGGTGATGTTTGCTTTTTCAGGACAGGGTTTCTCTGGGTAATAGCCCTGGCTGTCCCAGAACTCCTTCTCTGTAGACCAGGCTGACCTTGACCAGGCTGAATGAGCAGCGGTTGCACGGCCTCTTCTGTGACGTGATCCTTGTGGTTGAACTCATAGAGATTTGCCAGGCGGACAGTTTCGTGGAATTATGTATAGTGGGGCTGGCTAGACAGCTCAACATGTAAAATCACTTACGCTCAAGTCTGACAGACAACACTCCACAACTAAAACCTGTGCTTTCACCTCCACATTCACACCGTGGTGTGTGCACGTCCACAGGGGCCAATACAGAGTTTATTTGTTCTATCTTATTTGAGACGGCATCTCTCTACGTGGTCCTGGCTGGCCTGGAACTTTCTAGGCAGACAGACTGGCCTTGACCTCACAGAGGCCCACCAGCCTCTGCCTCTCGAGTGCTAAGACTATAGGCATGTGCCACCATGCCCGGCCAGTTTTTTTGTTTTGTTTCATTTTGTTTTGAGACGAGGTTTCTCTGTGTAGCCTTGGCAGTCCTGTCTTAGCCAGATCCACCTGCCTCAGCCTTTCAGAGCTCTGGGATTAAAGGAGTGTGCCACCACATCCGGCTTCCCAGCCAAAATTTTAAAAATTATTTCCAGAGGACACGAGGGAGGAAAAGAAGGAAGGAGACAGACAGGTGCACTCAGAAGCACCCGTGAAACTTGGGGGGTTTTATCTCCATGGCTCTCGCTCCATCTCATCACAGTTGTGCCACGGGGGTGGGGGGAGGGTGGAAGGGGAGACGGGGAGACAGTCCTGCGTTTCCTCTCCTGACGCAAATTCTCACGCAGGTGTACCACTGGGCTGACCACCCCAGCACCGTGCTGCAGCGGCTGAATGAGCAGCGGCTGCACGGCCTCTTCTGTGACGTGATCCTTGTGGTTGAAGATCAGCAAGTGCCAGCCCACCGCAACCTCCTGGCTGTGTGCAGCGACTACTTCAACTCCATGTTCACGCTGGGCATGCGCGAGGCCTTTCAGAAGGAGGTGGAGCTGGTGGGCACCTCCTATGTGGGGCTCAAGGCCGTGGTGGACTTCCTGTACAGCAGCGAGCTGGAGCTGGACGGCAGCAACATTGACTACATCCTGGAGACGGCGCACCTGCTGCAGATCTGGGCCGTGGTGGACTTCTGCTGCGAGTACCTGGAGCAGGAGGTGAGCGAGGACAACTACCTATACCTGCAGGAGCTGGCCTCCATCTACAGCCTCAAGCGGCTGGACGCCTTCATCGACAGCTTCGTCCTCAGCCACTTCGGCGCCCTGTCCTTCACGCCCGACTTCCTGCAGAACGTCTCCGTGCAGAAGCTGTGCGTCTACCTGGGCAGCTGCCAGGTCCAGCACCAGTGGGAGTACGACCTGCTGCAGGCGGCCCTGCAGTGGCTCGCGCAGCAGCCGGAGCGGGAGGCGCACACCTGCCGTGTGCTGGAGAACATCCGCTTCCCGCTCTTCCCCGAGGACATCCTGCTCCAGCGGGTGAAGCTGGCCATGTGCTCGCTGTTGCCCAGTGAGGCCAGCTTTGAGGGCTTCGTGGAAGAGGCCATGCACTACCACCACAGCCTGGTGGCGCAGCCTGTCCTGCAGACCAAGCGGACCGTGCTGCGTTCCGAGGAGCGCTTGCTCTTCGTGGGTGGCGAGGTCTCCGAGCGGTGTCTGGAGCTGAGCGATGACGCCTGCTACCTGGACACCAAGAGCGCGCAGTGGGTGAAGGAGACCTCCCTGCCGGCCCGCCGGAGCCATCACTGCGTTGCCGTGCTGGGGGGCTTCATCTTTGTTGCCGGTGGCAGCTTCTCGAGGGACAACGGAGGGGATGCGGCCTCCAACCTGCTTTATAGGTATGACCCCCGCCGTAAACAGTGGATCAAGGTGAGATTAAAGCAAATTAATTTGTTACTCTCGAGGCCTCTTTGCAGCTCCCTAACCTCGCTGTGGCTTCCCATTTGGGGGCCTTGACGACTGCCCTGCTTCCGAGTCGATAAAGTGATGGCCACGTCCTCGCTGCCCTCCCTGTACCTAAACCTGGGTAGAGGTTGGTGAAGGCGAAGCAGCTGGCATCTGAAGGGCTGGCTGTTGTACCAAGCAGGTTCTTCGATAGAACCTTCTGCCCTAATGGGAATCTTTGTAGCACCTATGTGGCCATTGAGAGCTTGAAATGCGGCCAGTGTACATTTTCAGTATTATCTAATTGTAACTAGCAGATAGGAAGTGTTGATGGCTCCCCCAGGCTCCGTGACAGGGTTCAACCAAGCGAGGACGCCCATGCCTCAGAGCCTTTGCTGGGATTCTCGGTGGAGAAGAGGTTTGGGAAGGGATTTTCAGGAAGCAACAAAGCTCAATACAACCTAGGGCAGGCACGGAGCCCACACATTTGTCAGCCCTGTTAGCGCACCCTAGCTGAGTGTCTCAGTTTCTACTGCTGTGACCAACTATGACCAAAGCATCTCTTATAAAGGAGAACACTTAGGTCTGGAGAAATGGCTCTCAGTTAGTTAAGAACATTTATTGTTCTTGCAGAAGATCAGAGTTCAGTTCCCAGCACCCACATGGCTGCTCACAAATATCCTTGACTCCAGTTCTGGGAGAGTTCCTGTCTTGACCTCCATGTACACAAGGCATGCACATTCATACATGCACATAAATATTTCTTTGTAGAGGAGGCATTAATGGGGCCCTGTTTGCAGTTTCGCAGAGTTAGTCCATCATCCTCTGTGCCGAAGCAGACAGGCACAGAGCTGGAGCTGGAGCTGAGAGCTTTGTATTTTGATCCACAGGCAGCAGGTACTGAGGCTGGGCCTGGCACGGGCTTTCAGAACCTCAGCGCTCACCACCCCGAGTACACACCTCCTCCAACAAGGCCATGCCTCCTAATGCTTCCCAAACAGTTCACTAACTAGGGACCAAGCATGCAAGTATCTGAGCCTGTACCCTGAGCTAGTGAATGCTCAGGACTTTCAAGCTGGCTCCTTATCCTGTCCAAGTCTCACATCTCACCTCTGGATACGCTTGTGGCCGGAGCTGATGGGCATACGTATGGCTGAAGTGAAATGACCCCTCTATGGGATCAGTTCTCTAGACTTGCAGCCATGGAAATCTGTCGTCATGCTCACACCTCTCTGTGACCAATCACCTCGGTGTTTGCCGAATTTAACGCCGGCCAGGCGCGGTGACTCACAGCTATAATACCAGGATTTAGGAAGCTAAAGCGGGAGGATTGCCACAAGTCTGAAGCCAATTTGGTCTACGTAGTGATTTAGCCTGGACTATAGATTGAGGCTAACACAAAGCCAGAATGGATTCCAGATGATCTTTCAGTTTTATCCTCAAAACTAATAACCCGGGCCAGCAAGATGGCTTCGTGGGTGAAGGGGCTAGCCATGGATGCCTGGCGACTTGAGTTCAGCTCTCAGAACCCTGTTAGTGGAAGAAGAGAACCAACTCCACAGAGCTGCGCCCTGACCTCCACACACATCCTCCCTCCCCTCGCTATATAAAATAAACAAACAAAAACTCCAAACCTAAAAGCCAAGTGAGGCCTTTAGGAAGCCCAGCTTTGGAGTCCCTCCTGAAAAGCTGTTAGCAGAGGCTGGGCCTGTGGTCTCCTGGGTTATCAAGGTTGGTGCTTGTACACTTCGCCTGCTCATGTCACTTTCTGCTCTGTTAACATCATGGGTGGTGGCCAGTGGATCTCGGCCAGGATGCGCTACAGAGGTAGGGCATTGTCCAGCACACCGGAATCCCTGGTTCTGCTCCTCACGCTCTGAACAGACATCCGATGGGGAAGAAGGGAAAACTTGTGTTTGTTTAAATGTTTTCTTTTATGTAGACTTATCTATTTCATTTTTATGTGTATGTGTGTCATGCTTGCATGGATGTCTGAGTGCCATATGCATGCCTTGTGTCTGAAGAAGTCAGACAAGCACATCGGATCCCTTGGAACTAGAGTTACAAACAGTTACAAACAATTGTAAGCTACCATGTGGGTGCTGAGAATCGAACCCGGATCCTCTGTAAGAACCAGTGCTCTTAACAGATGAGCCATCTCTCTAGTCTGACTTTTTTTTTTTTTTTTAAATTTTAGAAACTCACTCATTTCTTGCATAATGCTAGGTCACAAGGTTGACCATGTGGCCAAACCAGTTTGAGGAGGTATGTCGCCATGCAACTCTTAGGGATTTGAGTGGAAGCATCAGAGCCTCTCAGAATTCCCGCCAGCAGCACCCCCTTACCTCAAATCCACGACCCCCTCTGTCCCGCTCATCTGGCGCTCCGGGGTCATTCCCTCTGTGGACACAGTTGAGGAACGTGGTGCTAGAGTTAGGGAAGGGAAGCCTCAGGCGTCTCACCCTCGCAGGTGGCGTCCATGAACCAGCGCCGTGTGGATTTCTACCTGGCCTCCATGGAAGACATGCTGGTGGCTGTCGGCGGCCGGAACGAGAACGGGGCGCTGTCTTCTGTGGAGACCTACAGCCCCAAGACCAACTCCTGGACCTATGTGGCTGGCTTACCAAGGTGACGGGGGCTTTAAGGCTGACAGCTGGAAGCTGATGGGGTTTGGTCTTGCTTTCTGTAGGCAGGAGCTCAGGGAGGAGGAGCCTCACCCTACGGGGTTTCATTCTCCCACCTGCAGAGTAGGTACCACAGCGTAGTAAGGGGAGAGTTAGACACCGTCTCCCAGTGACATCCCCATGTGACCCCCAGCAGCCAGGTGGCACCCTAGGAATAGTGGTGAACCCCACCCTCCGGGGCACCAAGTGTGGGTTGTGGCATGGATCTGCCGAACCTGCACATCATGTTTAACTGCTCCTCAGCTGCACCTGAACCCAGGCTCTCTGGGCCATTCTGGCCATTGGATACACTAGGTATCTTGGGGACATGGTCCCCCAGAGTTAGAAGGACGTGTGGGGTTGGAGTGAACCTGTGTTTTAAAGTCACATTTGAGCCTGGCATGGGGACTCATGCCTCTAACCCAGCACCCAGGAAGCTGAGGCAGGGGATTGAGTCTAAGGCCATGCCGGGCTACATAGTGAGACTTTGTCTCAAATAAATAAAAATGGATTCCAGGAATTAGGAGGTAATTCCTAGACACTGTTGGTGAGCAGGTGTCACTGTGACTAGGCCCTGGGTATCCTGGTGAGTGGCAGTAAGAGAGACAGTAAGCAGGTTGTCAGTGATGTAAGAGGCTCACTGAGCGGGCACCATATCACCGTCTATCGGGTGAAGTAAAGCTGGTGGTTGTGCTAAGAGCCACTGCCACCACTGCCCCTTCTCAGTGGAAATATTTCTAAGGAGACCTCCTGTGCCCTCAGTTGGTGTGAACCCAGCCCATGATGCTGTCACCAGCTGTCTGTGCACAACCCACATTTATTAGTTTCCTCCCCAGCCTTTCTCAGTCATCGCCTTGTTGGCATAGCAGGGACCTGTAGGATCTCCATCAGGAGTCAGGAGCTATGCTGACCCGTCTCGTCTGCCTGCCCTGGGCTCTTCCTGTGAGCGCCATCCCAGCCTTCTCCAGCCCCAATTGCCGACTAAACCACACGAGACAGGCTTCATGTCCTAGCTCCTGTGCTTTACTTTGGGGCTTTGTGGGGTTTGTTTTTGTTTTGTTTTGTTTTTTTTTGTTTTTTGTTTTAGTTTTATATTCCTTATTTTGTGTGTGAGTTATGTGTTCACGTGTGGATGCCACAGCACACATGTGGTCAGGAGACAACACACAGGAACTGGTCTTTTCTTCTACCGTGTGGGTTCCAAGGGGTCAAACTCGGGCTGTCAGGCTAGGCAGCACCTTTGCCCACTGAGCCACCCTGCCAGCTCTCTGCAGCACGGGTCTCACTGGCTGGCCTGGAACTCACAGAGCTGTCCCTAAGCGCTAGGATTGAAGGTGTGCATCACAGGCCCTGCTATACATTCTCTCTCTCTTTTCTCTTTCCACTTTGATAATGTTTAGAGGAGTCAGGCTTTCAGAAAACTGCCCAGAAAGTGGAACACTTCCATGCACCCTCCCTGAGGCAGGGGCCACTTGTTCACCTGAGTTCTGTGCCCCTTGTCCATTGACATCCGAGGTCTGTAAAGTGCCCGTGATTTGCCCACTCTGTGTTTTCTCCCCCAACCCTCACGGCTTCCTGAGAAGCACTCTGCCAGGCCCTGAGCTCTTCTGTTCTCCGGCCTCTCTGCAGGTTCACTTACGGCCACGCGGGTACCATCTACAAAGACTTCCTGTACATCTCAGGGGGCCATGACTACCAGATTGGCCCGTACCGCAAGAACCTGCTGTGCTATGACCACCGGACGGATGTGTGGGAGGAGAGGCGGCCCATGACGACAGCACGAGGCTGGCACAGCATGTGCAGCCTGGGCGACAGCATCTACTCCATCGGCGGCAGCGACGACCACATGGAGTCCATGGAACGCTTCGACGTGCTGGGCGTGGAGGCCTACAGCCCCCAGTGCAACCAGTGGACCCACGTGGCCCCGCTGCTGCAAGCCAACAGCGAGTCAGGTGTGGCCGTGTGGCAGGGCCGCATCTACATCCTGGGGGGCTACAGCTGGGAGAGCACCGCCTTCTCCAGGGCCGTGCAGGTGTACGACCGTGAGGCCAACAGGTGGAGCAGGGGGCCGGACCTCCCCAACGCCATTGCGGGCGTGTCGGCTTGCGTGTGTGCCCTCAACCCAAGGCTGGAGGAAAAGAAGAAGAGGAACAAGGACAAGCGCCAGGACCGAGGTCAGTGACCCCGAGCCACTCACCGACGTGGCCACACCCACCGCACTTACTCTTAGCAGCTTTTTGTACCTTTTTGATTCCTGGTGTTTCTATGCTGTCACAGTAAATAATAACGAAACATTCTTCACAATTTTGTATATTATCTTGTTTGAATGCTTAGTCTTGAGCCTTCATGTCTGTGCTGGCCTTCTTCCCTGGCCATATACTCCTAAACGTCCCCGTGACTGTCCCGGCCAGCAGTAGCTGGCTCGCAGGTTATATAGAAATTTTGTAGTGAAACTTGGGTCCTCTAAGATCTGAGTCTCCCCAAACCCGGCTGAACTTCCAAACAGACGCCCAGGCTGTGCTCAGAGGCTGGAGGAGGCCGGTCCCTCTGGAGATGTGAGTGTCAGCTGCATTCTGCATTCAGTTGTCCCAGGAGAGACCAAGCTTGCTCTTCATTTAAAGACATGGGACCCATGCTCCTGGACAGACAGGCTACAGCCAGGGACTCTTGGTTTTCTTTCTGAAAGTTCCATTGTAGCCGAGTCTTTTCTGCAGAGTGCCATCTTCCCTGGCTGTCAGTCTTTGTGAATTCTGTATAGGTCTTTAAGGAAAAAGGGGCGGGGGAGAGCACCCCTAAGGTGTTTATGTACGACATTCTGAATGTGTGTGAACCACCCACCTCTCGTCACTGCCCTAAGTGAGCTCCCCAAATCCACCTTTCTTCTCTCAGAAATGGAAAGGCAGCCCTGTAGCACCTTCAGTCATTTCTCTGGGCTGACCTGGCCATTGGGAGCACTGCACAAATGAGTGTGCTGGTCTCCAAGAAGGTGCCCAAGTTCCTTCCCCTGCTCTAGCAACTGTCCTGGCCCCGCTGGACAGACAGTGGGTCTGCCATGCTGCGAAGATTCTGTTTCTCCATTTTTTTCCTTCTTTCTTTGAAACAGGGTCACACACTGTAGCCCTTGGCTATCATCAAACTCATAGTGATCCTCCTGCGTCAGCCTCCTGAGTGCTGGGCTCATAGGTCTAACCACCATACCCAGTCAGACTCTCCGGTGCTTTCATCTGGCCACACCTCATTTCTCTCTTATTTCTTTTTTCTTTTTAGCTTTTCAAGACAGGGTTTCTCTCTGTAGCCCCGGATATCCTGGGACTCGCTCCATACGCCAGGCTGGCCTCAAACTCAGAGATCCACCTGCCTCTGCCTCCCAAGTGCTGGGATTAAAGGCAGGCACCACTACTGCCTGGCCACACCTCATTTCTTACTCAGCAGGGTCAGGGTAACTCCTCTCCAGTCTTTGTGTTAGAAGCAAAGCCTCGGCTCACTGGTTGGATTTTTTTTTTTTTTTTTTTTTGAGACAGGGTCCCTTGTAACCTAGGCTGGCCTTGAACTCTTGATCCTCCTGCCTCTACCTCCCAGGTGCCGGGGTCATAGGATTTGCTACCATGCTCAGATTCTCAGTTGACTTTTTCTCCTCTGCACTTCCTTCCTTCCTTCCCGATCTGGGGTTCATTCTGGTCAGCCTGCTTCTGCAGTGATGTGGGAGAGGGAAGACAGGCCTGAGAAGCGAAGGCTTCAGAGTCTGGTCTCCATCACTGCCGCGTAAGCAGTCTGCAAGGCGTGCCGGCCGACGACCAGGGAGCTTCGTGCCCTCACCACTGTAAGAGGCTCTGAGGAGTCTTGCGCTGTTCACCTCCACCATCCCACTGTTTTCTACACTTTGGCTTTGAAACTCCACCCCTTCCCCCCTCCCCAGTACTGAACTCCAGGACAGTATACCCATCCCTATTCCAAGAAAAACTTGATTACTTGAAAACCTTTCAGATCGTGAATACACAGGAAGGGGGTTCATCCAGAACTGGGCAGTCTGGGAAAAGCACATGGTAAGCTTCAAGAATGACTTGCAGAGCAGGATAGCTGTGACCTTGGGAAGAGCAAACCAATCATTGATCTGAGCCTAAGCCAGTTCTCCCATTGCTCACTGGTATCTGCCCCAGTCAAGGGGAGATGTGGCCTCCATTCCACTTGGTATCGTGTGGGTTAGCCACAGTGTCCCTCCGGCACTGTTAATGTAGCTAATAACTTACAGGCTTGGAATCTTCTGTGGCAGCTGAAAGTCTTCCTTTAAAGGGAGGGCTGGACTGTAAGTTTCACTGTGGACTGCTTTTCCGCATAGCTGGGGGCAGCTGCCCTCTACTGAGAAAGGGTTTTGAGCTTGTTGGCATCCGTGAAAAGGCCTAGAGCCCAGAAGTGTTCCCTGGCCACGTTTTCATTACCTGGGGCTTTAATTGAAAATTCTATGCAAGAATAAAAGGAAACAGATTTCCACCACGACAGACAGCTTCCAACTGAACCCAGCAAGTAACTGCTATAATCATGGCAGGCTTTGAATTGGATGTTGCACTTTCTCATTTATAAAGAATTAGTTTTACCTTACATTTGTTGCAGGTTTTTTGTTTGGAACTCTGTTTGAGTAAGGCAGAAATGCAATAAGAGATGGAAGTTCGGGGTGGGGTGGGGTTTGCCTGGTCCTCCTGGTATTTGGCATCACTTAGAGCAGCCAGCTGCTGAGGCGCATGTCTGCCACCCAATCACTGGAAAGCTGAAGTCGGAGGATCTTCTAAGCCAGAAAGTTCCAGGCCAGCAACACGCTGAGACCCTGTGCTGCCCCTGCCCTCAAAAATATATGATTGTCTGGCAGGATTTATCCTATCTCATGCTCTAAGACCCCTGAGTAGGCAGGGCACCTTGTTTTGAGCAGTGTGAATGTCCCTTCCAATTCCTAAGTATAAGGTGACCTGGGACAGAGTTAGATGAGGCCCCAGCAGCTAACTCAGGTGGTGTTTTAGGCCTCCCCCAAGGCCTGGTGTCATGTCTACAATTTTAGATGTCCTGACCTGTATCTCAGTACCTTGGCCCCTAAGCCAAGAGGAACCTTCTAGAGCTAGAAGTAAAAGGTGCCTGTCCCCCCTCCCACCATCTTAGAGAATCACCAGTCGTCCTCCCTCACCCTCCTTCTTGTGGTGTGGTGTTGGGCTGCACCCTTAGCCTGGGGTCTCCATCCTGCAGGGACACCTGACCCCCAGGACAAACCTGCATAATTAACACAGGCCAGCCTCATAGGAGACCCTGTGTCCGTCAACCTGACTTTTTAGAGATTTTAAAAACTGTTTTTGATACCTTTTCATACAATTTGCTAATCACCGTTTTGTAGAATGCCTGCTGGGATTGGTTCCCCAGCTCCTTCCTTACCGTCAGCATCTTGGTTTGTCTAGATAACGGACGCCTTGTTGTCCGTTTGCACCTTGCTTTGTGTGGCTTTGTCTTCCCTCTCGCCCTTCCATGTGAGCAAGTCTCGAGTTTTGTGAGTTCACGCGTAGCGATGGATAGGACCATCTGAGGGCACGGGTGTGCCAGGAGGGCAGTTCTTGTCCTTCAGAGGGTCTGTATTTCTGCTGGAGCTCCTCTCTCAGTGGAGTGAAGTGGGAGAGTTACCTGAAGCTGGTCCACATATAATCTGTTTCATACGGGTCATTTCTCTAACTTGTGTGGCTGGGGTCCTGGTCTCTTCCTGTCTACCTGTCCAGTGAAGAACGCCTAGCCCCGCAGCCATCACCACAGCATGCCATCCTTGCACTTTACAGTCTCTGACCTCCAACTGAATGTTGTCTGTTTGAGTTTAATGTGACTAGAATTGGTGGCTTCTGGGGGGACCTGAGTGCCTTAAATTGTCCCTCAGTTGTCTCAGTTAACAGCATGGAATGAATGGGGCTGGGACAAGGGCTCACCTAGCATGCAGAAAGCCCATGGGTCCCATCCCCAGCACCACATAAACTGAGCATGGTGGCCCAAGCCTGTATTCTCAGCACTTGGGAGGTAGAGGAAGGAGGATCCGAAGTTCAAGGTCATCCTTGACTACACAGCAAGTTTGAGGCCAGCCTCAGCTACAGGAGAGCCTGTCTCAAGTTAATTAATGAATAAAAGCATCAGATGAACATAACAGTGTGTACCTGTGTTGGCCTGAGAAGCAGTGTCCTTAGGTTTGACGTTGCAGCCGTCAATAGCTGGCCCCGGTCAAAATCAGGTAAAGTTTATGGTGATAAAAGCATTTGATGCCTTCTGGCTCCTGATGTCACAGAAATCTGTAACTGTATATGCTATGCTTTTTAATGTGTAGCCTTTGTGTCTGTAAATTTTATGGCAATCGACATTTTCCTGTCTTGCCTCCTTGGTTAACTTTCCTGCATGTTGCTTTTGTTTTCAATTCTATATAGAGCACTAAAATACATTAAAGTAACTTGCCTGACAGAGCGTGCTTCCATGGTCTGTGTGTCTGTCTTCTCTGCTTTTATGAGGATGAACCCCTGTATGTGTAATTTGGAAGTGAATCGGCTTCCTTTGAACACCTAGAGGCTGGGGCATTTCAACGCCACCTCAGTTGTGCTTTACCCAGAAGTGTCATTCAGGTCCTCGATCGCCACAATGAGTCCCTGTACCTGAGGTGTACATCTGTTGGGGTAATTTGGTTAACAAATTGGGATAGCAAAGAACAAAGCTAGAAATGGAGAGAGGTCTAGGCTAGGGAGTGCAATGGGTCCCTTTGACCAGAAAGACCGTGGCTAGGGATAGAACTCAGACACACAGTCCTTCACTAGCATGCATCAAACTCTAGATTCCATCCGTCACACCACAAAACAAAAACAATACAGCCCTCGGAAGTCCAAGGCAGGAGGCAGAGCGCCCTGCGCTGCAGAACGAGACCCTGTCTCAAAGAATCGAAAAGGCAAAGGTGCCTGACCCAACTGCGCCTTTGGCTGTTCGTGCAGGAAACTGCACCCAGGCTCTGAGGGGTTGCAGGGCAGAAAGGAGTGATGTGTGGGTTGGTGACAGAACTCAATGCTACCATACTGGGTAATCCCTTGCCCACTATGGGCTAGGTCTGATTCAAATTGATCCTTCAAAGCTGTGGTTCTCACCATGTGGGCTGTGGGCTGTGGGCTGTGGGCTGGCAGTGTTAGCCCAGACCCACTAAATTAGAAACTCAAGTGGACCCAGCAAGCTGTTTCAACCTATCTCCGAGCAGCCCTGATGGCCCTGATGCACACTTAAGATACCAACATATATCGGGTGTGGTGGCACACACCTGTAATCTCAGCACTCGGGGAGACAGAGGCAGGCAGATCTCTGTATGAGGCTAGCCTGGTCTACAGTGAGTCCAGGACAGCCAAAGTTACACAGAGAAACTTTGTCTCAAAACAAACAAACAAAAGATATCAAGATGCAGGAAAAATGGTGCAATTTCTGACTGGACAGTGATGCTAAAGCCACAAGCAGAGAATTCCTGTATTGCCCGGGAAGTTGTTGTTGAGTCAAGCACAGCCCTCATCAGAGGCAGGCTGGTCTCTGAGTTTGAGGACAGCCTGGTCTACAGAGCAAACCCCAGGACAGCCAGGGCCACACAGAGAAACACGACACACACACACACCCCACACAAAGTTATGTACTTAAGGGAGTACATTAGATAGCATTTGAATTATATCTCAATAAAGCCATTTACAGAATTAAGCTAATTAAAGCAAAGTTGCACCCATTCTTGTCCTCTTAGCTCCAAAGAGCTACAGGCTGTAAGCCAGGACTTAATAATTTTTTTAAAGATTGATTTCTAACATGGGGTTAAGACAAGACTGAGAACCAGCAATATGGCTCAGGGTAAGGGCTCTTGTTGCCAAGCCTAATGACCTAAGTTCAGTTCCCAGAATTCATGGTGGAAAGGGAAACCACGTGTCTAAGTTGTCCTTGGAACTACACAGGCATATAGTGGCATGGGCTCCTCCCCCCAAATAAATAAGATTTTAAATGGGCGCCCTCCCAGTGACCATATGGAGCAGCTGTCCTCAGTTCTGGACCAGCTTGGGCTGGAAACACTCTCTGGCCCTTCAGGACAGAGCCATCAACTACTCCTTGGACAGATCCCATAGGAAACCTTTCTCTGCCCACAGCTCTCTCTCCCTGGATCCCCAGCCAACAGCCAACAGCTGTGCCTGGTTTGTTCCGGTCAAAACCCAGGCCTTCTCCAGGTAAGCACAGGCTGCTGTGGGAAGCGCCGAGTCAGAAGCGGCCTTGCTAGGCGCTCACACCTGCTGCCCTGTGAGGAAGACAACTCTCTACTGCCCTTCCTGTTGACGCAGCAGGAAGCCCCGGGGTCTGCCCTGCAAGCGCTGGCTCTGTTTCATAGATGCGTTTACCAGGCCGCCTCTGCCGGTGATTCATGCAAGGGCTATTCAGTCATTCAAAGGAGCTAAAAATACAGTTCTGACTTCTGAGCCTTTTGTGTTTCCTGCTAACATTCAAGAGACCTGGTCCCCAGTCTTTGTTCATCACTCCTGCTCACAGCTCAAAGCCTGGCCGGCATCTCTCGTTTTGATTTTATGAGATCATCTTACACTATAGCCCAAGATGGTCTAGCACTCAATAGCTAACCCACACAGACCTCAAGCTCCCTGAAGTTCTGCCTCGGCCTCCCCGAGTTCTGGAATTGCAGGTGTGGGCTACCACATCTGACATTTTTTTTCTTTTAAAGATTTTGTTGTTGTTTTTTTCCAAGACAAGGTTTCTCTGTGTAGCCTTGGCTGTCCTGGAACTCTGTAGACCAGGCTGGCCTTGAACTCAGAAATCTGACTGCTGGGTTAAAGGTGTACACTCCCACCACCCAGCTTTAAGATTTCTTTTTATTTTGTGTGTTTCTGTGATTGTGTGCATTTGATCGCAGTATCCACGGAGGCCAAAAGTAGGCACCAGATTCCCTCGGAGTAGGTGCTGGAAACCTGGGAACCTCAGTCTTTTGGAAGAGCCACAGTTGTTAACCACTGAACCATCTCTCCAGCTCCGTGCCTGGCTTTTATTGGAATTTCTCATGCTCTTCTGGGCCTGGCTCCCACCACACCCCCCTCTTTCCATTTGTTAATTCCAGACAGTTTTCCACGCCATCAGGGAAATGGGAATCTGGGAGTCTCCTGCCTCTTCAGACCTGCGGAAGACCCAAGTTGGGGTCCCGGTACCCCTATCAAGTGGCTCAATGGCCTCTAACTGCAGCCATAGGGTTAGTTGTCCTCTTCCGGCCTGTTGTCCTCTTCCGGCCTCTGCAGGCCCTGCTCTCATGGCCGCAGACAGACACCTTCATAACTGCTGCATGTGTGTGTCTCAGACTCAGTCATCATCACCTACCTAGAAAGTTTCCACAACAGACTGAAGAGGGTGGTCAGCTGACAACTCAGAATCGATCCCTGGAGCTAGCTAGCTGCAGGGATCACAGTTTCAAGGTCACAGCTTCAAGGTCAAGCTTTGGATTTTGCAGACTTAGCTTCCCGGTCCACTGGATAAATCGTCTGGCTGGGCCACGACACCGCAGCACTCGCCTTTGCCAGTTTCAAGTGTATTTACTACAGTGTATTTCATAATCATTCTGCTTTGCTCTTAGTTATTGTTGATCTTTTCCCATGCCTAATTTGCCAATGAGACCTTTCCACAGGTCTTTAGTGTAGGCAAAATCAAAGCATATGGTGCCTCTGGAGGGTTTAGCTGCCCACTGGGGTCTCGGATGGTGCCCTCACAGTGAGGGCTATGATTGGTGTGACTCTGAGCATGCATGGACATGCCCACTGTCTCTGGGTAAGCCCAGAGGAAGCTAAATTGGACTCAGATGAAAGAGCGATGAGGCCTGGGATTGGCTTCCATCTGTGGGTAGGGACAGTGTCCCTGTGTCCCATGGTGACTTTCATCTGTACCAAGTGTCTAGATATATAGACACTGTATATATATATACCACAGATGCCATCTAGCCTCTGTCATAGGTTCGCCAGAGGCAACCCGGTAGGCACAGAAACAGTTAGCATGAGCTGGAAAGGAGGCTGTGCAGGGCTCAGAAGCACAGGTGCCTCCCCCATGCCCTACTCCCACCCTGCTGCTGCACTGTCATCAACACAGAGCCAAACTCACGTGGTTCCTTCTGTTACTGGAGGAGGCCTGGGGCCCGGAAGGGGCTCATTAATATTCATAAGCATCCTGCAGAGAATAAACAGAGCTCGGTGGCTTGAATCCTAGCACTCAAGAGGCAGAAGCTGGCACATCTCTGTATGTTCGAGGCCGGCCAGGTCTATATAGCAAGTTCCAGGTTAGTCTGGACTGTTTTGCCTCAAAATAACACCACCAACAACAAAAATTAAATGAAACTGGATTTTTTGGAGCTCAAGCCCCAATGTCCTTCCTTGACCCTCATCTAGATGGTCGAGGTTGTGATAATGACAGAGGTGGCTGGTGACAGGTATCACAGCAGCACTACCCCACATGCAGATTGCCTTTATTTAATCACAGACTGAGCACAGAACAGTAATTACTCACCAAGTGGTAATTATGCTTTTATTATTTTTTTTTAACTTCCACTATGGAAAACATGTTAAATTGGGATGAGACAATCCATGTCACTAACCAGTTAGTTAAAAGATGTCTGTTCAGAGCCCCAGAAAGACTGGCACGGGCACCCCTCTGATTAACCTCTCAGCATGCACCAGACACCAGCTCAGTGCCATGCATCTGATGTCGCCATCAGTGTTCTCTTCACCGGTGCCAGACCGTCTCCTTGGCACCACAAGATGGCAGGTGAGGTGATGCCCCAGAGCCTCGGGCAGAGGGGCCGTCATCCCTACGATCTTTCGTTGAAGGTCAATCTAGGCCACAGGATGAGTTCAAGGTCAGCCTGGGCAACTTTAATAAAATAATAAAAAGAAGGCAGAGGATGGGATATATAACCCAGTAGTAAAACAATTGTCAGGCATACACGAGGAACCTAGGTTTAGTCCCTAGTGTGAGAAAAGATTATTTTAAAAAAATGGTGCTGGAGAGATGGCTTAGTGGTTAAGAACACTGGCTGATCTTTCAGAGGACCCACATTCAATTCCCAGCATCCACATGGCAGCTCACAACTCTCTGTAACTCCGGTTCCAGGGAATCTGACACCTTCACACAGACATACATCCAGGCAAAACACCAATGCACAGAAAAATTTTAAAAACTCAAATTATAGCCAGGTGCAGTAATAGAATCCCCGCACTCGGGGAGGCAGAGACAGGTGGATCTCTGTGAGTTCAAGGCCAGCCTGGTCTACAGAAGTGAGTCTAGGACTGCCAAGTCTACACAGAGAAACCCTGTCTCAAAAAAACAAAAAACAAAAAATTAAATCATTACAAAAAAGAAAAAAAAAAAGGATCAGGTGTGGTAAAGTGTGCTTTTTAGAAAAGATTTAGTTATGTGGGGGCTGGAGAGATGGCTCAAAGGTTAAGAGCACTGGTTGCTCTTCCAGAGGTCCTGAGTTCAATTCCCAGAAACCACATGGTGGCTCACAAGCATCCACAATGAGATCTGGTGCCCTCTTCTGGTATACATAAAGACAGTATACTCATATACATAAAAAAAACAAACAAACAAATCTTTAAACCTAGCATAGTAGGGAAGGCCTTTAATCCCAGCACTCGAGGAGGCAGAGGCAGGCAGATCTCTGTGAGTTCAAGACCAGCCTGGTCTACAAAGTGAGTCCAGGACAGCCATGTCTACCCAGAGAAACCCTGTCTCGAAAAACCAAAACCAACCAAACAAAAAGATTTAGTTATTATTATGCTTGATTATGTATGAACCTGTATATAGGAATTCGCACAGCACTACCTGTGCCTGGAGAGACTGGAGGAGCCGAGTCTCCTGGATCTGGAGTTAAAGATAATTGTCATCTGCCTCATACAGTCTTGAGAGTCCAACCAGGTTCCACTGGAATTGCAAAATATGCTCTTAACCCCCAAGCCACTCTCCAGCTTCCCCACCCCTAGCACTCCACGCAGGAGGCAGAGTCAGTCAGATCTCTGTGACCTTGCAGCCAGCCCTGTGTGCAAAGTAAGGTTGGGGACAGCCAGGGTTATAGAGAGACCCTGTCGCAAAAATAACAACAGCAACAATAACATTATATTAAACAAATTACATTATATATATATATAAAAGCAAAGGGCTGGAGAGATGGCTCAGTGGTTGAACGATGTGGCTCCCGCCTAGCGAGTTTGGATCCCAGCACCCACATGACAAGCCAGGCATCTCATGCACATCTATAACCCCAGCTCAGGCATGGGCAGGGATAGGAAGAGCTTTGGAGCTCCTGGCTTCCAGCTTAGCAGAGACAGCGTGAATTCCAGATTCAGGAAGAGACTTTGCCTCAAAGGAATATCAGGGTTCTAGAGAAGAGGGTGTGATGCCCTCCTCTAGTCTCCCCATGCTCTCACAGGCATGTGCACCCAGACATAGGTACACAGGATTATTAATTTTACAAAAAGAAAATCACATCTTAGGAGCATTTAACAGGAAGCCAGAGGACCTAGCACCAGCCACTGCGCATCTAACCCTCCTGGCCTCCTCGGCTGGAGGGAGTGCGAAATGAGGCAAAGGAAGAGCTCCTGTTTTGTCCTGCAGTTGGGGTTGCTTCTCCTGTCTTCTTTCCTTCTGCAGATAGTCTGAGGGCCCAGGGACATGAGGCTGGGGAGGGGCTGAGCACCTCTTCTACGGTCACCCCATTCCCGTAGCCCGGAGAGTCAGAACTGTACCGTGGGGATCACATTTTCTGACTGACATTGGCACCGCCTCTCCAGCTCCTGCCTCTGCAGTACCTACTTGAGATGGTTCACTTGAGGAAGTCTGCATCTTCTCTTATCTTGAGGCGTGGTGGGGTCTTTTAGCAGACCATGAGGTTGACTGCCTAAAGAGTGACTGAAAACCCAAGGGACAGGGACTATACAGCAATTTATTTACTCTTTGAGCCAAACGTGGGAGGAGAGAAAAATTCTCATCCTACCCCTTTGCCTCTAGTAGAGTTACATTAGTGATGCTGGATGTAAAGGCATGCCTGTCACCCAACACTTCCGGAGGCAGGAGAATCAGAAGTTCAAGGTTATACTCACATAGTTTGGGAACAACCTGGGCTACAAGAGATCCTGCCTCAAACAGTAACAACCGGCATCTGACCCTGAGGACACAGAACTGAGTCTCTTCCCCCACCTGTTACTCGTAGCCCCCTCTTTGCCTCAGCAAATCCCTACTTTAAAATTCCCGGGCAGTGGTAGCACACTCCTTTAATCCCAGCACTCAAGAGGCAGAGGCAGGCCGATCTCTGTGAGTTCGAGGCTGGCCTGTTCTACAGAGTTCTAGGACAGCCAGGACTAACAACAGTCAGGACTATACTGAGAGACCCTGTTTCAAAAAACCAAAACCAAAACCAAAAAAGCCTATTAAAGCCCTTCACTTGGAAGAAGACAGGTTTGCTGATAGCACTCCTGGAGTCCCAGCACTCCGGACGCTGAGGCAGGAGAATGCTAATGTCCATCTGGGCAATTTTAAGCCCTGTCTCAAATAAGTAAAGGGACAGTCAAGGGTGTAGCTGCATTTTCCATGCTTGGATCTGGCATACAGGAAGCTTGTATTCCTGCTCCCAACATGTGCTCCTTAGCTGGGAAAAGATGGTTTTCCTCTCTCTCTCTCTCTCTCTCTCTCTCTCTCTCTCTCTCTCTCTTTGGAGGAAGAGGGTGGTGGCATTTGGTGCTGTTTGTTTTTACTCTCAGCCTTTAGAAGGTCCAAGCAGAAAGATGGAGCAGGAAGCCAGCCTGAGTTTCATAGCATGATCCTGTCAGAGAGAGAGAGAGAGAGAGAGAGAGAGAGAAGAAAAAAGAAACAGGATGTATGTGATTCATGGGTTCTGGTTGTTTTGTTGGTTTTTTTCTTCAAAATTAATAGTTTTCCTGATACAGCCATCTTGCTTTTGGAAAAGAAAAATGTTTCTACTTTCATTGGCTAGAGAAGATTAAAAGAGTGTCCATCACCCCCTCCACCCCGAGGAGGCTGTCTGTCTGGAAGAAAAGAAAATTTTATGCTAGATTTAAGTTGATGATAAATAAATGTTTTATGAGTGGGGAAAGGACGGGTTTATAGAAGTGACTGGATCAATCAAAATGGAAATGGCTAGGCCCTGACGGCGCCTGCCTTTAATCCCAGCACTCGGGAGGCTGAGTTTGAGGCCAACCTATTCTACAGTTCCAAGACAGTCAGGGATACACAGAAAAACCCTGTCTCAAAAAAAGAAAAGAAAAGAAAAAGAAAAAGAAAAAGAAAAAGAAAAAGCATTAAAGAGCACCATCACCCCTGGGGCGGACTACAGAGGCCTGGTGGCTGTCACTACTAAGTCACTCATTACGAGTTAAACCCATGTGTCTACCACTGGCCCCTCTCCATTGTACCATAGGAAGCAGGCAGGACCTTTGGACTTCCCTGGTTGCTTAGAAAACCAAGTCACAGAGCCACAGAAAAGTAGCAACTTTGCCAAGGCCTTAGGCTAAATTAGGCTGAATTGAAAATGGAACCCTAAAGCCTGGCATGGTGGCACACGCCTGTAATCTCAGCACTCTGAGAGGAAGAGTCAGGAGGACCTCTGAGCTCCAGGCCAGCCTGTATTCTCCCCTTTATCCCAGCACTTGGGGAGTGGAGACCGGAGCAGCAAGAGTTCAAGGCCAGCCTGAGCTACATGAGACCCTGTCACTTATAAAAATACATTTTATCCTATTTGCTATATGTGTGTGGATGCTGATTGTATGTGTGTGTGGGGGGCATGACAGACTCGTGGAGGTCAAAGAACAGCTTGCTTGAGTCTGTTCTCCTCCCACCGTGTGGGTCCTGCGACTCGAACTCAGGTCATCAGACTCAGAGGCAGCATCCTTTACCCCACAGAACCATCCCATTGGCTTCTTCAACACGTGTTTTTATGCTCTGAGTGAACTCTGAGGGAAAAAAAAGCCTGTTTACCATCTTATGCCTATGCGTAATTGGGCATTACAGGTAGGGACCTGCTCAGTAAGGAAAAGCTTATATAATCCATGCTTGTCATTCTAAACAGAACTGCCCTTCAACACCCACTTGTAAGTGACTCCTCCTGAAACTCATAAAAGGAAGCCACCACTGAGGAACCAAGGGCCCCCACCCCGGTAACAGATTCAGGAAGCTGCAACCAACGAAATTGAGGCAGTTGAGTTTACCATCCTGCGATGCTGGGTGGCAAATAAAAGGCAAGTACATTGACCGAGTGCAGAGAACAGCTTCTGTTGTTTGTTTTTATTTTTTTAGATGTACTTGATATGTTTGAGCCTCTTGCCTGTCTGTATGCCAGTGCACCCCGTACATGCAGTGCCTACAGAGGCCAGAAGAGGGCATCAGATACCCTGGAATTGGAGTTACAGACGGTTGGGAGCCGCCATCTGGGTGTGGCAAACCAGACCTGAATCCTGTTGTGGGTAGAAACATGTTTTTGTTCTGGTCCCAGGTGTGGGTTGTGGGACTGATTTGCATGGTCCACAGCAGCAAACTATTTACCTCATGTGGGCTCTGAGGGAAGCTCTTTGCCAGTTGCAGGTAGTTTAATTCTGAGGACTCTGCAAAGAGAATAAATGCCGGAAGCCAGAGAGTGAGGAGCTGGGAGAAAGAACAAGGCTACTGTTGCTTCCCCCTCTTCAGCTCCTGATGCTGTTGTTGCAGTGATACAAGAAGGTGGAGATCTCCTGAAACAAGGATTGGACTGGCTCCAAGGAACCCGACGACCCTAACCAGCAGGAAGCTAAGAGAACTGCACCCTCTTTCCCACTAACCCTTTCTCTTTCTTACCTGGTATTGGGGTGTTGGCAGGGGTTGGGGTGGAGGAGGGGGAAAAAGATAAAAGAAATGTAAATAAGAGTTTTTAAAACTAACATCTACAGAATTCTCTACAAGAGCAGCTCTTAACCATTGAACCATCTCTCCACCCTCCTCAGAAAATAGTTTTTAATGGCTCTGAGTGCAGGTCCCCTGCTTTTATTCTTCGCTGGCTGAGTGATCAGGGATGCAGCCTTACATGTCATCACCACTCAAGTTTGCCTGTTTCTCAACCAAGCCCCTGTGTGGGCTCCTCTCTGCCTTTCACACCCTGTGTATTTTGAACCTTCCCAGGCCTTTTCATGTGGGCATTAGGCAAGACTGACTGTTAATAATTTTCTACTGTAAACTTCTAGTCTGGGTGGGGGTAGACTGGCATGCACCAGCAGGGCCTACTGCTTCCTGTCCTCCTGTGGCTGGGCCTCAGCTGACTTCAGCCGCTTCTGTGGTGGACATGGACCCTTATATGCTTCCTCCAAGGGGCTGGAGAGGTGTCCCAGTGGTTAAGAGCGCTGCCTGCTCTTGCAGAGGACCTGGATTCAGTTTCCAGCACCCACATGGTAGCTCACAGCCATCTGTAACTCCAGGTCCAGGGATCTGATCTCTCTTCTGACCCACGTGGGCACCAGTACATACATGGCACATAGACATAGATGCAGGCAAAATATCCTTATACCTAAAATAAAGAAATAAAATTTAAAACAATTTTTTTTTTCTTTACACATTCCCCAAGCCTCCCAAAGAGAAAGCCTCGAGAGTTGACCGGAAGGCTTAGAAAATAAAGGTGCTTGGTGCCAAGCCTAATGTCCTGGGTTCAATCCCCCAAGAGCACACGGTGAACATAGGAAACCTACTCCTATGAACTGTCCTCTGAGTTTCATGTGTGCTCACACACACACCTGGATTATTTTATGTGTAAAGTGTTTTGCTTGCATGTATGTATGGTGATTAAGGAGGGCATCAGAGCCCCTGGAACTGGAGTTATGGACAGGTCATGAGCCACATGTGGGTGCTGGGATTCCATTCCTCTTCAATAACAAGACATGCTCTTAGCCAATGAGCCACTCCCTACTCCCTGTTTTAATTTTTTTTAGAAGTGGCACAGACTCAGAGACAAACAGGAAAAAGTCATGGGGCAAAGGTTGGCCTGACAATGTGACAGGATGAGGAACACCAAAGCCAGTCTGCAACCTGGGAAGGATTGCCGGTGACCCTGGAAACTGGAGGAAAAGCCAGTGATGGGACTTCCCGTTGCTGCGATCTGAACAAGACTCCTTTTTGTGGGATGGAAAGTCAGCCCCCAACGCCTCTGCTGAGGGTATCTGGAGGTAGATCTGTCATTGTATAGAAAGGAAGAGAGGCCCAAGCTGGCAAATTGCCCCTCTGCTGTCTCCTGGACCTCAGCCTCTAGACCTGTAAACTGCAGGAACGACACTTATGGACAGATGGTCTTCAAAGCCTCCAGAGAGGGCACAGCCCTGTATTTTGTACTTTGAGTCTCCAAAATTATGACAGACTGAATTCTTGTTGAATACTACAGTAAGAAACTGATTGTTAGCCAGGCATGGTGGTGCACACCTTTAATCTCAGCACTTTAGGAGGCAGAGGCAAGTGGATCTCTGTGTGTTCTAGGTCAGTCTTGTCTACAGAGTGAGTTTCAGGCCAGCCAGGGCAGTTATACAGAGAAACCCTGTCTTGAAAAAAATAAATAAATAGAAAGAAACAAGCCTGATAGATCTCTGACTTCAAGGATAGCCTGGTCTACACAAGGAGTCCAGGACAACCAAGGCTACATAAAAAGAAGAAAAAAAGAAGACAGACAGAAAGAAACAAAGAAACAAAGAAAGAAACAAAGACAGAGAAAGAAAGAGACAGAGACAGACAGATTGTCCATTTCAGTCCATTGTCCATTTGGTCCATTTTCAGTATGAGATGCATTTAGAGCTCAGCAGAGTTACAGATAAGCAAGAGACCTAAGCTTCTCTCTCCTAGTGCCAGCTTATCTCAGGACTCTGAGAGCTGGAATGTTTAAAAGTTTTCCACTAATCCAGATGGTAGTGACACACACCTTTAATCCCAGCAGTGGGGAGACAGAGACAGGTGGATCTCTGTGAGTTACAGGACGCCAGAACTGTATAGTAAGACCCTGTGTCTTACTGTGAAGAGATACTATGGCCACGGCAACTCTTATGAAAGAAAACATTCAATTGGGGGTGGCTTACAGTTTCGGAGGTTTGGTCCGTTATCACCATGGTGGGAAACGTGGCAGCAGGGAGGCAGACATGGTGCTGGAGGAGGAGCCAGCAGTTCTACATCTTGACCCACAGACAGCAGACGGGGACTGTGTGCCTCAGTGGGCATAGTGCGAGCATCTGAAGCCTCAGAGCCCACATCCAGTGATGTACTTCCTCCAACAAGGCCACACCTCTTAATGGTGCCACTCGCTAGGGCCGAGCATTCCAACACATGGGTCCATTCAAACCACCACAGTCCACTCCCTTGCCCCTATAGGCTTGTAGCCATAACGTGATGCATTTAGTCTGTCTCAAACTTGTTTTAAAAGTCCAAAGTCTCTTCTGACATTCATGCAGTCTCTTAACTGCAATCCCCTGTGAAATCAAAATAAAAAAGCAACATATCATTGCACAGGATATACATTACCATTCCAACATATATGTAAGGGAGCACAGTGAGTAAACACTAGACCAAAGCAAGACTGAAAACCAGCTGGGTAAACTCCAAACTCTTCATTTCCTCCTCCGATGTCAAGGCACTCTTCAGCTCCCCAGCTCCTTTCAGCTCTGTTGACTGCAACACACTTCTTTCTCTGGATACTTCTACTCTCTGTTAGCAGCTCTCCTTGGCAGGTACCCCAAACTCTGGCATCTCCAACATCTTGGGGTCTCCAAGGCAATCCAGGCTTTACCCGCAGTTTCACACAATGACCTCTCTGGGCCTCCTTGCAGGGACACCCCTGACACATTGTCTGGCCTCAGTAACTTTCCTTAATCTCGAAGGGAAATTCCACCACCCCTTTCTTTCTTCTATCCTTGACTCTAAAACCAGAACCAGCATGTGGCCGAAGCTGACGCATTCTACTTGTTTTGCTGCTTGCTGGGACTGGACCATGGTCCTTTGTTCAATTACATCTTCACCAGCTTTCCGTTTCCAATGGTTTCCTTTACTGCCTAAACTTGGCTGTTCTGAAACGTGTTCTGTAAACCAGACTGACCTTGAACTCAAAGATCTACATGCCTTGGTCTCCTGAGTGCTGGGATGAAAGATGTATACCACCAAAAAAAGCCTCTGAGGAGCTGCTAACAGTTTGGAGTGTGAGTCACGGTGTGGAGAGGTGGTTTGAGATTCTTCCTGGCCTTGCTGTCATGGGGGTGTGCTTGATCATCCCAGGGGTGTCCACTGCATACATCCACAAGTACACCAATGGGGGCAAGGAAAAAAGAGTTGCCCGACCAGTACCAGTGGTATTTGATGGAATGAGATAGACATATCTCTGGAGTCCATCATTACCATGTGTCCAGGGGACTGGGAACACTGACTAAGGAAGCATTTTCCTGGCTAATGAAAAAAAAGTTCTCAGCTATGGTCATCCGTTCCTGCTAGAAGGCTATGCAGCATATTATATACTCTGTGCATATTATGTGATGCTTAATACAAATTTTTTAAAAAAGGTGTATACCACCACACCTGAATTGAAGCTTTTCTTTAATTCCTTTTCACAAGATGGAAGCTTATCTAGGTGGGATCTGACCCTGAGGTCTCCATTTCCTTAAATCCTTAATTCCATTTAATATCTTAAATCTGTTTTTCTCATTGAACAAGGGATAAAGCTCCATTCCACTTCCTGGTGCCCCTTCAATCCTTGAACCACACTTTTTTTTCCTTGCTCAGCTTGCTCTGTTCACTCTTCATTAGAGTGAACCACAGAACACAGTCTATACTAGGCTGTTTTGAGATTTTCTTTACCAATACAATTAATCTAAATCTCTTTACCTTAGGCTCAGGCTGACTCTTCAGACAAGGGCAAAAGGCGGCCACATTCTTCAACCAAAATATCACAAGAATGACCTCTAGGCAACGTATTAAAATTCTTCTCCTCTGAAACCTCTTGAGCCAGCGCCCACAGTTAAATCACCCTCAGCAACCACGGTCTTCCATGCTCCTACAAGGATGGCCCAACAAGTAGCACTTAAAGCATTTCATTGCTTTCCTAACCCAAAGTCCCCAAATTCATATTCCTCCAAACAAAAGCATGGTCAGGCTTATCACAGCAACACCCCAGTCCCTGGTGCCAATTTGTGGCTTAAATAAAATTTACATTGTTTTGAAGAGACACCAAGACCACAGCAACTCTTAAAAAGGAAAAACATTTAATTGGGGCTAGCTTACAGTGCATTACTGCCATGGTGGGAAACATGGCAGATTACAGGCAGACATGGTGCTGGAGAAGGAGCTGAGAGTTCTACAACTGGATCCACAGGAAGCGGAAGGGGACTATCTGCCATATTGCCATAGCTTGAGCATCTGAACCTCAAGGCCCACCTCCAGTAACATACTTCCTCCAGACCTACTAATGCCTCCCCCTAAGCGCCAAGCCTTCAGATGTATGTGTTTATACAGGCCACACCCATCCAAACCACTGTCTCAAAAGAACCAAAAAAAAAAAAAAAGTTTTCCACTATGTAACTCAGCCATAAGAAAAGGGAGCAGCCTCAGTCCCAAACTATTTATTACATAAGACTGTCTGAAACCAATGAGATGAAAATTTTACAAAGGGGAACAGGGATGACCTGTGGAAGAAGAGGACAGGAATTTATCATGATGAATGGGCTTTATTTTTTTTTTCTTTACTTTTCTTTCTTTTGTAAAAAGAACGTTAATTTCTCCTGGCTTCTTCTCATTCTCTAGCTTGTTAGATCTTTACTTGAGCATGTTCTCTCTCTGCAATCTGTCTCTCTATTACTGTCCCAGTAAAACTGCCTCCTCTCCTCTTCTGAATTGCCTCTTAAGTAGCTTCACTTTCCTCTCTCTTCTTGTGAGAGTTGGGTGTATTCTATTCTGTCAAATCTTTCTCTAAATTGTCACTTTTTCTGCCATTCAATTAAACATCACTTTCAAACATGGGTGCTCCCTTCTACAAACTGACTTTACCTTCAGTGTTTGGGAATAAACGCATGTACCACCAAGCCTGGACCTGGCCTTGAACTCAGATCTGCTTGCCTCTGTCTCCTGGATTAAAGGTGTGTTCGTATTCCAGCTGGATCACACAGACCTAGAAGGTCTTTGGATATAATCTCTTGCCAGAGAAGCCATGTTCTGAATTAAAATTCCGCTACATTTTTAAACTATTTTATTTCTTGTGTATGAGTGTTTGGCATGAATGTCTGTGTACCACGTGCATTGAGTGCCCACAGAGACCAGAAGAGAGCATCAGATCTCCTAGAGCTGGAGATACGGAAGGTTGGAAGGTTGTGAGTCACCATTTGGGTGCTGGGAATTGAACTCAGGTCCTCTGCAGAAGCAGCCAGTGCTTTTAACTGTGGAGCCATCTTTCCAGCTCTGGTTGGGGGAGAAATCTTTAAATACCTCTGTCTTGAGCTAAGTCACCACACAGGCCATTTTTGCCTTTTCTGTGTGCTGCTGTCCCTTTTTGCTGAACTGTATAGGGACACTGATTTTTCACTAGTCTCTTGAATTTGTTATTATCTTTTTCCCAGTATCCCAGGCTAGCTAGCCCAGACGATTCCAGATTCCAGGGGACTTCTGTCTTTGCTGCCTATCTTGCCATAGGAGGGCTAGTGTTATACACCTGAGCCACTGACTCTTACTTTCACATGCGTTTTGAGGATCCAAATTCCGGTCGGTGGTTAGGCTTGGGCAGCAAGTGCCTTCACATGCCAAGCTAGCGTCCCAGCCTGGAATCATAGTCTGAGAAGCACACAGCATGCCCTAGAGTGCGGACTTCACTGGGCTTTGTGAGCGCTCAGTGAGGTCATCTGTTCATTCAACAATGCCCACTGAAAAGCTGCCAGGTGCCTGGAGCTGGTCTGAGCATGGGGGACATCTAGGACACAAGATTCCATAGTTGGCTTCTGGGGGCCTGAGTCCAGGGCAAGAGCAGAAAATTCCCATGTGAAATGTGCGCAGACAGGAGTGCCAGCTCAGCGCAAGCGTGATCCAGCAAGGTGGAACAGAATAATAGAAGAGCCAAAGAGGGGCAACCGGGTAGTGGCCTGGTACCTGGGAGCAGAGACCTGAGTAGGGTAAGTGCTGAGCCCCTGGGGGACATAGCCTCATGCCCCTCGGGAGAGCCTGGCATGGAGTTGGCAGTGTAGATCAGGCTGGCCGAGAACTCACAGAGATCCCCATGCTACTGCTTCTGGAATGCTGAGATTAAAGTCTCTTTCCTTGCTCAGAACTGGAGCTAACGGCCCATAGATGAAGCTGATAGGCAAAAGCCTATCTGGCATTGCCAGAAGCCTTGACCTTGAGCCTCATCCCCAGTGCTACAAAAACACATAGGCACGCTCATTTGCTGACTCCAAAATGCTTTCGGCTTTGTGAGCTATATCCATATCTGTTTTCAGTATTAAAACTGTTATGAGGGGGTGCTGGAGAAATGGCTCAGAGGATAAGAGCACTGATTGCTCTTCCCAAAGGTCCTGAGTTCAATTCCCAGCAACCACATGGTGGCTCACAACCATCTAAACATGAAATCTGGTTCCCTCTTCTGGCGTGCAGGTGTACATGCTAACACACATTGCATAAGTAATAAATAAATAAATCTTAAAAAAAAAAAAAAACTGTTATGAGGACTGGAGAGTTGGTTCAGCAGTTAGGAGCACTTGCTGCTCTTTCAGAGGATCTGAGTTTAGTTCAAGGACCCACTCAGAAGACTCATTAACCAAGGGTAACTCCAGATCTCAGGAACTCATTACACTCTTACTCTCTTAGGACACTTAGACACACACACACACACACACACAGTGAGCACAAATAAAGAAAATGTGATATTTAGGTTTGTGTTTTGTTTGTGTTTGAGACAGGGTTTGTGTGTGTGTGTGTGTGTGTGTGTGTGTGTGTGTGTGTGTGTGTGTAGTCTGTCTGTCCTGGAACTCCCTATGTAGACGAAGCTAACTCCAAACTCAAGAGTCCTGCTTGCCTGTTTCCTGAGTGCTGGAGCTAAGGGCATACACTACTACCTGGCTTATAATAATTATTTATTTTGGAGGCTTTTTACCTGTGGCCTGTGTTTGTTTGTTCTGCTTGTTTTTGGAGACAAGATCTCAAGTTCAGGTTGGCCTCAAACTCACTATGTAACTAAATGGGCTTTGAATGCCTCCCGATTCTCCTGCCTCAACCTCCTAAGTGCTGGGATTCCAGGTGTGTGTCATGTATAACTATTTATTTATTTATTTATTTATTTATTGTGGTTGTTTATGCTTTGAGACAAGACCTCACTATGTAAGTCCTGTCTAGCAGAACTCAGACATCTTTCTGCCTTTGCCTCCTTAATACTGAGATTAAAGGCCTGTGTCATCATGCCCACACTATATGCATGATTTTAAAAAACCATACATTTATTTATTGAGTGTTATGCACTATCATGCTGTGGCATGAATATGGAGGTCAAAGGACAGCTGGTCAACTTGTCACCTGTTTCCTTTAAACAGATGGGTCCCAGGGATTGAACTCTGGCCATCAGTCTTGGTGGCAAGCACCCTTGGCTGCTGCGCCCTCCTCCTGGCCCTCACTTGTGTCCTGCATCTGTTACTTAGAGTATAGTGCCACATTGGGCTCTGGGGTGCCTCCCACACACTCAGACATTCCACTATTTCTTTTTGTTATTGTTCTTTGTCTGTTTTGTTTTTGTTCTTGAGACAGGGTTTCTCTGCATAGCCTTGTCTGGCCTGGAACTAACTCTGTAGACCAGGCTGGCCTCAAACTTGCAGAGATCCACGTGCCTCTGCCTCCTGAGTGCTGGGATTAGAGGCCTGCACCACCATACCCGACTCCACTATTTCTTATGTTTTCATTTTGTCTCATTTATTTCTATTGCCGCTGTCACCAGCAAGTCTTCAAGGACTGGGAATCTGTCCAGCCTACCTGGTAGACATCCATTTCCCATAATTCCAACATTTGTTTGAAAGCTTGGATTTTATTATTGGCAATAAATATCAGAGGCCTCAAGCCCTTCCTGGGTAAATGTTAGGGTAACGGCTCTCAACTTTTCTAATGCTGTGGGACTCTTCAATACAATTCCTCATGTTGTGTTGACCCCTAACTCTAAGGTTATTTTCATTGCTATTTCATACTTGTGATTTGCGACTATTATGAATCATAATGTAAACATCTGATCTGCAGGATATCTGATCTGTGACCCCTGTGAAAGGATCCTCAACCTCTAAAGGGCTCTCCACCCACAGGTTGAAAACTTCTGTGCTAATGTGGTCACGCTAAGCCATTTACTTACGTTATCTTGTTATTCATTCAAAACATTTTTTTGTGCTGGGAGGTGGTGCTGCATACCTTTGAGGCAGGTGGATCCCTGTGAGTTCAAGACCCAGCCTGGTCTACAGAGCAAGTTCCAGGATATCCAGGGCTAGCTACATGGAGAAATCCTGTCTCAAAAAAAAAAAAAAAAAAAAAAAAAAAAGTGTTTTAGTTTCATTTAAAGTATACGAAGAAAAAAAGTATATGAGTACTTTGCCTGCTTGTACGTCTGTGCATTAAGTGTTTGTTTCATGCTCTGAAAGGCCAGAAGAGGCCATCCGATTCTCTGGAACTCAGGTTACAGAGGGCAGTGAAGCCCACATGGGAGCTAGAACTCAAACTTGAATCCTCTGCAAGAGTAGTCACTGCTTTTCAACACTGGGCCATTTTTCCAGACTTTGTCATTCACCATTGCTACAGCCCAGGGAGGAATTATTGTTCCCATTCTACAGATGGGGGAAACTGAGATCCAACCATGGTCACACCACTGTGGTGCACCCGTTTGTGATCAGAGTTCCAAAAATGATCTCCTCAGGAAGGACAGGGCTGGAGAAATACTCTGTCCCCTTGGGTGTAGCGTTAACTACCACGTGCCAGACTATATATCCACTGTCTAAATAGGAAGTGTGGTTTCCTGTAGCCCTCTTGGACCCAGCTCAAGGGGTTTCCAAAAGTCTCACCCTTTCTCTGGACAACAATGAAAAGCCCTTGGTCAAGTTGAATGGCAGAAGGTGGGGGCGGGGTTAAAAAGCACCAGAGGCCACACCCTGCTGGAATGTCCATTATCTCTTGGGTAAGCATATTGGCCTGATTTAGTTTATCACAGCTGTAATGGATTGCACATAGTTTACTGGCTTACAAAAACATAAATCATTCCCCTTACAGTTCTTCAAGCTAGAAGATGGACAGGGCTCAAATCAAGGTGCAGGCGGGGCTGTGTGCCTTCCTCACTGTTTGTGGTCTAAGTGGCTTCTAGAGGCGGGCTCTACTTCTGACTTTTATCCCTGTCTCATGTAGCCCAGGCTCGCCTCTAGCTCAATAGGTGGTTGAGTATAACCTTGAACTCCTGCTCCTCCTGCGTCTACCTCTGGAGTATAGGGACCACAGGCCTGGCACCACTTGGCCTAGTGTGTGGGCAAGTGCTCTCCCAAAGGAACTGCAGCCCCGTTCTCTCTGCTTCCCCCTCCCTCGGTTTTCATCCTCCACCCTGTCTGCCCGTCTGCCCTCTCTCTTATCCTTTCCTACGTTCCTTTATAGGGAACCTTGTGACACCATGGAGCCATGGATGACCCTGGTTCACATTCTCATCTCGATGAACCTCAGTGTCATTCCCCGTGCAAAGGCTTCATTGGCTAAGTCACGTCTCCATTTATGCAGGGACTAGGCTGTGCTGTCTTCGTGTCTTTAGGAGGGGGTTAACCACATCTGATACGAAAAACCCACAGAAAGGTTAGGAAATCGGTCTAAGTTTACACAACTGCAAGGATAAATTTGAAGCTCCAGGGGGGCTAATAAGCACTGTGGGTCCACTGTAGGCTTCTATTGAGATAGGGTAAAAAGATAAAGTGACATGGGGAGGGGGTGGAGCCTGACACCCAGGGATCTAGTTTTTATATACTGTTGGTGGAGACTGATAGAGCCAAGGTTACCTCTAGGGGTAAAGCTGGTTTTTCTTAGGACAGCTCCAACAAGGATATTAAATGCAATAAACCCAGTCCTACTTTGAAGAAGGCTGTTTATGGCCCTGAGTCTAACTGTCTAACCCTGTTAACACTTCTATCCCCATGTCTCTTTCTTGTGTTTTTGTTTTTTCTAAAGATTTATTTACTTTATGTATATGAGTGATCTATCTGCATGTACATCTACAGGACAGAAGAGGGCACCAGATCACATCATAGATGGTTGTGAGCCACCATGTGTTTGCTGGGAATTGAACCTGGGATCTTTGGAAGACCAGACAGGGCCCTTAACCACTGAACCATCTCTCCAGACCTCTCTTCTTTCCAGACAGGGTTTCTCTGGGTAGCTCTGGCTGTCCTGGAACTTGTTCTGTAGACCAGTTTGGCCTTGAACTCAGATCTGCCTATGCACCACCACACCCAACCCAATATCTCAATCTAAACAACCAACCTTATAAAAAGACTTGACTTGGAGGTTTTATCTTTTTCTGAGACAAGGTCTTTCTATATGAGCCATTTTGGTTTGGAATTCACAAGAGAATTCCCAGTGCTGGGATTAAAAGTGTGTGCAGCCAAGCAGAGCCAAAAGAAAATTCTTAGGAGAAACCATGGAACCAACACCAGCAGTTTTGTTTTGTTTTGTTGAGCCAGAGGCAGCAGCATGAACTGTAGTCCTGTACTAGGGAAGCAGAGGCAGGAGGTTTAGGTGTTCCAGGTCACCTTTGGCTCTACAGTGTTTGAGGCCAATGAGCTTGTATCCACATGAGAACTTGTGTCAAAGCAAAGGAAAACAAAACCCAAGACATCTAACGGCAACTCTCTGGAGCAGCTGTGTCCACATTTGTAAACCATCCCTTCCCTCCTTGTCTCTCTCTAAATCCTAAACTCAGTCCAACCTGTGTACTTTCTTCTCTCTCCCTCACCTCTACTCAACAAACTTGCCAACTTTGCCCCACACTCGCTTTTCATAAAATTATTTTCTGAAGTTCAGTATAATCTTTTGGGGAGGTTTTACCCAATCAGAGCAGCTGAGGGGAGACTCCTCAGACTACTGTGCAATTTCTTTGTCTTTCGTTGTTTTGTTTTGTTTTGTTTTGTTTTGTTTTTTTTCTGAAACAGGGTCTCTTTGTAGCCTTGTCTGTCCTGGAGCTCACTGTGTGGACCAGGCTGGCTTCTTTAAGCCCACCGAGATCCATTTACCTTTGCCTTTATCTTTTTTTTTTTCAAGACAGGATAACTCTGTGTAGTCTTGGCTGTCTTGGACTTTCTAGACCAGGCTGGCCTCGAACTCACAGAGATCTGCCTTCCTCTGCCTCTCAGAGTGCTGGGATTACAGACATGTGCCACCAGGCCTGGCTACCTCTGCCTTTAAAGTGAAGGCATGTGTCACCAAGCCCAGCCTTCTTTAAAAACAAAAAAGAAATTATCAGGGCATCTTGGTACACACCTTTGATTCTAGCACTTGGGAGGCAGAAGCAATCTGAAAACAACAACACAAAACCAACCTTGGCAGTGTTAGCTCGCAACTTTAACCCCAGCACTCAGGAAACAGAGGCAGGTATACCTCTGAGTTTAAGGCCAGCCTGATCCATGGTGCTACATAGACCAGCCAGGGCTACACAGAGAAACCCCGTCTTAAAAAATAAACAAACAAGAAGAAATTGTTTTATGTGTTTTGGTGTTTACCCTGAATGTATGTCTATATCATATGTGCCTGGTGTCCGCTGAGGAAGGAAGAGGGTGTCAGATTCCCTGGGATCTTCCAACAATGAAGTCACAGAGGGTCCTGAGCTGCCCTGTACATGTTAGAAACTGAACTCAGCTCTCTGGAAGATTACTAATCCCTGAGCCATCTCTCTAGCTCCCACACCATCTCTTTTAATGTTTACCTATTTGTTTTGAAGTCTTGTGTTAACATCTCTGGGAATTATTTGGAAATTATGTCTGGCCAGGTGTGGTGGCTTACACACACCTTTTTGAAGTTTCTAGTATTTAATTTTTTTTCATGGTTATGTGTGTTTTGACTGCATGCATGCCTATGAACATGTGTTCCTGGTGTTCACAGAGACAAGAAGAGGACATCAGACCCCTGGAAGTAAAGTTACAGACAGTTGTGACTTGCCCTATGAGTGCTGAGAATCAAGCCTGGTCCCCTACAAGCACAGCAAGTGCTCTTAACCATTGAGCTGTAGCTCCAGATCCCCTGTTCATGCCTTTAATCCCAGCAAACCACTCAGGCAGAGGCAGGGGGATCTCTGTAAGTTTGAGCCAGCCTGGTTTACAGAGGGAGTTCTAGCTGCATGGTGGTGGTGAGAGCCTTTAGTCCCAGCACTTGGAGGCAGAGGCAAGAGAATTTATGTGAGTTTGAGCCTGGTCTACAGAGCAAGTTCCAGGACAGCCAAGGCTATGCAGAGAAACCCAATCTCAGAAAACCCAAGAAAACAAAACAGAGTGAGTTCTAGGACAGCCAGGGCTACACAGAAAAAGCCTGTCTTGAAAAACCAAAAAAGAAGCCCAGGATGGTGATGCACACCTGTAATCCCAGTACTCTGGAGGCACAGGAGGCAGATCACTGTGAGTTCAGAACAGCCAAGGCTACACAGAGAAACCCTGCCTCAAAAAACAAACAAAAAGGGGGGGGGGCAGTTGGAGAGATGGCTCAGAGGTTAAGAGCACTGGCAGTTCTTCCAAAGGTTCAACCATCTGTAACGAGATGTGGTGTCCTCTTCTGGCCTGCAGGCACACATGCAGGCAGAATATGTATAAATAATAAACAAATAAATCTTTAAACATAAGTGAACGAAAGAAAAGAAACAGTAAACTAAACCTGGCAAGGCGTTCAGTTCATGCTTATAATTCTAGTTAGCACTGGTCGGGTAGCACTGGTCAGGAATCACTTGAACTTTGGAGTTTGAGAGCAGCCTGGGCAGCACCGCAGGAAAAAAAAAAAAAAAAAAAAAAAAAGAAAAGGAAAAGAAGGAAAGCTAACTCAAAACCTAACATATCCCATTAAGGCTGACACAATCGATTGTTATGTTTTATTTTTAAAGTTTGCATTTCTTATTTTATTTAACATTATGTTATCTGTGTGTTTGAGTGTTGGTGTGTGAATGTGAATGTAAGGTGCCCAGGGAGACCAGCAGATGGAGTCAGGTCGCCTGGAGCTGGGGTTACAGAAGGTTGTGAACCGGCCTGTGGGTGCTTGGAACCGAACCTGGGTCCTTCCCAAGAGCAGTACATGGCTCAGTAATTGCTGAGCCATCTGTCCAGCCCCTACATTTTTGGCTCATTTATTTTTAAAAAGTGTTTATTTTATATAGTACCTATGTGGGGAGTACAGGCAGTGGAAGTCACAGAGCAGCTTTCATGAAGTAGGTCCCAGGAATGGAGCTCAGGTTGTCAGGCTTGCAACAGGCACCTTTGCTTATAAGCCATCTCCATGACATTATTATCGTCTTGTTTGTTTGCTTTTGAGACAGGGTCTCGTGTACCCTAGGATGGCCTCAGACTTGCTATGGTGCTGAGGTTGATCCTCCTGCCTCTACCTCTTCAGTTCTGGGACTGCAAATGTATGCCAATTAATCCAGATTACTTGGTCCTTGGAATGGAACCACGGCCTCAGGTATGTGTGGGCAAGTATTCTCAACTGAGTTACATCCCCAACCTCAAAGAGTCTTACTTTTACTCTAGGCTACTCTGAGACTTATTACTCTATACCCTGCCTTGCCCTGATCTTATCTATCTATCTATCTATCTATCTATCTATCTATCTATCTATCTATCTATCTTGTTTTTTGTGAGACAGGATTTCCCTGCGTAGCCTTGGCTGTCCTGGACTCACTTTGTAGATCAGGCCGGCCTTGAACTCACACAGATCCACCTGCCTCTGCCTCCCTGAGTGCTGGAATTATAGGCGTGTGCATCATTGTGCCCAGCACTTAAGTCTTGAGTGACAGGATTGTAGGCACTCTTAAACTTGTTCAGCAAATACAATGCTTGTTCACTAATCATCTTTGTGTGTGGTGCTCCAGAGAGAACCTAGCACTCTTACTGAACTATGTCCCCAACCCCTTTTGAGAGCACACAGTGTGGGAACACACTGGACAAGACAACTCTTGGAACAAACCAGCTGCTGTGGTGTTTTTTTTAAATAATTGTCATGACTGATTTCACTTGTCCAACAAGTATCTACAGAGAGCCTGCTATATTGTCAGTCCCTGGGATAAGCAAGGCATATTAACAGTCAGACATATTACCACAATCCATAACAGAGTGGGCCTGGTTTCCCAGAGATGAGGTGCCATAGTCTATGGATGTTCCATTCCGGACATGCCTGATCTCTGAAGCTAAGCAGCATCAGGCTTGATTAATTAAAAGTTGGGTGGGAGAAATGGGATGCCACGAAACAGCTTCAGCACAGAAGAGTGGTCTAAAAGAAAAGAGCTTGAGCTGGGCCAAATAATGAGAAATAATACCTCGAGTTCTATTCCATGAGCGTGGCAGTGTAGACCTATTAATACCAGCACTCTGGAGGGCAGAGGCAGGTAGATCTCTGTGAGTTCAAGGCCAACCTAGTCTACAAAGTGAGTCCAGGACAGCCAGGGATACACAGTGAAACACTGTCTCGAAACTTTTCTGAAGCTACACAGAATGGGGATGGTAGGCCGGTGAGCTGGGAGTGTGTGGTCGGATAGGAGGCTTAACAAGGGTTTCTTGTGTATATGGGTAAGTCAACAGCTGTCCTGCATATACGCACCCGTGTGTGAGCTATAAGCAACATCTACTGAATGTTTACCCTTTGCAGAATGTGCTAAGACCTCCATATGATTTTGTTTTTTATGTGGCCGTCGTCCCCACCCTTCCCTCCCCAAGACAGTCACATGTAGCTCTATGAGGCCTGGTCTGCAATTCATGGATGATCCTGCTTCTGCCGCCTATGTGCTGAGGTCACAGACGAACAATCCTGGAGCAACAAGTCCTTTTTAAAATCAATTAATTTTGTGTGTGCCCTGCTGTATGTCAGAGGACAACTCGGTGGAGCTGGTGTTCCCTTTCCGCCACGTGGATCGGAGGATGGAACTCAGGTCGTCAAGGGTAAAAGAGGCGTGCTCCTTTACTCGCTGAGTCATCTCACTGGCCCACATATTCCTATGTCGTACGAGCGGAAAACAATTGCCCTTCCTCTCCCATCCCCCCATTGCCAGGCAAAGCAAGTGGAGGAAGTGAAGAGTGAAGGAATGAATGAATGAACGGTCAGAAGGGCGCGCTCCATAAGGCAAAGGATTCGTGGGGCTCTACACTGGAGGTCCCAGGGCCGATCTCAGGCGGCCACTGCGCAGACACGAGGCCCGGACACCACCTAGCAGCCCCGGGGTGCGTGGTCAGCTGCATCCGCACGGCCTTGCCGGGAGCGGCCGCCCTCCGCGCTTTGCGGGCGGACGGGTCGCCAGCCGGGACGCACGCCCACCTGTCGCGCGCAGGCGCAGAACGCCGCCCGCTCTCCCGCGGCGCAGCCAGTGCGCAGGCGCGGCGGCCGATGCGAGTGTGTCTGTGCGGCGAGAAGATGGCGGCGACGGGGGACGCGGCGTGAGGAGCCGGAGCAGCGCCGAGCCTCATTGAGACGGGTCGCCATGGCCCTCCACAATCCTCAGGTAGCGCGGGCTGCGTCCAGGTCGGGAGGTCTGGGCCTCTGGACTGCCTCGGGGCGGCGGGCGCGAAGTGCGCGCCGGGCGGGCGGTGGGGGAGGCGCCGGCACGCTGCCGGCCTAGGCCCGCGCCGCGCCCCTTAGCGCCGTGCTTCCCAGCGTCCGACGCCTCCCGAACTGCCCCGAGAGTGCCCGAGGCGCCCCGAGAGCGCCCGAGCCAGCCCGAGAGCCCTCGAGGCCGCAGGGAAGGCCTCCGCGTGCCGGGCCGGCAGCCGCCGAGTCCCGGGCGACGCTCCGGCCCAGCGGCTCGCGTGGCTGGTGCGCTGTGGCGCCGCGGGGACCCAGCCCTTGCCTCATGGACTCTGTAGCAAAGGAAACTGGGAACCACTAGGGGGGCACACTGTCTCGGCCGGGGACTGACACCTCTTGCAAGGAGGCGTCCCAGCCCGGGCTGGGTCGGGCCCCCGCAGGCCGGAGCGCCTTCTGCGTCTTCCACGGTGCCGGAGCTGCTCCCGCAGAGCTCCTGATGAGACGCACTTAGGAGAAGTGAGAAGTCAGCACGTGCTGCCATTTGGTGCTGCTTCTCTGGGCTGTTTTCAACCATGCGTTTGTTGAGGTCACAGCCCTAGACTAGAAATTGTCTCCTTTTATAATCCTCTCTGATATTTTCCTGCCAGACTGAGAAATAAAGTGACTCTTGGGAAACTGGTGGGGAGTAAACTCACTGCCTTTCTGAGGATGGTGGGTGCGTGTGTATACAGGCAGGCGAGGTCGATCTGGTTAGACCATTTTTTATTTTGGGGCAGAGTCTTTCTCTGTAGTCCAGGCTGGTCTCTAACTTGAGGTTTCTGTCTCAACCTCATGGGTTGCTGCAGACATGAGTCACCACGTGCTTTTGAACGATTGTTTTAATAACGGTTGCAATGAAGGTATGATGTGGGATTTAAACCTCGAAACCCCTTTTAATGAAAGGTTTGATCCTAGGAGAAACTGCCGTCCTATTAGGTGTTTCATAGATCAAGTCAGAACTTTGCCTGTTTGACCTTTCCCCTCCTTTTGTAAATTTACTTTTGTGTTTGGTGTAGTGAAATAGAAAGGCAATTCATAACTGTTGAATGTGTTTTTTGGACAAATGTGCTTCTAACTTTTTTTATTAGTTTTTTTTTATTTTTTTTAACGTTTTAGATATGTCTTCATTCTTTATTATACAGCCTTGCCTGGCTTGGAATTTAGACAGCTGCCTGCCTCTGCCTCCAAGGTGCCAGGGATTCGGGGTATTTACCGCCACAGCTGGCTCTATTCAGACTTTTATTTTTTAAGTTTTATGTGAATGAATGCGTTGCTTCATGTATGTGTGTTCCTGGTACCATTGAAATGAGAAAAAGGACATTGGATCTCCTGGAACTGGAATTTGAATGGTTGTCAGCCTCCGTATGATCCGTTGCAAGAGCAACCTCTTTGAGCTGGCTGTCCAGCCCCTCCTCGGAGATTTTAGCCTCTTGCTTAATTCAAATACGCCTTTAATCCCAGCACAAGGGAGGTAGAGGCAGGCAGATCGCTGTGAAATTGAGGCCAGCCTGGTCTACATAATGACAGCTAGAGGTACATAGATAAACATTGTCTCAAACAAACAAACAAACAAACAAACAAACAAAAAACCTGGTTGGCTACCTTGTTTTCTTTTTGGTCTGTAGGTTTCATTCTGAACTGAGCTGTAATGTAAATGCTATTTTTTGTGTGTGGCTTTCAGATGAAGAAAACGTGCTTAAGCGTAATTCGTGTTCTCAATCACCAGTAACAATATCAAGTTGATAAAAGTGCTAGTGATTCTTTGTAATTTCACTTGGGTCCATTGTCCTGGCATCTGTGTTTTGCAGGACATGATAGCATGTGCACATCTTCAGAAGTCAGACTAATTAGCAGTGCCTTGGGCATTGTAGTGATAGAATGGGGCAAAGCGATAGTTTGAGTCCTGTTTTATTTTAGTAGTGAAATAGTTGTGCAAGGCGGAGCATACCTGTAACCCTGGCATGGGAGAGGCTGGAGGCAGGAGGATCAGGAGTCCAAGATCAAACCCAGGCTACCCAGTAAGTTTTAGGCCAACTAGGTTATGAGAGGCAGTTTCTCTGTCTGTCTCTGTCTCTCCCTCACACATTAGAGATAAGCACACACAGAAAGAAGAAAGAAGACAGGATTTCATTCCTGGATCTGGCTTGAGTTCTGAGTATTTTAACACTTTGTTCATTTATTCATGAAATGCCAGCAGCTCACCATGTGCCGTGGTGTTCGTAGTGGTTGATGTTTGACTTTGCTTGGATTTGTTTTTGGAGACAGGGTCACTGTGAAGTCCAGGTTAGCTTTAGGCTCAGTTTTCTTGCCCCAGGCTCTCAGGGACTGGGATTTCAGGGCCTCCATAACTTTAGGTTTTTGTTGAAGTAACAGTCACAAGTTAACAGTTAAGGTTCAGTTGTCAGGGGACTTGCAGAGGTTACAGGTTAACTCTTTCATATAGATTGTAGCTTTTCTATGTTTTGGACTGTGCGCTTGAACCCTGTTTTGTGGAGTGCAGGAGAGCGGTGAACTTGGAAACACTCTGGGTGTGGGGTGTTTTCCTGTCCACCAGCTGAACCAGTTTAGAGATGTTCTCACCTGAGGTGGAAGTGGATCTGGCATCTGTGCTGTCAGAACTGGCGCAGTGAGCTGAGCAGATTAATTTGAAGCAACCAGCCTGCCTTATACTTAAAGGAAAGTTGGTTTTGAGGCTGCAGTGTTGTTTCTGTACCCAGGTGGATAGCATGCTGTTGCTGGTTTCTGTTGTCCTTTACACAGACCCCCACAGTTTTACATGCTGGGATTTTTGTTCGATTTTTTTTTTTAAGCACATGGCATAGTGTTATACTGTTTGGAAGTACACTTGTAACTGATGGCTAGGTTAGGGCAATTCTTTAAAAAAGATCATTTTTGGGGACAGTGTTTCAGTATGTAGCCCCTACTTGGCAGTCTCAGACTTCCTACTATTAGAATTCCTGCCTCAGTCTCCTGAGCGACCTTAGCCTGCTGCAAGATCAGAATCTTATAGGGCTTATGGGACTGAAGTAAACAACAGTTTTAAAGTAGCTGTGGGATATTTGGAGATATTTTTTTGTGCATAACAACAGTAAAACATTTCAGTCAACTCTTAAGACTGTATATTTAATGTGAAGAATAGGAGCAGGTAGTCCTCTGAGTGTTTATTACCGTATTTAGGGACTCACCCTCCTGTTCTTTCAGCTTACCTGTTGGGAACTCAGCACCCAAAGTCAGTGGACAGTCAGTGGACAGACTGGATTCTGGACTCTTCTCTAAGGTTTACAGTACAGTAGGTATTCTAGTTTAAATTAATTGTGTAAGAGAGTGATTTGAACAGTAGTGCACACAGGAAAATTGAAAGGACAAAGACATGCCGTAATTTGGTGACTGCCTCATGCAGGTTAGATTTTCAAGAATAGGGAAAAGCGGTCATCTTCATTGGGATGAGGTGTATCAAGTCATTATAGTTTTGCAAATTAAAAGTACTTCCGAGCAATGGATCAGGTTTTCAGGGTGCACTAGATGGGGCTGGGAGACACTTCTCATTGATAATTTACCAAAGTTCAGGAAATGGTTAGCAGAGCTTGCTTTTGAGTTGTCATTAGGGTAGAGCATTGCAGTTGACTGGCACACATGAAGTCACCGTCACAGAGCAGACACATGCATCTGCAGTGGAATTTGCTGGCCACGGGATGTTGGATTAGTGTCGTTTGTCTCTTAGTGCCACTTCAGCAGGGAACTATTCATTTCTAAGACTTGCATGTGCTTGGACTGCAGTTTTTCTGTCTGTGGAAGTGATCTCTCAAAAGGCCCTGTGTGACCATCCTGTCCCAGCAGGCTGGATTAAGAACTAGTGTTGGGGGCTGGAGAGATGCTTCTGTGGATAAGAGCACTTGCTGCTCTTGCAGAGAAGCTGGGTTTGATCCCACATGGTGGCTTGTCTGGAACTCCAGTCCCAGGATATTTGGCACCTTTTTCTGGCATTCTCAGGCACTGAATGCACACAAAACACATTCATAAAATTAAAGACAGAAAGAAGAAGAAAAAAGTAGCCAGGTGATGGTGGTACACGCCTTAATCCCAGTACTAGGGAAGCAGAGGCAGGTGGATTGCTGTGAGTTTTTTGAGGCCAACATGGTCTGCACAGACCAGGACAGTCCAGGCTACACAGAGAAACTCTGCCTCAACCCCTCCCCTCCCCAAAGAAAAGAAAAGAAAAGAAAAGAAAAGAAAAGAAAAGAAAAGGTCTTGTTTTTATTAAGCTCTGGGCTGGCTGGTTCAACTCAACTGTTTTGGCCCAGCTGACTTATTCAGTCTGGCTTTTCTCTTGGCCCCTGAATTGCTCTCTACTTGGCCTCAAACTAAGTCCAGCAATCTGCTCTAATTTCCTGGCTCCTTCTCTGGCTCATTTGGTCTTCAGCTGAGTTCTCTCTCTGCAACCTGTCTATTACTGTTCCTGGTAGAACTGCTTCTTTCCCTCTCTGCGTTGCATTTTTTTTTTTTAAATTTGCTTTCTTTTCCTCTATCCTCTATCTGTGTAGTCAGGGCTACATAGCAAAATCCTGTCTGAAGAAAAAAAAAAACAAAATGAACATAAATTAGAACATAAAGGTAGCCCACATGGCAAGTTTATGTATTTGTTTCAAAGATCAGAAAAATGTGTTTTTTTTAATTTTTTTCATAAGAAAAATGTGTTTTATAGTGAGTCTGGCTCTTCAGATTGTAGCTGCTCAAGCGTTGGTTATTTTGTTAGTATTGGAAACTCAGGCTTGATGCTGCTGTCATCTGAAAACCTAGGGGGAAATGAAAAGCTGTGCACCCCTGCCCTGCCCCTCTCACACCTACTGTGCCTCTCCTCAGTTACTCTTCTGGGAACGGGGCAGGCGAGCTGCTGGGACAGACGGGTGCAGGGTGGGACTGCTGTCAGAAGACTCAAGAACCTCTTTCTGGAGCTTACAGGGGAGTTGAGAGTATGCACAGGAGCACATGGGAATGGGGCTGCTCCCCAGTGTGTAGGTAGCTGCACGCATATGTGCATGGGGAGACTGGAGAATGACACCTGGGTGCTTCTCTGCCTCAGTCCCCTGAGGTGGGGTTTCTCACTGAAGCCAAAACTCTTGTTCCAGTTAGGCTGGCTTGATAAAGCTAGCCCAGATAGTCTTTTACACACCCCAAAGGTCATTACCTGGCTTCAAAATGCTTTTTTAAAACTTTCCTTTGCTTGGCAATGGTGGTGCACATCTTTAATCCCAGTGCTCAGAAGGCAGAAGTAGGCAAATCTCTGAGTTCAAGGCCAGCCTGTCTACAGTTTCGGGACAGCCAGGGCTACACAGAGAAACCTTCTCTCACAACACCCCTCCTCCCGTTACTATTATTTTTTTCTGTGTATTGGCTGCAGACACCGTTGTTTTTTTTTTTCTGCAGAGTTTGTGAGTGTGCATGCTTGTGTGCATGACTTTAAATGTAGCTAGGGTTGTCTCCGACCTTGCTACATAGGCAGGGATGACTTTTGAACTTACTATTTCTATCTTTCCAGTGCTGAGATCACAGAAGTGTGCTGTCGTGTGGTTTATGTGATTCTGGAGACCCAATCCAGAGCTTTGTGCATACACCAGTTGCCATCTAAGTGCTCCACAAAAAACTAGCTGGGCTGTGCTAGCGCATGCCTTTAATCCTAGCGCTCAGGAGGCAGAGCAGGTGGATCTTTTTGAATTAGGCCATCTTGGTCTACAAGAGATCCAGGACAGCCAAAGCCTTTACGCAGAGAAACCCTGTTTCAAAAACAATAGCCTGCAACATTAGCCATGCTGTAGGCCAGTTTGGGTGGGTGACCTGGCTGGGGTGGAAGACGCTGCCTGGTGAGGAGTGCCTGCTGAGGAGTGTAAGGACCCTGAGTCCTTACTTGGGGCTTTTAGTTGGGTGGCACATGGTTGGTACGGTTCAGTGTTCACTCACAGAGACAGAATTTGGAAGCCTAAGGTCTTGCTGTGGCACAGCTGCTGGCTAGGAACTTGTCCTCCTGAGTGCTGTGATCAGAGGTGTACACCATGCCCTGCAAAATTCATATTTATGTCTTAACATACACAGAATAAGGCTGAATTAATAGGGATTACATTTTGCAAGCCATGGACCTTGTCACCTAGACTGCCAAAGAGCATTTAATGGAATCCATTAGAAAACCTGCAATCACCGTTTGCAAAGGATCTGTGGATGCACTGCCGAGCTCTTGCACTAACACACTAGTGCCCCTGCTGGGATGGAAGCCATCCTCTTTGGCTCCATCACTTTCATCTGAGTGTTGTCAACCTGTTAGCTTATGGATTTATTGGTATTCTAGCAGCTGTCAAAAGGCTTTCTAGCATTTCTTTCTTTTTGTCTGCTGCATTAGGCAGCTTATCTCAGGAGAAGTAAAGCTAGGGCTTTACTTCTTCAGGTCTTCATCTTACATGTGTGAGGTGTGTTGGGGTTGGTTGTGTGTGGAAGCCAGAGGATAACTCTGTGGGGTCAGCTCTCCCCCCAAGACAGGGTTTCTCTGTATAGCCCTGGCTGCCCTGGAACTCACTCTGTAGACCGTGCTGGCCGCGAACTCCACAGAGATCCATCTGCTTCTTCCTCCAAAGTGCTGAGATTAAAGTAATGTATCATCGTATCTGGCTGTTTGTTTTTTTTTTTTTTTTCCTCTTTCAGAGTAGTTTTAGAGCTGGGTGTGGTGGTATACCCTTATAAACCCAGCACCCAGGGGAGGCAGAGGCAGGCAGATCTTTGAGTTCAAGGCTGGCTCAGTCTACAAAGCAAGTCCAGAACAGCCAAGGCAACACAGAGAAATCCTGTCTCTAAAGACAAAAACCAAAACAAACAAAAAAGTAGTTTTAGAATCACAACAAAATCAAGACAGTAAAGACATCTTGGTATTTTAAATAATGATTTTCTTTAGGTAGGTGCTAAGCCCATTTCTATTTAAGACCCAAAATAGGCTTCTTGGGTAGGTGTGATCATCGGCTAGGAAAGAGTTTACAGTATAATACTTAGCTTTGATGAGACATTGCAGTGGCTGGACACCGTGGTTTGTGTGGTCCCTACCTGGGTCTATGTGTCCTGTGTCAGTTGTCACATACTATTATCACCATCCCACACACATCATAGAAGAGAGGCAGGGCTAGGGCTGTAGGTCAGGGGGCTGATAAGACAGTGTTTAGGGACCACTGAGTTTTTCTACTTTGTGGAATTGTTTTTATAGAGGGTGTTAGGCCAGGGCCTGATGTCCACAGAGGGATGTTTATAGAGTTTCTCAAATGAAAGTTAGAATGAAGGAATGGACAGGACAGAGCTGGGCATGCTTGCAGGTGTGATTAATGTGTGGGGTATGTTTTGATAACAAAGACATGTGATTTTCTAAGCTATTTATCTCCTGCAAAGGATATGGGAAATTTAAAGTTAAAATAAAAGTCTCCTTGATTCTTCACTTTGTCATCTGAATGTTTTTGGTTAGACCTTTTTTTGTTTTGTTGTCTCTGAGTTGGCAGCCTGGGTAACTCAATGGATTTGGAAGGCGCTTTGTTGCCTAAACACAGGGGTCAGCGACTGGAGCTGCCACACTCCGTGGGCACACTCCTTGTGTGTGTGTGTGTGTGTACACATGCGAGTGTGCGGTTGATCTCTAGGAACTGGAGTTACAGATAGTTGTGAGCCACCGTGTGGGTGCTGGGAATTGAAGCTGAGTCTACTGGAAAAGTAGCCAGTGTTCTTAGTGGCTAAGCCATTTCTCCAGCCACATGTTCCACTCTTAACTGTAGCTCTGTGCTCCAGCTTTTTTTATACTATAAAAGAGGCGATTTTCCGTTCTTGTTGGTCTAGTACCTCTCCTAGGGGGTCCTGGAGGACAAACCCTTCATGGTTATGGTTTGGAAAGAGTGGTAAGTCATCTGCCTGAGTGACTAGAGAACACTCTGCTAGTTAATCTAAGTTGTTTCTTAAACATTGTTTTAAACATTTTTCCTTTATATTTATGGTTTTGCTTACACGTATATCTGTGCATATGTGCTGGTGGAGGCCAGAAGAGGGAGGTAGCGTGGGACTGAGCTACAGGCAGTCGTGAGCTACCTATGGGTCCTGGGAATGGAGCCCTGGCAGTCTGGGAAAGCAGCAGTTGCTCTCACCTGATGATCCATCTCCAGTCTCTTAACTCGAAGTGTTTCTGTCTTCTCTACTGTCATCTTCCTTTCTCTCTACCAGTGTCCTGCAGTGGTCAGATAAATAAAACACTCCTTACCATCCAAGTCTCAACTTTTTTTCCAGACTGGTACATTTACTCCTGACTCTAATAAAATGCAAAACTAGGGCTTCTGTCCCCACTGTGTAGCCCTGGCTACCCTAGAAGTCACTTTGTAGACTGGGCTGGCCTTAAGCTCACAGAGATGCAAAGCCACACAGTGGTGGTGTGGCTAATCTAATCCTAGCACTCTGGAGGCAGAGGCAGGTGGATCTCTGTGAGTTCAAGGACAGCCTGGTCTATAGAGTGAGTTCCAGGATAGACAGGGCTACACAGAGAAACTCTCTGGAAAAGGAACACACACACACACACACACACACACACACACACACACGCACCTGCTTTCGTCTCATGTGCTAGGATTAGAGCTGAGTGCCACCATCCTGTTTCAATGCCTGCAGTCTAGGGTGGGTATAAAAACACAGGCTTGTCCCCTCAGTGCTCCTGCCCACTTAGCAGTAGAGGAACTGGCCTGGAGGAGCTTGTAGTGTTGCCATTGAAGGTCTGTCTGTATGTTGGATCTCCAGAGTAGAATCTCAGTTTTATTTGTGGGTCATTATGTGACTGATATCCTTTGGCAAACATTTAACCAGGTTTGTTTTCTTTACTCTGTCTTTGTTGGGGTTCATTTGTTATAATCATAGGTGTCCTCCAGAGCCATGGCTGCTTCAGATCCTGTGTTAGGACCTCTGACACCGTGTTAACTGAACATGACTGCTTGAATTTGAAGCCACTGGGCTGGAATCACTCTGGAATTGCACAAAGCCTTGAGGGAGAGTCGTAGAGCCTGGGTAGCTCCTGGTCTGGGATGTTGTCTCTGGATTTTTACAGGTTGATGCTTCTGGTTCCTCTTCACTTCCTGACGGGCTTCTCCTGCTCCAGCATATTATGTCTTCAGCATCTGACATTTTGAATCTTAAAACTGTTTTCTCCAGATTTGGCTAGCTCCATTCCTGAGTTTGAGTTGCAGTCCATGCACTGTGTGTTAGCAGTGGCTGGTTGGAAGCCAATGGCTGGTGCTGTGTGTGGAGAAAATGGATACATGTACCTCTAGCTCTGTAGACCCTATGGACTATGATTCCTCTCTGCCCTGCATTCCCCCAGAAGCATTGAGCTCATGCAGGCCCTTTGCTGAGCTCATTGGAAGGACTTGGCCTGCCAAGTGGATTGTGTGTATAAGTGAAGGAAATGTGGTAGATGAATGGGGTGGTTACTGTCTTGATGGACTGATTAGGGTTCAGGAATATGTTTTGAAGATTTTCTTTTAGATGTGTGTGTGTGTGTGTGTGTGTGTGTGTGTGTATATGTATGTGTATGTTTGCCCACATGTATGTATGTGCCCAATCCCCATGGAGGGCTTTAGATCCCTTGGAACTGGAATTATGGAAAGGTGTGAGCTGCCATGTAGGTGGTGGAAATTGAACTTAGGTCCTTTGCAAAGACAACAAGTGCTATTTTAAACACTGAACTATCTAGTCCAAGATTGGTCTTTAAATATTTTTATTATACAGAGTTATATAAAGCCTTTTTTTTTTCAAGTGGATAATATGTGCTGAGCCTATCTCTTTGGCTCCCACTGCCTCCCCTTCTCCTTTGCCTTCCCATTAGGTGCCTTGTTTTCTAGTTTTTCTTCTTCCATCCTGTATCTGTAATGCTAGGGTCCACCAGTGAGCGAGAATGTGTGGTGTTTGTCTTTCTGAGATTGGCTTTATATGGTCTCCAGTAGCGTCCATTTCCCTGCAAGTGACATAGTTTTGTTCTTCCTCGTGGCTGAAGGATGTTCACTGTGTTTGTACACACTTTCTCTGTTTCTGCTGTGGGTACCTCGGTTGGTTTTTGCTTTTGAGGTAGCCCAGGTAGCTTTGAACTGTGCCTGAGAATGACCTTGAGTTTTTGACCAGTAGTGCTGGTATGGGCAGCCAAGTCCTGTTCTGTAGTGCTAAGGGTGGAACTCAGGACTTCCTGAATGTTATGCAAAGTCTCTCTACTTTACTGGGCTACATCCTCAGCTCCATGATTTTGTTGAGATAGGTCATAGCTCAGGCTGACCTTGAACTCCAAATCCTACTGTCTCACTTCCCAAATGTGTCACCATATCTGCCCTTTCCTTTTTTAAAATAAAAAAAATTTTTTTTGAGAGAGGGTCTCTGTGTAGTCCAGGCTGTACTGGAACTGTATTGACGATGCACAGAGATCCTCCTGCCTCTACTAGGATCAAAGGGGTACACCACCACTTCCAGCTCTGTTTTTAAGATGCACTTTCTCTTGTTTCTGTAGGCCAGGTAATAAGTGTCAGTATGTCATACTGCAGTTACTGTGTCATATTCCTCCTGTAGTCTCTGACAAGTGCAGTCCTGAGGGCTGGGTGAAAGACAGCACCCCCATAGTGCCAGCAAATGCAAGTGCTTGTTAGTGAGCATGCCAGTTCTTCTGTTGGCCTAGCTGGAGTAAAGGCAGTTGTCCCTGAAGCCTTAGGACCATGGGCTTTGTCCTTCCCAGTTAGAAAGAGCACTTCAGTTATCCATTTTCCCACACTGTCAGTGGTCCTGTTTTCTGAGTCTTTCTGACCACACCCTCCTCAACAGTGGCCTGGCTTTGGCTTTGTCTCCAGTATCTACCACCTTTTAATACCCATAGATCTGATATGGATGCTTTGCTCATTTTCTGTCTCTGTAAGCCTTGGGCAGGGGACATTTACTTATTCACCACCATGTCCTGGAGTCTACAGCATGGGACATTCAGTGAGTATGGCTAGGTTAGTGAGTGGAAGACATACTGTGACCTATGCTGGAAGCCTGGGGTCAAGTGTGGAGAAAGGCTCTGCAGATCAGCTACTCACACCTAGACGTGAGGGGTGCTGTCCCAAGAGGTGGTAGGACAAGATTCAGAAAGGGCTGCTAGGAGAACAGTTCACAGAGATCATTTCTACAGTGTCAAGAGTGACCCAGGCCGGAGGGTCCCAAGAGAAGGTCCAGCCTGTGCGGTGTGTGCAGGAGCAGGAGGCTGGAGTGTGGAGAGGCTCTGGAGCAGGGGCCTGGGTACACAGTGAGTCTGGTGGACAGCTCTTGAGAGCGTTTGTAGAATCACTGACCATCCTGAGAAGAGTTTTCCCAGGGAACCGCATGCACACTGGGAGAAAGAAAGCACTGTGTTGGACATGTGAAGTTTGAGGGTTGAAAGGCAAGTTTTTACAGAGACCCAGTGGAGAAGCACCAGAGACCCACAATGTTGGAAGTGAAGGCTCCCTGCAGAGGAGCTGGCGTCCTTGTAGCGGTGCCTGTGTGCAGTGATAGCCATTTTATTTCAATTTTTATTTTCATGGTCTTTTATTTGTTGGAAGGAATCTCAACTCTGTAGGTCAGGCCAACCAGAACTTTGTGTAGCCCAGGCTGGCTTTATCATCCCTCATTGGCCCCTCTGGCTTCCTGAATGAGGTGGCTGCTGTCTACCAGAGAGAACAGGGTCTGTCGGATCTGTTGCGGCCTCCCTTCCCAGCAGCACTTTTCTCCCTTTCTGAGTTTTTCCATTACTCTGCCTCCTGGCCTCCTCAGACTAGTCTTTTGTCCTTTCTCCTTTGTACAGCTCCTTGAAGCTCTCTGCTCCTTTACCTGTCTTACCTGGCAGGTGCTGCATAATTGTTCTGCCTTGAGGTCCCACCCCCTGCTGATCCTGTCCCTCCCATTTTCTTTACATCTTTATCAGTCCGTCCTATCAGATGCTAAAAGTTGTGCTTAAGCCTTAAGCTGTGAAACTTAGGTCTGAAACACATGGGCAGATCCCATAGGTGCTCGCACCATGAGGTGTGAGCAGTGCCTTCCCAGAAGTAGGTCTGAGAACCTCTCCAGGGATGTGTTGGTTGGGTGGGACCTTGAAGGTCAAGTGGAAATTCATCAGAAGAGCAAGGGGTGGGGGGGCGTCTGTATGAGGGATATAAGCAGAAGAGGTTTCTGAGCTACAAGGCTGGGTGGGTAGGTACAGGGGTAGCTCTCTACATCAAGCTCACTTCTTTATGCCCGACAGAGTGGTCATGGTGCCCTGCTTTGCAGCTTTCCACTACATTTAGTAACCTTTCTTTCACTTTGAAGTGTACTTTGACTAAATCAGATTGTTTAGAGGGATGGAGGTAGTTCTTTGTAGCAGAGTGCAGAGTAGTGCTTCTTTATAGTAAGGCCACAGAGCTGCACAGGCTTCGCCCAACAGGGCTGCTTCTGAGGTAAACAACCATTACTGTGCGCACCTAGACTCAGTAGGTCGTAGTTGGGCCCCAGAGCTGCATACATTTCTGCGTGAGGCCGACACTGCTGGCCCGTGAGTGTCTCCTTGAGTATCTGGTCAGGTAGAGCTCTGGGAACAGAAGAGGGTCTACACAGTTCTTGAAATCATGTGCCAAATGTGTGTATGTGTGTTCTTCAGGTAATGGACCTGGTGGCCTTATATTGGTTTCAGTGAGCGGGAACCATGTTTTAGTCACTAAGTATACTGCCCGTGCAAGTATGAGGACCTAGGGTCGGTCTCCAGCAGCTAAGTACAAAAAAGCTAGATGTGGCAGTGATTGCCTATAATCCCAGCTCTAGGGAGGTGGGTAGGAGTTCACTGGCTCTCCAGTCTAGCCAGCTCAGCATGCTCCAAGTTCAGTTAGAGTCCCTGTCCTAGGATGCCTGCCTCGGCTTCTTGAGTTCTGGGATTAGAGGTGTAGCACACCTACCATTATTTTGTAATTGATTACTTAATGACAGGGTCTCGCTGTTGGCCCAGACTGTCCTCAAACTCAACCATATAACCCAAACCCAAACTGGCCTGAAATTTAGCAGTCCTTTTGCTTCACCCTTCTACTTGCTGGGGTAAAAGGCCCTTGCCACTATACCTAGTTTTTAAAAAGTTTTTCCCCCCCATCTTTGTTAATGATCAAGAGGACTCAAAGATTCAGTTGGTGGGTCCATCCATTCATTGAATAAGTGGGCCAGATAACTATACAAAGAAGTAACCCTCCTTCCTTCCTGTTTCTATTTTGTTTTTCCCACTCAGTCAGGGACTGACAGTAGTAGAGATTTTTCTCAGGCTCTGGGATCACCCCCATTCGGAGACTCAGAATTCAAGAAAGTCAGATTCAGTCAGCACAGTGTGCTTAGAAGCAGGAATGAGGGTTGGACTCTACCCAACTGATCTAGTTGTTACAGGAATGGCCTAGTGTGCCCCAGTCTAAGAGGGGCTGGTTTCTTGCTTCTGTGCAGGAAGCAGCGCTGATGGCCAATTGGATCCTTCATTTTGAATGTTTGGGCCCCATATACTCCCTCTAGAGACTTCTTGAGGTTTCAGGTTACATTTTCTATGAAAAAATACTTTATATGTGTGGATGTTTTGTCTTCGTATTTGTCTGTGCACCATATGTGTGCCTGGTACTCTCTGAGGTCAGAAGAGGACATCCATGTACTCCCTGGAATAGAGTAGAGTCATGGGTGGCTGGTTGTGGGGCATCATGTTAGTGCTGGGAATTGAACTTGGGTTCTTTAAGAACAGCTAGTGATAATAACCATGGAGTCATATCTGCAGCCCCTTAAAAGAAAAAAAAATTTTTTTAAACATTCACTTATTTGCACCAGGGTGCTCAAAGGACAGCCTTGGGAGTTAGTTCCCTCCCTCTACTAGAAAGGTTAGGGAGGATTGAACTCAGGTTGTCAGGTGTGGCCACAAGGACCCCTAACTGCTGAGCTTTTGCCACCTCCACTGGGGAGATTCTATTTCGACTTCCTTCTTTCAGTGAGAAGAGGTGTGTACAGCCCACCCTGTGCTTCTTACTCAGCTGCTCTAAATTCTTGGGGTGTTTAAACAGACCTTTGGGGGGGAAGCTAGCAAGCTAGATCAGTTACCACCTTTGCCCTTCAAATGAAGGTTTATTGGTGTGACTTCCTAGCAAGCTGACTCAGCTGTTGAGTCGTTTGGTTCTAGCAATTCCTTTCAATGGGGAATCCTGTAGAACACAGGACACCTGCAAGTTTCTGCTTGTGCAGAATCAATTTCATGGTTTTGTTCAGCATGGTCAGTAGTTGTGAGGTATTGGCCTTGGGCTAGGGTAGGGATTTCAAGGAGAGCAGGTCACCACTGTAAACTAGCTAACAGCAAGTGCTAAGACACTGTCCCCTGTTGTTTTCCATTATTTATTTACACGCCTCTTCCATTTAGTTCTCCTTTCTTTTAAGATTAGCTCAAAAATAACTTGCAGTTAGGAAAATGAGTGGAACTTGCTTCCCAGCTTGTCCACTTTCGTGTTTGTTAACCGTTCTGGTATGAAGAGTGTGCCTTGTGAGTTTGTTCTATAGACAAGGAAAGCTGCTAACAGGGATTTTGTTACATGAATCATGGTTTCTAATTTTGAGATTGCATCTGTAGCAACAACTAAGCTCAATTTTTGAATGGAAGTACCAAGTACCAACAGCCAGCCTGTTGAAAGCCTGACAAATTTTAGTAGTTAGAATAAAATATGCAAACAAAGTAGACACCGAACTGAAACGCCACTTTCCAAAGCTGGGAGATGCTATCTGTGAGTGGCTTTGTAATGCTATTGGCTTTGTTCTCTTGTGCTCAGGAAAGCAAAGCAGGATTACTGCAGCTCAGTCAGGGAAGTTCCCCCAGCTCATCAGGCTGCAGTTAGCTTGCATTGTGACAACCTGTGAATGTTGTGATGTCCTGAGTCCTCAGTATCTGCTCAGGTCCTCAGTCTTACACAGTTAGTTCACCAGGGGTATCAATGAAACTCCTGGTTTTCATGGACTGAGCAGTGTCACCTTCAGGTGCCCCCAAGCAACCATAACACTCTCAGAGTGTGCTTTGTCTAGTGTGTTCATTGAAGCCAGCTAGCATAGACCTGGAAATGTACCAGTGCTTTCCCTTGGGAACAACTCAGCCTGAGTTTTACATCTGCTTAGAGGCTCATTGCAGCCTCTTGTGTGACAGTGATGTGACACTGTTCTGGAGGCATACATACACCACTACAAACCTTACACCAAGCAGTGGTTGCCCTGAATTGCTCCCTTTCTCTCTCCCTGGGAAGCCTGTCTACAATCTGTGTGCCAGTTCTGGACATACCATGTGAGTGGAGTCAGACAGGCAGTCAGCCTTGCTGTCTGGCTTTTTTCAGCTTTTGTTTTTGGGTTTTTTCCCGTCATACGGTCATTTTATTAATTTTTTTCCTCCTCCCAGATCCTCTCCATCTTCCTACGCAACGCACCCAACATCATGTTTGCTCCTTCTTTGTCTGTGCCCTAAACTAAAAAATTAAGTAAAAAAGAAAGAAAAGGAAAAGGAAAAAAAAGTTGACAAAAAACCAGACCAGTTTTGTGCTGGCCAAGTACTTCTGGACATGGGGAGTGAACAGTTTGTGATTGATAAAGCCACTGACACTCCATGGAGAAAACTGACTCTCCCTTTCCCAGCAGGTATCAATTGCAAATAGCTTCTTGGTTCAGGATGGAACTTAGCATCTTCTTCCCCTTTTTTCTTTTGCAGCTTTTTGAGGCAGGGTTTCTGTCCTGGCCCTCTTAGAACTCACTCTGTAGACCAGGCTGGCCTCAAACTCAGAGATTTGCCTGCCTCTGCCTCTCTGGTGCCAGTATTAAATGAGCCACTGTGCCTGTGGCTCATTTCCCTTTTTCGGTGCTGTGTTGTGTTTTTTGTTTGTTTGTTTGTTTGTTTCAGGTAAGGTCCAGAATGTTGAGCATGTAGGTGTTGGTATGTTTCCAGGTCCATGTTCCCCCTCCTTTCTGTTTTTTCCTTGTTTTGTTTTGTGTTTGCCATGCTTGGGGCACAGGTCAGAGCCTCACAAATGCCAAGCACACCCCGCCCCAGTCCTACTCATGGCTTAACTCTGGTGAGGTCCTGGAGCTCTTCCAGTTAGTGAAAGGTCTGCAGCTATGTGGCCCAGCTCATCCTCTGCAGAGAGGATGAGCTACAGATGCTCTCTCACAGCATCTGTTGCTTCGAAGGATGGTCCAACCCCCCAGGTAGCAGAAAGGCTGGCTCTCCTCTCCTGTGTTGGCTGTGGCACAGTTGTGCACTGCAGTGGGAGACTGTCCTCAGAGCTTGGTGTCTGCCCATCTCTCTCCCTTGAAATTGAGAGGTACTGAACAAAGCAAAGCATTAGCTGATTACCTGTTATCTCTCAAGTTACCAGGAACCCTTTCAAAAGGCCGAGAGCATTAATTTGGAGGCAGTAGACATACTCACTTTGAATTTCTAGAGATGAAGTCTTTGGAAGCTTAGGGGCTTAGAATGCTGATCTCCAGCGCCCTCTAGTGCCACGCAGTAATGGCAGTCCTTAAGTCTCCTGTGATACTGGGCTGTGCTCCTGCAGGTGAGCCTGGAGCATCTTCTTTACCTTCAGCGAGCTGAAACTTTCTGAGCAGGATGTCTCCCCTCCCCCCCACCCCTCGCTCTTCCTTTTCTTATATTTGTAACTTGTGTGCGCCACTCCCTGGAGCTTGGCATATTGTAATTTCCCTTTTCACCTTCTTGTAAGTGTAAACTGTTTTCAAGTTTGCTGTGTAAGCAGCACTCTGCAATAGTGTTAGTGATAAATATTTTCAACGTGACTCAAGTTTTTATTTCTGAGGTAGATTTTTAAATTCTTTTTTGTTTTTTTTTTTTTTGGCCTTTCAAGACAGGGTTTCTGTGTGTAATCTTTGTAGACCAGATTGGCATCAAGCTCACAGTGATCTGCCTGCCTCTGCCTCCCGGAGTGCAGGGATTACAGGCGAGTGTCACCATGCCTGGCTGTGACTCAAAAGTTTTTAATTTTTTTTATATATGTGGGTATTTTGCCTACATGTGTCTGTGGGCCATGTGCTTTTCAGGGGTCAGAAGAAGTAAAATCCCTTGGAACTAGGATTACAGATGCTTGTGAGCCGAAATGGGCTTGCTGGCAGTTGACCTCCATGTCTCTAGAAGAGCAGCCAGTGCTCTTACTTGCTGAGCCATCTCTAGAACGACTTTTTGAATGTGCACATGGTTGTAAAGCCCTTAAAGGGGGGTGACGTGTGATCTTTGTGCTTAACATGATTGTTGCATCATCCGGGGCAATTTTACATTTTAATATTTGTTTTATGTGTATGAGTGTTTTGCCTGCGTGCATATATGCACACCAAATATCTGCCTGGTACCTTCGGAGGCCAGAAGAAGAAGGCATTGGATTGCTTGGAAGTGGAGCTCCAGGTGGTTGTGAACTATCATGTGGATACTGGGAATGGAACTCAAGTTTTTTGGAAGAGCTGCAAGTGCGCTTTACCCCTGGGCTTCCTAGGGGATGTTTAACTGGCTACTTCGATTAGACAGATATATTTATGTATTCAGTACAATTATAGCCTTCACCCCCTATTTTTAATGAGTCCCCTGGCCTCAGATCTCAGTTTCGCATCTTTCCTGACATTTGACAGTGACTTCTCAAGCATCAAGGGTTCCGTTACACATTGGTACTGGGTCCCAGTAGATTGGTTTCTGTGTGAAGAAAACTGCATAGGAAAGGCCTATATGGATGCATTCACTATAGGAGGCAGAAACTCTGACTCGGGCTCCTCGAGTGATGCTGTGTGCTGATGTCAGAACCTCTTCTGCTGGTTTCAGCCACAAAACTGAAACAGGACTTACATACGGTGGTATAATGGTTCCCTTTCAAAACCTCATGAATATAGATTGCATTATAGCAGGAGGATTACTTTGTGTGTCTTGATGGAGCTGTTCATTGCTGTATGTGAACTCTAGTAGGAAGGGTGTCAGGATGGAGTTGCAAACAGCCCTGGCTATCCATTTATCAGTTGTTAAATGGTGTTTGTTGACACTCAGCTGCTAGTTGACAGTTCTCATGGTGTCCTTAGATGGATTCAGTGTCCGCAGTGTCAGCTGCGTAAGATCTTCACCCATGCACTGTAGGTGCCTGTGCAGTGGTAGATCTGAGCATGACCTGTGAATTCTGCTCTTATACCAACACGTCTTTGTTTTTTTTTTTTTTTGTTGTTGTTGTTTTGTTTTGCTTGTTTGTTTTTGTTTTTGAGATCGGTTCTCTATATATCCTGGCTGTCCTGGAACTCACCTTGTAGGCCAGGCTGACTTCAAACTCATAGAGATCCATCTGCCTCTGCCTTCCAAGTGTTATACTGACATATAATTAGTTTCAGTTTTGCCTACACACATGTCTCTGTAACATGAATATACTTGGTGCCTATGGAGGCCAGAAGAATGTATAGGATCCCCTGGACCTGAGGTTAGACAGTTGTATACCACTATGTGCGTTTTGGGAATTGAACCTAGGATGTTGGGAGTTGAACCTAGGTTCTTTACAAGAGCAGCCAGTGCTCTTAACCACGAAACCATCTTTCCAGCCCCTAATTAGTTTCTTGAATAAAACATGAAAAGAAAAATCGTGGGCCTGTAGAGATGGCTGAGTGGTTAAGAGCACTGTCTGTTCTTCCAAATGGACCCAGGTTCAATTCCCAGCACCCACATGGCAGCTCACAACTGTCTGTAATGCCAGTTCCAAAAGAACTGACACCTTCACACTGATGCACATAAAATGAAAATTATTTTTAAAAAGAGAGAAATCCTAAATAATACACCCTAATAACCCCACTCTGTCCCCCCCCACCCCCAGTCAACTGAACACCTCTATAGATCTCTATTGGACCAAACTGGGTCATAGGTTCAGAGCCTCTGTGAACAAAAATGCATTTTTATTTCTCATCACCATGGGGTAAGGGGGCTCCTTTGTTCAGCCTTATGTGGCTATCTGTCTGTCTGTAACAGGCCCTCTTGTCTGGCCTGAACTCAGAGATAGCTCATGCCTGTCTGCCTCGCCAGTGCTGGGATTAAAGGCATGTGCTACCACGTCCAGGTATGAATTTGTAAGAAAAACACTCGAGCAGACTTTTTCAAATGATACTGGACAAAAGATTAACTAAGTGAAAGTACCAGGAGAGATTTCACTGGGATCTTACTCAGTTAACCACCTATTTAAAAAAATTATTGTATACAGACACATTAGAAAGTGTGTTTAGAAGTGTAATTTAAATGAACATTTCTAGGCTGGAGAGATGGTTCAGTGGTTAGAAGGCTGCTCTTCCAGGTTTAGCTCCAGCAGCTAAGGCAGCTCACAGACACCCATGACTCCTTGCCTGAGAAGATCCAACATTGTTACATTGATTCAGTTCTCACCCATACATATCCTTCCGACATTGTGAGTCTACAGTCTGTCTTATTCCTAAGAAGATACAAAAGGGGATGGCTTTCTGAGTATCTCTTCTCCTGAGATGGATGTGTGCTTCTTCTCACTAGTTTCTCTGTGTTCCACGGACTCCTGCTTCCGTATCCTCCCTGTTTAGTTAATGGAATTTACAGACTGCACATAGATGTCAGGATGGTACCAGTTGATGTTGAACCCAGGCCTTATCTACTGTGCCACTGAACCACCACATCCCTGGTGCCTAAGAATGTTATATACCTTGTCCACTTGAGTAGAATATTTATAGGATGGGATTCTGTGGAAATGAATACCCTACCAGTCTAGGGAAAAGTACTCTCGTGAGTTTTCAAAACTGCCCTGTTGCTGTATACATCAGTTCTGCCACCAAAAACCAGTTGAGTTTTGAATTAGTAATTTGAATTTAGTGTAGTTTTCACTCCATTCTGTTCTCTGATAAGACAATTCCTTTTTTATTGTGGTTCTTCTGTTTCCTTTCCACTTTCCCGTGTTGTGAGCAATTGGTTTAATGTAGCAGTTGGTAAGAGGTTGAATTCCAGAGTGTTTTGCGGGAAGACTCCAAACCATCTGTGTGTCCACCATGACTGTCAGTCAGTCCACTGTCTCCTTGTGGACTTGGTCAGGGAGATGTGAGCATTATGTGCGGAGAGCCTTGTTTTCAGTGGCCTTTTGCATAATAAAGAGTATTATCTACTGTAATACTTAGTTATAGAACACAGGTTTGTAAAACTTCCCTGAAAGTCATTTCTAGATTTTAAGCAGCAGTAGAGCTGAAGACATAGCTCTCTTATACTCTGACCCTCAGTCCTGAGTTTTACATGTAGCACGGTACTGACTGACTGACTGAGGAAATCCCATGATGACATTTGTTAGTGGCAAACTTCTTGAAGCTCCTAGGAATTAGTGGCCACTTGGCAGGCTCACTTGTAGCTGTACCAGATCCTGTCAGCAAAGGTCACACCCAGCACTCTATGAAGCTAGAGGGCTGTGTCTGTGATGCGTGTTTGTGAGCCCTGTTCTAGTTTGTATTTATAATAAATGACACCTGTCTTTAAAGATTGTTAGTCAGGTTCATTGCCATTTTTATTTGGATTTTTCTGTAGTTTGCCAGGGAAAAATGAAATGGAGATAGGTGATGACATGACTCAGCAGAAAGCTAAATGGAGGTGAAAAGGTGAACCAGGAAGTTTTCCCAAAGGCAGGAGCCTACATGCCCTGTGACCACACTTGACTTGCTTCAAAATAAGCTTTTTCAACCTGTGTTGGACAATTTACAGAAAAGAGTAGGTGGCGTTTTCTTGCATGTCATGGGAAAATACTGGCTGCCCCTAGGAACCTTAGCTTGCAGCTTAAGGGCCCTCATTGTTTACTTGAAAAGGAGTTGGAAAATTTTAGTATAAATGTTTCATAAGACAAACACTGTAAAATATGTGGCTTTTAAAAAAATAAGCAATGTGTATATTGTATGTAATCAAATGTTCTTATTGTTTTCAGTATATTTTTGGCGATTTCAGCCCTGATGAATTCAATCAGTTTTTTGTGACTCCCCGCTCTTCAGTTGAGGTAAGCAAAATTGTTGTCATGTACATATTTCATTTTATTCTTTAAATTTTTAATTAATTAATTACAATTTATTCATTTTGTATCCTGGCTGTAGCCCCCTCCTTCTACTCTAACCTACCCTCCCTCTTTTCCCCCTGTGCCCCATCCTCAGTCCACTGATAGGAGAGGACCTCCTCCCCTTCTATCTGACTCTAGTCTATCAGGTCTCATCAGGGCTGGCTGCATCATTTTTCTCTGGCTGGTAAGGCTGTACCCCCAGGGGGAGGTGATCAAAGAGCTGGCCACTGAGTTTATGTCAGAGACAGCCTCTGCCCCCTTATTTGGGAACCCATTTGGAAACTGAGCAGCCTATGGGCTTCCTCTGAGCAGGGGGTTCTAGGTCCTCTTCACTTTCATTTTAATCAAGAATCCTAATTTGTAGATGAGTAAAGACTATACTGGGAGTGCGCTTTACCACACTTTTTGGCTCTTGTATTTATTTGCTTAGACTTTGAAGAAGAAGGTATAGTTGCACACACAGCTGAACTTGTATTGCTTCCTTCTTCCTGCTGGCCTTTCTCAGAGGTGCTGACTCTGGGTGGGCGGCACAGTCTGTCCCCGGAAGTATTGGGTGCCTTAAGTCATCCCTTTGCAGGTTACTCTAAGCTGATGCTGTATTCTCCGTGTTTGTGCATATTTGTTTTTGTTATTGTTATCATTTTTAAAGATTTGTTTTATGTGTATGAGTATTTTGCCTGTTACGTCTGTGCACCCCTTGCATGTCCATGGAGGTCAGAAGAGAGCATCAAATGCTGTGGTGCCTGAGTTATAGATGGTTATGAACCATGTTGTGAGTGCCCTCTGCAAGAACAGTAAGTGCTGAGCCAACCAGTTTTCTGATTTTTAATTGTTCCGTACAGTCCATCACACTGTAATTTATTTACTGTGCTATATTAGTGTGTGTGTGTTTAAAGATTTATTTATTTTTATTATATATACCATGTTCTGCCAGCATGTACACCTACCAGAAGAGGGCACTAGATCTCATGGTAGATGGTTGTGAGCCACATTGTGGTTGCTGGGAACTGAACTAGGACCTTTGGAAGAACAGCCAGTGCTCTTAACGTCTGAGCCATCTCTCCAGCCCGTGTATTTATTTTTGAGTGTTTAGGGGCTCTTTGGCTGGCTTAGTGGGTACCTGAGGAAGTATGTGGTGGTATCTCACTTCTATGGCCCTCTATTTTATAGATCCCATACATACACACACTTTTATTGAGTCAGAGTTTCACTGTGGCTTGGAAATTGTTAAGTAGACCAGGTTGGCCTTGAACTCACAGAGATCAACTTGTGTCTGCCTCCCTGTTCTGGGATTAAAGGCATGAGCCAGTACACACACTTTCATGTAGAATGCTGTACATGGTTCTGCCTATGGCTGTGGTGTAGCTTAGGATCTGGCTCTATTCTCTATATGCTGTGGGGATATTAAACATGCAGTGAAGCGCTTTCTTCTCTATCTGAGGTCAGGAGCTGAGGGCAGAAGGGGAGAGTGTTAGGGGTAAGCATTACAGCTGAGAGCTTTTGTGCCCATCTTAGGTCCTTGCTTATAGACTTGCTCCAGTAAGGTCAGTAGGGCACCAGGGAGAAGCAAACAGGTGAGTTCTCTGTATGATCTTAAATATTTGTTATTGTTGGTTTTTTGAGACAGGATTTCTCTGTGTAGCCTTGCTTGTCCTGGACTGGCTGTGTAGACCAGACTGGCTTTGAACTCACAGAGATTCACCTGCCTCTGCCTCCGGAAAGCTGGGATTACAGGTGTGTGCCACTGCACTGCACCCACGTGTGATCTTCATGTATTTGTAAGGATTGCTGATACTGCCAGGACTGGGCTCTAGTTTACAAGCAGTGGCTTGAAAATGGATCTCTGGTGGAGAACAGTAAGGTAATTTAATTGGTGTGTTTGAGCCCCAATTATAATCTTTTTACTGGTGCTTGGAAAATGATAATTCATTCCAAAGCTACTCAGTCAGATCTTAGTATTGGAAGCAACACACACATCAAGCTTTGCTGAAGAGATCACTCCTAGCAACATAACTCAGACTGTAGGTACAGGTGCAAATTTCTGATTTTGTTGTTGTCTTTTTTTTTTTTTTTTATGGTATTTTTTGGGGAAGGTGGTGGCCACAGATAAGGGTCTTAGTTGTCATTTAAGGGTTTGTTTTGAAACAGGGTCTCACTATGTACCTCTAAGTGTCCTGGTTGGCCTTGAACTCACGGAGATCCACCTGACTCTGCCTTCCAAGTGCTGAGATTAAAGTCATGCACCACTACACCTGGCCTTTAGGTTAATTTTTAATTACATGTGTATGTCTGCATGTGGTTTGTGTACTTGTGTGTACAGTGCCCACCGATGTAGTAGGTGTCAGGTCCCCTGGAGCTCGAGTTATAGGCTGTTGTGAACTGACTGATAGTGCGTCCCCTGCAAGACACCCTTAGTTGGTGTATTGGTGCTGGCGTTCAGATTATAGAGGCCTGCCTTTTAAGGCCTTTTGACTGAGTGGAGAGAAAGCTGGAAACATTACCCTGGACAGGGCCCAGACTTACACAGTTCACAGTGTAAGCTGATCCTGTTTGTGTTCAGCACACCTAGATTCTCGACTTTTTACATCTGTGTGGGGAGTTATAGTTTTGCTTTGATGTATAAGAGAAAAAAATTTGCTTCCTAGCCTAGGCTGGCCTGAAACTACTGTGTGTTTCAAATTGGGTTGGAGCTTGCTGTGATCCTCTTGCCTTAGCCTCTTGGCTGCTGGGATTCCAGGTGTAGACACTAAGTGCAGTAGTTTTTGTATTGTCACCAGCTGTATAATTGGGAACTTTGATCCATGTGGATAGTTCTCCTATTGTGCTTACTACATCGGCCAAGGGAAGGTCTTAATCAGGCCTCAGTTTAATTGGGTGAAAGGTGCCGCACGCCTGTAGAGCAAAAGTAATTAAGTTTTTGCCATGCTGGAGCACATCCTGGCTACAGTCATTCCACAGTTGTGATAGAAATGTATTACTATGTGCATATATAGTTTATTTTTAAAATCTCACTCTATAGTGAAAGCTGCCCTCAAATTCATAACAATCCTCCTGCCTCCCCAGAGTTTTTGCCTTTTGGATTCAGACGGTTTCTCAGTGTTGACAGTGATTTTTGTGTGAATGGATTGATTTATTATGTCTTTTTATGCTTCCAGACTATATAGATTTCTATCTGTCTACAGGGACCTCCCTGGTGCCATTGACAGAGCAGACATTCTGTGTAATTACCTTTCTTTTGTGACTAGAGACAGGCCTTTGCTGAGAAGCTTCCTTGATTTTGCTGCATCATACTTCTTCTGTGTGCTGTGAATAATGGCACGTGGAAGGGTTTGCCTGTGCGTCAAGGTGCTAAGTACTGGGCTGCCTCTTGGCACCAGGTCCCTCCTGAATGGTTGGGCTCTGTTCCAGTTACTGTGCTTGTCCTTGCTGTTTGTCATTACCATCCAGGGAGAGAACCAAACACTTTCCTTTGGGGGAAGTAAACTCGCCTCATTGTAAGTGCTGTATTAGCCAGCTAGAGTTCATTGGAAACATGAGCCTAGGAGGCCACAGTCATGGTGGACAGTGATTGGCATGAGCACCAACTAGAGGCTTCTGAAGCTGGCATGCTCAAGTCTCTACAGACTGTTGCACTTGTTCTGGGCTTCAGTGACCAGATAGAAACGCTGCAGCAAGGTGGTGTTTGGGGTTTTGTTGTGTCAGTCAGTTTACTCCCCAGGCAGACCCAAATCCTAAATATGGAATTGGCAGGAAGAACTGTTTGAGAGGTTCATAAAACTGTCTTGGTTTTTACAAAGTAGCCAGAGCGAAGATGTTTTCTTCCTTCCTTCCAAACAAGAAAGGGGACTTCAAACTATTAATTGATTTACATGGGACACTGTAAGACAGCCACAGTTCCCAGCCCTTTCTTCCTTGTGAGCTTTTTGTGCCCACATCCCCCTCTGCACTACTTTTCTACCTGTGCTGCCACAGGAGATGTACAGCGTGGGGACTGGGCTTACCACCGACTGGCATCCTAGGGAAGGAAGGTGGGCAGGCAGGCCGGATACGTGGGAAGGGTTTTGCTGTAGCCTGTGCACGTGTCATCAGGAGTGCGTTTTCAGTTTTCTAGCCTCATTTTCAATGTATTTAGCAGTGGTAAAATAAATAAATAAATAATTGAAAGTATTACTATACTGTTTGATTCAGATTTTACCAGATCTTTGTATCCTTTTGGGAAAGTGGTGTCATGAGAAGTTACTTCTGTGGAGCTTAAAGGAAGTGTTGAGTTAATACAGTGGCTTTTGTTGAGCTTTAATAATCTGTTGACTTAAGATTTGTTTTCTGGTTTCTTGTGCAGCTCCCTCCATACAGTGGGACTCTGTGTGGCATACAGGCTGAAGATGAACTGCCAGATGGTAAGCTGGGTCACGTGTGGCTGGGTGGGCATGAAACCTGCAAACGTGTCCTCCGTGGGTTCTTTTGTTGTTGTTCACTTAAGATTTTATTCATTTGTTCATTTGGGGTAGGCTGTGAAGTGTGAGTATATTGGACTGTGCTTTGTGTGTGCAGGTCAGAGATCTTTTCCGTGGGTTCTGGGGATTCAATAGAGATCATCAGGCTCGTGCAGCAAGTGCCTGTACTTGCTGAGCTGTCTCTGAGCTGTCTCCTGTGCATATCCTTGCAGCCTATCTTCTCCAGCCCAGCAGGCTTAAATCTGTGAGCTTAGCTCAGCGTCCCTAGAAGCTGGGGAGCCTCAGGCCTGCAGTACCAGGCCAGCTTGAGTCACCATTTCCGGAGAGCTTGAAGCTGCTTCTGTGAACTGCAGCTCACTTAATTACCAAGTCACTCTGACGGACATGTGCTTTTAAGTTTGTGCTGTGCCCCAGAACACTTGAGCATGCTAAGTTTTGGTAAGGAGCAAGGTGCTCCGTTTGCTGCCTCTGCCACCCTTCCTCTTGTGAATGTGTCACTTCGCATGGCTGCACTCAAGTCTCCTGGGTTCAGGGCTGGCTGTGAGCCTGCTTGTTGTCAGCCAAGGGCCTTGCGGAGCTGTTGTAGCAGTTGGTGTTTGTGTCCTGTCTGTCCCAGATGAGTGGCCGGTTAGGTCCCTTTTCACCTCCTGTTCGCTCCTGTCCTGTCTCCAGCGCTGCCCTGGTGATGGCTCCGGGTAGTGCTCACCAGGGTGCAGCAGGGTTGGCGGCTGATGAGTGTTGAGCACATCTTGGCAGTGCGCTCATCGCAGGCCCAAACTTGATCGTTTCTAGTTAGGGTTGTTTAAGATTCTTGGCTTCCAAGAAAAAGAGCTGTTTGTTTAGAGCCAGGGATTAGAGCCCGTGTTTACTTAGTGTGTCAGACCTGTGATACGGTGTGAATTATAATTCAGGCTCATGTACATACTTGAAAAGACTAAGCAAGCCTTATCTACCATAACATCTCAAGAAGTGAGTAAGAGAAATGTTAGCAATTCTGCAGTTGGCTGTGATAGGAGATCTAAAGAGAAAGGCAGGTTTAGTACAATTTAGTACAGGCTCAGTACAATTAGCAAAATGAACAGAACTCTAGAAGCAAGCTGCTCTTTAATCTGCTGGTGTCCAGTTCCATGTATCTGGGTCCCTGGGGCATCTCTGTTTCCACTTTGCATGTAGTGCCCACCAATGTTTGAACTTGGGATGGTCTGTTCTTTCCCCTGTGTGCTACTTCTTTCTTCCTGCTTGTCAGTGGCCTTGGTGTAAGCAGGAGACAAGTCTGCTCATTGCTACTTGGCTCCTCTCCATTCTCTGTTGCTCTCTTTATAAAGTCTGGCTTTAGTTTTGCTGGAAATGCTTCCAGAGTCTTACTGCTTGCTTGTCACATGTTGTCACTTAAAGGCTCCTTTTCTCTAAAGTCTGCTTAGTTTTCTTTTGTTCTTTTTCCATAAAGCAGTGGGTCGCATCCTGTGGGTTGTGACTATTTGGGGGTTGAACGACTATCACAGGGGTCTCATCTGATAGTCTGCACATCACATGTTTACATTATGATTTATAATAGTAGCAAAATTACAGTTATAAAGTAGCAACAAAATAATTTTAAAGCTGAGATAACTGTAACATGAGGAACTGTGTTGAAGGGTTTTACAGCATTAGGAAGGTTGAGAACCACTGCCTTCCATACTATTATAATGAATCTGCCTCCTTTAAGACTGCTCAGCAGTACATGGCAGGGACCACATTCATTTCTGAATGCCTGTCATTGCCTGGTGTCTTTTTAGACCCGTCAGTCTGTGTGTGAATGAGTAAGTGCTTCCTTCTTCTCTGCCTCCCAGCATAGACAGTTACAGGAGGCGACCTCTGGGCTGAACTTTAAAGCAGTGTCCTTGCTGTCCATCCAGTTAACTGTTGAATTTCTGCTCTTCGCATGGCTTCCGTGGGAATTGAGCACAATGCTGGGATTAAAGGGTGTCACCACACACCATTGGAACAGTATTTTCATAAGATGTTCACAGTCTTGCACTAGCCAGTCGGCTTCCCACTGAGCCACATCCGCAGTTCCTCTTGTCTTTCTTTTGCACCGTTGATCACTTGGTCTCCCCAGTAAATGTGAACTCCTCAGGAGGAACCTTGCCGTCCCTGCTTGGGAAATCTCTTGCACGCCATGGACGTGTGTGTACTTGATGGAACTCACTTTGAGAAATGTTGCCTTATGCATTGTTGGGTCAGTCAGAGTCACGTTAGTAGGCCTCTTTTTTTCTTTACCTGAAGGGTAAGTCTCAGTCTAACCTTTATGCTGTCAGTGTGTGTACCCTTGTGAGAATAAGAGGAACTGTCGTGAAATCTCACATTGGGTAGATTTTGAAGTGTTCCTCTGGATAGCAGATTATACCCTAGACACTGTTGAGCTTGGTGTGAAGGCACTTGCTTCTGTGGTTAAGCAGTCTGGTGTAAGCGTCACAGTGATTCTGAATATGACTTGACAGTACAGTCTCAAAGTGGAGTCTCCAAGCACAGGCACGTCAGTGCGTGGCTGGTAGCTCCAAGCATCATGGATTAGATGGTACCTGGCAGCAGCATGGAATAATGGACGCTAGACCCTGGTATAATAGAAGCCATTGCTCTTTGGTAATCCATTTCAGACTGAGGAAACAAAAGAACAGCTCAGTGGCCAGCTGCAGACAGATGCAAACCTGCTGAAGTCTTATAGTCACCATTTGGGGCGGGACTGCCTTTCGTTCCACCCCAGCCATAGACATCCTTCTCCCGTCTCTGTTAGCATGTCATTGGCTTGCCCCTGAACCTGCATTTTCCCCTTTCCCATGCCCTCCAGGATAAAACATATTGAGAACGTAATTTTGGGGCTATAATTCTGTCCTTGAAATGCAGGACTTAAAAACTATTGCTACCTTGTACCACACTTGAAGGCATGTTTCCTTTAATTAATTTCAGATGCATGGCCATTTCACCAAATTCGAAACAACAGTGGTCTTCCATGTTGTTGAAGGACACAGTTGGTTGATTCTAGTAACCTGCTTTCAGAGATGTAGACTAAGATACACTATCGGCCTTGACGTGTACAGGAGGTGCAGGCTGAGGTTAACTGGAAAGAGCACGTATTGGAGCTCACGGTAGGAGCTTTACAAGGCCAAAGCCCGGGACAGGTGCGGTGTTGCTTGCCTGTGATACTTGGGCCTTTAGCAGGCTGCACAGTGAACCCTGCCTCAGTACCCCAGGTTCAGTCCTAATTTTGTTTTTGTAGGCTTGGAAAGTGGTTTCACCACTTCTGGGGTCAATCAAGTCTGAATTGAGTTACTAACTAGCTGCAGTTAGGGCAAGGGCCACATCTAGACCTCAGGTGTTCAGTGGAGGAATCCAAGACAGCGAGAGAAGGGTACTGGGAGGGACCCCTCACATGTAACTTTAAACACAGACTGCCTAGGGGCTTGTGGTTCTGCAGCTTCTAGCAGAAGCTCATGTAACAATGTCTCGGGTTGTGCCATCAGAACCTACTTTTTTTTTTTTTTTTTTTTTTTTCAGCTCAGGCATAAAGCAAGCATGAGAATTGCAGGGGGTGACAGGGTCTCACTGTAGTCCAGCCTGGGACTTGACTTCTCATACCTCAGCTCTGTGTGCTGGGATGCTAGGTGTGAGCCTGCATGTTTTTTGTTTTTGTTTGTTTTTTAAAATAAGGCCCGGCAAGCATGCTGTCTACACTGAATTGTATTTTTGAGGAATATTTTTAAGCAATGAGATGCTGTTTGTTTGTTTGTATAGTGAGGATGCCATGGAATGGAGGGTGACCTTGACCACTTCATCCTGGGATTACATGCCCCAATAATTTTTTAATTACAAATTTAATTTTTACCCTCCTTTTTTTGTTTGTTTGTTTATTTGTTTGTTTTGAAGGTCTTAGTTACCCAGATAACCAAAGGTAAGGACAAGCTTTTATTTTTTATAACTCCAATTTATTCTTGTTTTATAGATATCATTTTCAATAGATTTAGGCACAAAGCTTGTCATGGCTAGGTTAGAAAAGAATATAAGGTGTATCTCTCAAAGAGGACGAAAGGTTTGGGTACTGTGTAGCTTGCACCCTGTGCTCAGAACGGATAGTGTGCACTGACCGATCGTTTCTTCTCAGCAGGACAAGAACATCAGAGGATTGAGTTCGGTGTTGATGAAGTCATCAAACCAAGTGATGGTTTGCCAAGAACCCCTAGCTACAGTATTTCAAGTACCTTGAACCCTCAGGCACCTGAGTTTATTCTTGGTTGTACAACTTCCAAAAAGACCCCTGATGGCATAGAAAAAGATGAGACCTACAGCTCCATTGACCAGTATCCTGCCTCGGCCTTGGCTCTGGAAAACAGCTCTAATGTGGAAGCAGAAGCCTTAGAGAACGATGGTGGCGCTGGTGGTCTTGGTCAAAGGGAGCGTAAAAAGAAGAAGAAGCGGCCCCCTGGATACTACAGTTACCTGAAAGATGGTGGTGATGAGAGTGTTTCCCCAGCTGCCCTGGTCAACGGCCATGCCAGTTCAGTGGTCGCAAACAGCGAGGGTATGGAGGACACAGAGTTCATGGTGGATATGCTTCCTTCAGTCATGCCCAGGACTTGTGACAGCCCTCAGAATTCCATGGACTTCATCAGTGACCCTGTCCCTGACAGTCCTTTCCCCAGAACACTAGGTGGTGATGCCAGGACTGCAGGGCTGCCTGAGGGCTGCCATGCCACTGACTTTGAGCAATCCTGCCTCCCTGCAGACACCCTGCTAAGGACAGCTGTGACACAGCCATATGTTGGCACCGATACTACTGAGAATCTCGCAGTTACTAATGGAAAAATACTTGAATCCTTGGGCGAGGACACTGCTGCCAATGGGGTAGAGTTGCACACTGAGGAGAGCGCAGACTTGGACCCTGCAAAGCCTGAGAGCCAGTCACCTCCTGCCGAAAGTGCGCTCTCTGCGTCTGGCGCCATTCCTGTTAGTCAGCCTGCAAAGTCATGGGCTAGCCTCTTTCATGATTCTAAGCCCTCTTCCTCCTCGCCCATGGCATATGTGGAAACTAAGTGTTCCCCCCCAGTCCCATCTCCCCTGGCCTCTGAAAAGCAGGTGGAAGTCAAAGAAGGGCTTGTTCCAGTTTCAGAGGATCCCGTAGCCATAAAGATTGCAGGTACAGTTAAACAGACAGGTTGACTGGAGGTGGGAGCAGGCCTCAGGACTGCATACTGTATAGTCTCTTGGTACCCACAGTGGTGGTAGCTGAACTGTGTGGTAACAGGAGGTAAAGGGCACGTATGCATTAACATAATCCAGAAGTAAACCAGGATGCATAGGAAGACAGATGGAGAGAGTGCTAGCGTCTATGGAAGTGGGAAAACCCCACGTTCATTGTGAGTTGGTTCTTACTGACAAACTGTTTCTTGGAACTATATGGTTGGAATGTATGGCATATGTGCCCTGTGCTGTAGCTAGGGTATGCTTTGAGTTGCAGTGATCCTCCTCAGTTCATACTCACTTGTACTCTTTTCCTGTAGCAATACAGAAAAAGACATTGTAATACTGTAACCCTTCGCCCTTCCCTTAGTAACTTTGTGTTGAATGATGGATTTCATTCAGAATTGTAGCAGCATGGTAGGAAGTCAGAGACAGGAGCTGGTTGCTTAGGTGTAGAAGCAGGTCTTGAGGTCCCCAGTTCCTGAGACTTCTGCCATGTGCCCTTGGAGTGCTCAGAGTCCCAGCAGATGTTAAAGGCATATCCTTTTGATGGCTGGTGGTGACAACAGGTCATGGCTTTTAAACATCACATTGCAAACCTGGACCTGTAATTCCAGTTCTCAGGAGGCTAAGGCAGGAGGAGTGGCAGTTTGAGGCCAGCTTGGCTTCAGTAGCAAGACCTTGTCTCCAAAAGCCACCAGAACAAAGATGAGAGCATTTTATTCTGTCTGTGTGGGAAACAATTCTGAGTGTTAGTGTTTGAAGTCCCTTCAGATGAGAAAATTAACAGGATTTTTTCCTTGTTTTTTAAATTTTAATTTTTTTATATTAATTACAGTTTACAGTATCCCAGCTGTAGCTCTCTCACTAGTTCCCTCCCAATCTCACCCTCCCTCTCTCCCTTATCTCCTCCCATGCCCTTCTCCAAGTCTACTAATAGGGTAGGTCCTCCTCCCCTTCCATCTGACCCTATCAGGTCTCATCAGGACTAGCTGCATAGTCTTCTTTTGTGGCCTGGCAAGGCTGCGCCCCTCTCAGGGGGAGGTGTTCAAAGAGCCAGCCACTGAGTTCATGACAGAGACAGTCCCTGTTCCCCTTACTAGGAAACCCACTTGGAGACTGAGCTGCCATGGGCTACATCTTTGCAGGGGTTCTAGGTTATCTCCATGCATGATCTTGGAGTATCAGTTTCAGACCCTTATACCCAGATTTTTTTGGTTCTGTTGCTCTCCTTGTGGAACTCCTGTCCCCTCCAGGTCTTTCTTTCTCCCCCTTCTTTCCTAAGATTCCCGCACTCTGCCCAAAGTTTGGTTATGAGCCTCAGCATCTGCTTTGATGCACTGCTGGGTAGAGTAGGATTTTTTATTTGTATTGCTTTTGGGCTTCGTATGTATGCTTTGTTTTTGGTATAAACAAAAATTTGTTTGACTTGTCACATAGCCCAGGCTGTCTTCTACCTCCAGGGTGCTGGATCACAATGTATGCCACTGTTTTCCACTGGGATAATTTATTTAATATGTTTTAAGGTTTATGTGTATGGGTGTTTTGTCTTCATGTATGTCTGAGCAACACTTGTATGTCTGTTCCAGCAGATGCCAAAAGAGCATATCAAATCCCCTAGAACTAGGTTTACAGTCTGTTGTATGTTGTAAACCTTAGGTGGGTGCTGGAAGTCAAACACTGGTCTTCTGGAATAGCAGCTGTTGCTGTTAACCACCGAGGATGGTAGTTTTAAAGTAAAGTGATTTTATTCTCTGGAGTCCCCCCTCATACTTTTTTCTTTTAATTTTAATTAAAAACTTTAAATTTTATTTTATGTGTGTTTTGCCTGCATGTGCGCCATGCGTGGGTGCTGGGAATTGAACCCACATCGTCTACAAGAGCAACAAGTGCACTTAACCTCCTAGCCATCTCTCTAGCCCATTTTTTGTTTCTTTACAGAGAGTTTCACTTTGTAGTCCAGGCTTTTCACAAATTCTAAAGTCCTGCTGCCATTCTCCCAAGTGCTGGGATGGGATCTACATGCACACCTCTGTGTCCTGATTTCTTTACTGTATATTAGATATAGTTCTTCTAGAATGTGTTTATTGAAGGACTGAGATAAGGCTTTAGTATTTAACAACACTTGACATGCAGGCATATGGATCTGAGTTTGAATCTCCAGCATACATGTAAAAAGGACAGATAAGGCTTATGTACCTGTAACTCCATCATTACAGTAGATTCAGAGACAAGGAAATTCTGGGAGCTTTTTGGCAAGCAACCTGACCTAGCAGGCGAATCTCTATGACTTCTAGGCCAAGCCAGGGCAAATCGTAACAGGTAAAGAAGTACCAGTTATAACCAGATAGGTCTGAGGGGAGGAGAAACATTCATGCTTCTGTTTATTCTTCATGTCACTCTTAAGTACACATAGGCCTTTCTTGGTACAGAGCAGGAGCAGTGGGTATGGAGGCTTTGATCTTTTTCCTTTTTCTTTTTTTCCTTTCTTTTTTGTTTTTTTTCAAGACAGGGTTTCTCTGTGTAGCCTTGGCTGTCCTCGAACTCACTCTGTAGACCAGGATGGCCTCGAACTCACAGAGAGCTACATTCCTCTGCCTCCTGAGTACTGGGACTACCCACCTACTCACTGCTGAGGCTTTGATCCTAACCTTAAGATATACAACTGGAATCAGTTTTATAGCCACTCATTTCTTTTGAAATAGAACTTTCTGTTACACAGCTATAAAATGTTCAAAAATTCTGGTTTTGGAGACTATAGATTACTTTTTGTTTTTTGAAGCTTGGCATGGTACCACAGGCCTGTAATCCCAGCACTCTGGGAGGCAGAAGCAGTTGGATCTCTGTGAGTTTGAGGCCAGCTAGGCCTACAGAGTGAGTCCAGGACAGCCAAGGCTACACAGAGAAACTCTGTCTTGAAACAACAACAAAAAAAGGTGTTTTCGCAAACCCTGTATACTGTTTTCCTTCTCAGGTAGATTGCCTTTTTAAAAAAGATTATTTTATTTCCCTCCCTCTCTCTCTTTTGAGAAGGGGGTTATTATGTAGCTTTGGTTGTCCTGGAACTCACAAGGTAAACCAGACTGGCATTGAACTCATGGGAATCCACCTGCCTCTGCCTTGTGCATACTGGAATTAGCAGTGTGCCCCGCCCGCCGCACATAGCTGGATTGCTTTGTTCTTATTTTACGTGTATGTGTGTGTTGCCTGCATGTGTGTCCGTGTACCGCGCGTGTGCAGTGTCCAAGGAGTCTAGAAGAGAGTGTGGCGTCCTCTCAAACTGGAGCTGTAGATAGCTGTCAGGGGTGTGTGGTTGGGAGCTGAACCTGGGTCCTCCGCAAGAGCAAGTGCTCTTAACCACTGAGCTGTCTACATTTCATGATTTATTTTTATGTGTGTGTACACATGTACAAGCATGTGGGTACCTAAACACAAGTGTCACAGTGAGGGGGCAACCTGGGAACTGATTCTTTGCTCTCCTGTGTGGATCCGAGGGTTGAACTTAGACTTGACAGAAACTGAGCCACTTACCGGCTCTATGCTTGTGGTTTCCAGGGATGTATTATTTAGGTCATTGAATCTGTTTGAGAAGGAGCTAAAGGCACCTCCTGAGAGCCACAGGGTGAACCCAGCTCCTTGGTTTGGATGCCCAGGCTCTTGTTTGTTCTTTGTTTGCTTGTGGCCGTGGCACCTTTGTGGAGGCCAGAGGATCAACTTTTGGGAGTCAGCTTTCCTTCCACTGTGTGTTTCAGGTAATCAGGCCTAGTGGCAACAGCCTTTACCTGCCAAGCCTTCTCGCCAGCCCGAGTTTTCCCGACTGTGAGATAAAGAAGTTGTTTAAGATCTGTTGGGCGGTTTCTGACGAACTGGAGTGGATTTGTGTGCCCACACCAAATCTTGACAGCGGTCTAGATAGTATGCACTGTGTGTCTAATGTAGGGCAGGAAGGACGGATGGGCTGTGTCCTGTTTAAGGTGTGAAATAAGGAACAGATAGGGGCTGGGGGAGTTAAAAGCATGGCTGCACTTCCAGAGGGCCCAGGTTCAGTTCCCAGCACCCACATGGCAACTCACCACTGTCTGTAACTCCTGCTCCAGGAATTCTGACACCTCCACACAGGCACACATGCAGGCAAAACACCGACAAACATAAAATAAATAATTTTTTTTTGAATGAGAGAGAGACAGCAACCAGGCTCCCAGCAGGGTTGGGGCAGCAGTCTGAGGACAAAGGGCATAAGGACTTCTGCTGGTAACGACCAGCTTTAGGGTCTTGTTTTTAGAGAACTTTGAATCCAGGAAGAGATTTGTCAGTGATACAAAGCTCTAAGGTGCTGAGCCATGTCTCCCAACACCCAAGAAAGGAATAGAATGATTTTTATGAAAAGCAGTATCTAATCTCTTCTGTGACTGTCTGTGAAGGGTCACCCTGCACCTGAGGATTGTACCAAAGGGCAAAGGCCACAACAGTTAGCACTGCCTGCTGTACATCCTGGTTTGTAGTGGGTGTCTGCATGCTTGCAGGTGCTGGTCACACCACCGGGTGGTGCTAAGAGGCAAGCTTGCTCTCTTGCAAGGAAAATGGAAATTGCCTTTTGACCTCCTGGCTCTTCCAGGGAGGGGCAGTGCAGAAAACAACTTTGAGCATGTAGTTTCCCAGTAAATGTCAGAGGGGAGTCCATGGCTGGCGCCGGGATTGGGTGTGTTCTCAGGGCCGCAGAGCTCTGCTGTCTGGAAGCACCCAGGCTCCTCAGATCACCCACAGTGCTCTTGGGAAAAACGAAAGCAGCTTATTCTAGGGCTTAGTGTGGCCAGCGTGCCTCCTTCCCTTTGAAAGTAATTAGCTTTGTCCTGGTAAGGCTGGGTATCTTAAACTGATGCAGCTCCCTCAGAACACTAATCACAGTGTTCTCACGTATGGCGTGTGTGAGTGGGTGTGCGGGCCTGCTAACGGCATCTTGGGGGGTGGTCAGAAGAGAACTTTTAGGAAGTTGGTTCTTACCTCTATTTGCTTTGTTTTTAAAGTAGAGTATTTTGTTTCTGCCACTTCACTGCATACTATATCCTGGTTAGGTGGCCCACAGCTTTGGGGTGATTCTCCTCTCAGCCTGCAGTCTCTCCATAGGAATGCTGGGATTTTGTGTGTTTGAGGCAGAGCTTCTCCACGTAGCCCTGGAACTTGTTGTGTAGTGATTGTAAATTTGCAGGTACCCACTGGCCTCTGCCTCCCAAGTACTGGGATTAAAGGCAAGCATATTCCAATATCCCACTTTTTAAAAATGGATTTCCTGGCTCACTTTTCTAAAGTGTAGATTCTGGGGATCTGAATGTAATCCTTTGGGCTCGTGCCCTCTCCCTGCCGCTGCAGTTTACAGTTGAGGCTGCTCAGAACAGTGAGCATAAACAGGAAGAAGGCTCATGTGGCTCTGTATGCCTTTCCCTTGTCTTTCTGCTTCCTCCAGAATAAGCTGCTTTCGTTTTTCCCAAGAGCACCTGTACAGTGGAGAGGAAAGAGCCAGGCAGGTAGATCCACAGTTGCATCTGATTCAGTACCATGACTCAGTTTTCTCATCTATGTGATGGGGTGTCAGAGGGCCTCATTGGAAAAGTCAATTTGAAGTTGAATGTTAATGGGAGCACCAGGTGCTGGCGGGAGGCATCAGCCCGTGTCTTCAAGCCCTAGATTTATACCTCTTACTAAGAGATGGCGGGCTTTGCACACTTGTTTTCACTGGATGTGTTCTACTCCTTCTCTCAAACCTGTAATGGCTTGTTTTCTCAAAGATGAGCCATGGAAAACTATTCACTGTGCTCCCTCAGCTGGAGAGAAGGGAAGGAGGCGGTGATTGTACATATATTTAAGCTATGCAAATGAATGTCCTTATCTGACTTTTGGACACCAGTCTAGGACTGGGCACTACAGCTGTTTTGTGGTTCTTGTTTGTTGTTGAGAATGGTGGTAAATATCACATGAGCCCATTAGTGTTTCCTTTCTTTCCAGTGAAACAGGAGGCACCATGGCGTGCCCTGAATTAGAGCCTAGATTGTATTAGTCACAGGCAAAATTGTTTGTAGGCAGAAAGCAGACAAATGATGCTCCTAGATGAGCCGAGTTGGGTCCCACCAGTTACCACTCCCAGGTTGTAAAGAACAGATAGAGTATAGGGAACATGTTCACTGTGGCCATTACTGTTAAAAGATTCATGTGGGATGTAGGAAGAGCCTGGAACTTGTGTAGATCAGGCTCGCCTCAAACTCAAAGAGGCCTGCCTGCCATTGCCTGTTGAGTGCGTGTATTAGAGGATACAACACCGGGGCAGGGTAGGTTTGTTTTTGAGATGACTCTCATGAGTTCATGCCAGTCTAGAACTTAACTGGATAGGCTGAGGCTGGCTTTGAACTCCTGATCCTTCTGTGTCCCAAGTGCTGCAACTACTAGTGTCACCAATTATGACCTCCTTGTCTTTGTTTTAAAATGAATTTCTAGTTAGGCCTAATGGCATGTGTTTATAATCTCAGTGCTGAAGGAGTTTGAGGTTAGTTTGGGCTACAAATTACCAGGCTAACCAAAGCTACATAGTAAGACCTTGTCTCAATCCAATGATGATGAAGTTGATTAATTGTAGCAAATGATGACCCATAGTTTTGTTTGTTTCTTTCTTTTTAAGACAGGGTCTCACTATGTAGCTTTGGCTGGCCTCACCGACATATATATCAGTCTCTAAATGTGTACCACCATACCTGGCTTCATAGTTTTCTTAAAACTGGAAAAAGTGGTTTCAGGGTCTGAAACCTGCTTCTGAATGGAGTGAGGAGTCAGAGTGCAGAGTGAATGAATCGCTGACCTGATGTCTGATGGAAACTGACTGGCAGGAGTAGTTGTCACTGAATGTGTGGCCTTCGAGCACCCACTGAGATACTCTGGCTTAGGGTTAAGGCTCCTTCTGCTCCTGAGTCCCTTGGAGGCGGGGGAAGCATGCTGTCCGCCCTGGTGGAGAAGCCAGTGCCTTCCACGTCTGTCCTCTGCTGCTAAGGACTGTGTCGGGGTTTCTGTGCTTCCCAATATACAGTCAGACGATCAGTAAATTTTGATGTTTGGAGCAAAATAACTATTTTGAAAAAACAATTCAGTAACAAAGCTGGTGTTGAAGTAAGTGAAGCTGTAAAAAATAAGGGCTTTGGAGGGCATATGCTCTCCCGAAGGAAGCTCTCAGCACTTCGGAAATGCTGCTGACTGGTATGTTGTTAATGTCTTCCTTTGCTTCTTCACTCTTGCAGAGTTACTGGAGACTGTAACCCTAATACATAAGCCAGTGTCATTGCAACCTCGCGGGCTGATCAATAAAGGAAACTGGTGCTACATTAATGCCGTATCCTTCCTGGATGCTGTTCCTAGGCCTGGCCACCATGGTGCTCTTCACTCTGGGTGTATTTGACTTAGTGCAACTTTCACAGGGCAGCTGGCCTGGACTGTGACCATGGAGACTGGGCCATCACTTGGTCTGCCTGCCTCATAGTCGGTGGTACTTGTGAGCCCCACTTCTCCACCCTCTGTACAGGATTGATCTGTTGACCTGTGAAGGACAGAATGAGACATTTTTTTGGCCTCATTGATGTGGTCATGGATAGTAGGACAGAGAGCTGGAAGCCCTGCTCTGACAAGTGGTTTAGCTAGGTTCTTAAATGTCACCCTGGCAGACAGTGGATCCTTACATGGCCTTACAAGGTAGCAAACTTTTTATGGGTTTCTTTCTTTTTGTGTTTACATATCAAAGTAGTCAGTGTCCTTGGCCTATCTTGTTTTTATATACCTTTAGAAAGTTTGCTGTTTCTGTTTTATTTCCTTTACACTTCCTTACTGCAACGTTTAGACCCTGCAGGCATTGGTGGCTTGCCCTCCGATGTATCACCTGATGAAGTTCATTCCTCTGTACTCAAAAGTGCAAAGGCCTTGCACGTCAACGCCCATGATAGATAGCTTGTAAGTAAAGTGCTCCCACATGCCGGCGGTTGGGGGATTTCCCTGTGGTGATGGGTTCTTGAACAGTTTGGCAAGGCAGGTGCTTTCTGAGCTGACTCCAGCCCTCATCTGTAGAAAATCAAGAGCCGAGGGCTGGTCTCCCTGCTCTGCTTTTAAGTTTTATGTTTATGGGTGTTTTTCCTGCATACATGTAAGTGTACCACGTGTGTGCATTGTCCATGGAGCTCAGAAGAGGACTTCAGATTCCCTGGATCTGGAGTTACAGTCAGTTGTGAGCTGCCAGTGGGTGCTGAGAGCTGAACCCCTCCTTGTCCCTTGCAAGAGCAGCAAGTGCCACCTCTCTAGCTCTGGAATGCTCTTTTAAAGGAAGATACCTTTGGGATTGTCTATGGGAGTTTACCTGAAGTACAATGAGATTGTGCTTTTCTGTCCTTCAGATTCAGTAGAAAACTTACTGTTTACCAGCTTAAAATGACATTTAAAAATATTTCTGAAATACTTTAGCTTTAAAGTAGGAACCCCCTAGGTGCTGATATGTTGACTGACATCGGTGGCACAGTTTCTGTTTAGTGCGCTGTTGTGCCAAGGCTCGTTCCTAATGTGTGCTCTCCTTCCCTTTTTCTCTGTTTAGTGTCCGGCTGATGAATGAGTTTACTAATATGCCAGTACCTCCCAAACCCCGCCAAGGTGAGTCACCTTGAGTGAGAAGCTGCGGTCCTTGTCACTGGGCACACGGAACAAGCGTGTGGTAAATGTCTTGTTGAAAAGACAATGTCCTTTTACATCTGAGTGTTTGCCCTGTGCAAATCTCAGCCTCCTGTGGTGTGAGTTCGGGTGACTTTGCTTTCTATCCTTTATGCTGTCTCTTTAGTTACCAGAATCTGTTTGTTTTTCTTGCAGCTCTCGGGGATAAAGTCGTGAGAGATATCCGCCCTGGAGCCGCCTTTGAACCCACATACATTTACAGACTCCTGACAGTTATCAAGTCGAGCCTGTCCGAAAAGGTCTGGGGTGCTTTGTGGTAGCCATAGAGAATACTCCCATGAGCTGGGAAAGGGCACATGCCTGTAGTTTTATCGTGTAGGGCGCTGAGGCAAGAGGCCCTCTGGGAATTCAGGCCTAGTCTGTGCTACAGAGCAAGTTGCAGATGAGCCTGAACCACTGTCAGTGGTTATTGCTGCTGTTTGTGTGTGCCACGTGCCCTGTTCCGTAGTTTATAGTGGAGTCAGTTGATGAGTTAGAATGTGCCAGCTACCCACGTATAACAGCACAAGTGCCAAGGACTGAGTCTCACTAGCTCTGCTAACCTGTGAGTCCAAACTGGTGATAGGTAAAGCCTGGCTTCCGAGTCTGTCCCTTATTCCTGCACTACACTTGGAGAGTCCTGGTCCGGGAGTACCCAGCCTCCATCTTATTCATGCTCAGGCCACAGCAACTAGTTCATCAACTTGGCTCTTGGTTCTTGTTTTTTCCTAAATACTGTGTATTGCCTTACTAAGGGCAGTTGAGCAAAGCAGCCAGGACTCTTCCTTATGCATGGCCTTGAGAGCTGCTGAGTGACTGAGGCATTTGTCTAGAGCATTCAGCTGGTCATCCCAGTTCCAAGTCTGCAATACAATGGCAGGAGCAGTTCATATTCAGGTAAAGGAGGTTTGTTCAGACAGGAAAAATAGTTAAGAAAAATGCCATGTAGCTTCCAGGAATACAAGAGAACCCAGCTGCACAGGTGTTTGTTTGTTTGTTTGTTTGTTTTAGGCGGGGTTTCTCTGTGTGTCTTTGTCCTGGAACTCATTCTGGAGACCAGACCAGCCTTGAACTCAGAGATCCGCCTGCCTCTGCCTCCATAGTGCTGGAGTTAAAGGCATGAGCCACCACTGCCCAGCCAGCTTTGGCTTTTTAAATGCCTGTGATAACAGCTTTTCTTGTTGTTTTGGAGTTTCCCACTACTTGGGATTCGGGATGTGAGGGATGCTCTGCCAAGGTTGGGGATTAGAAACAACAGACAACATAAAGAGAAGTGACAATGTGCAGATGCTGTAGAACCTGAGGAGGCCGGGTGGCCGTGGAGCAGAGGTAGAGAGGTGCTCAAGGACCTTCCTGAAGCTGAGCCCCTCTGGAAATGTGTCGAAAAGAATGCTTGTGAATAAAGCCCTTTAGAAGTTAACATCTGAGTTAAGTGGAGCTAGAGCTTTAAGGCCAACTTCAGGCTTGGTGATTTCCTAGCAGGAGCTGAAGCAGCTGTTGTGTTGTGGGCATAGTTCTGCAGCAGATAGATTGAGAGCAAAACCATGCACATAGCCCATTTGTGCCGCCCCCAGTGGCCAGCCCTGATACTGCCCATGGATTTCTTCTGTATTGCATGCTGTCCCACGTGGTTGGATAAGACTCTTGGGGTGTTTAGACACAGTTCCTTATCCATTCGTGGAGTGATGGAAGCCTGTCTGAAGTCCAGGTTCTTAGATACCAAATGAGGGTCAGCCTAGCAAGCAGGCCTTTCCTGGTAGTGGGTTCCCATGCCTGCAGTGTGAGCTTTGCTGTGCCACGGCCTGTGTGTGTGTCAGTTTGTTTGTGCATGAATGCATGTGCCGGGTTTTGGTTGTGCTGGGGAGTGAGTCCTTGCAAGATAAGCATAAGCAAGCAGCAGCACCTGAGCTGTAGCCCCTAGCCCCAGTCTCACTGAGTTGCCCAGGCTGGCCTTGAATTGATGATCCTCCTGTGTCAGCATCCTGAGTAGCTTGTGTCCGCATGCCTGGTGGGTTGTACCTTTTGCCGCACATATGCAGAGTGCAGCAGCAGTGTTACCATGCCTACAGATCCGTTGGGAGAACGTGTAGTAAATGTGTGTGCTCCACCCAGAAGCCCTAGCAGATGGCTGGCTGTGCAAGTCCCGATAGATGGCCAGAGGCTACCAGAGCTTCGTGGCCTGTAGTTGGTGACTTTGCTGTCTCTAAATGGCTTTGCTGGTGGCTACTCGGAGTTGTAGCTTTTTCACTTGTGACTTGAGTCCTTTCCAGTGGTTCCTGCCCAGAGAGTGTGGATGGGCATGGGGCTGCCAATCATTGCTGAGTGTGAATGGTGACTCGGGCCTTGTGTTGTGAAGTGGCCCTCAATGTCTTGTTCATGGGGTACATATTTTGTTGTTTGTTTGTTTGTTTTGAGACAGTGTCTCACTTTGTAGCACTAGCTGGCTTAGAATTAACTGTGTGGACCAGGCTGTCCTGGAACCCACAGACAGCCACCCACTACTACCTCCTAAGTACTGGGATCAACGTATGCACCACTGTGCCTGGCTATTTTTATTATTTTTTTAACACTATAAAGTAAAATGTATGCTTAGGAATTGAGCTACAAAAGCACAGAAAAACTCAGGGCAACTCTTGGGATTTGCTTGCGCTGGTCTGGAATGCTTTGACAGAGGTGTTTGTTCCAGGCCCTGCCTCACTGCAGTTGGTTGGAATTAATGTAACCGTGTCTGTCCTCAGGGCCGGCAGGAAGATGCCGAGGAGTACCTAGGTTTCATCCTGAATGGACTCCATGAGGAGATGCTAAGCCTGAAGAAGCTCCTCTCACCCACGCAAGAAAGTAGGTGCTTCTGTATGAGATTGCTTGCCTGGCAGCAGCTAAAAGGAAGGTTGCATGCCCGTGTTATACACACACACTCACCAGAAGTCACCTGTTGATCAGCAGTGCTTTGGGTACCTTAATAACTAGTTATTTTTCATTATCTTTAGTTTAGCAGTGAGAAAGTTAGGCTTGGGTAACTGGAATTTATTCAGCTTCGTGCTGTTTTGCTTCAGTTTTTACTCAGAGAGATTGAGGCCTTAGTTATTCTGTTGCTGTAGTAAAACATGGGATGAAAGGGTTTACTTTGGCTCAGGGTTCCAGATGAGTAGAGTCCATTACAGTGGAGGAGCATAGTGGCAAGCCAGATGACCACATTTCATCTACTCACAGGAAGCAGAGAGTGGGAAGAACATAGAGCCAGGCTGAATACCCTCAGAGCTTAGCCCTAGTGATGCCCTTCCCCCCAGCCTCTACTGCCTGAAGGGTCCATATCCTTCCTGAGCAGTGTCACCAGCTGAGAATTAAGTGTTGCGCTACATGAGCCTGTGGGCTGCATTTCACATTCAAGTGGCACCTGAAATACAGAAAAGCTGAACAAGTAGCTGCGGGTCCCATGTGGGCATCGGCTCACTCTACATGTGTGCATTTTTCTTTAGGGATGGGAAGTTGGAGGAAAAAAATAGTTGAGTTGTTGCTTTGTGCTAAAAACACCCTCTGAGGATGAAGCTCTTCCTTCAGAACTCCAGTGCTACAGCCACTCTCCAGAGTGTCTTCAACTTCTCCACTTGTCCAGAGAATGCCTCTGTAGCTCTGGCTGCCTGGAACCCTTGTCTTTGTTCCTTGGCCTATCTCAGTGCTAGGGCAATAGGTGTGGCCCACCGTGCTTGGCTTTTACAGGTTTCTCTGAGCATGTCTGTCATAGTGGCCACTGCAGCCCAGTATGCAGTGTAGCTGTCTGCTTTAATTGGTTACTGTGATTTTAAGTGTAGAGCAGAACTATAATTTTTTTATGTGTGCTTTTTTTTTCTAGACAGGGTTTTTCTGTGTGTAGTTTTGGCTATCCTGGAACTCACTCTGTAGAGCAGGCTGTCCTTGAACTCACAGATATGTCTGTCTTTGCCCCCCAAGCGGGATTAAAGGTGTACATCACCACTCCCTGCTATGGAGTTTGGGGTTTTTGTTTTCTTGTTTTGTTTTGGTTTATGACATGTATTCATTGGGGGGGGGTGTGGAGGGGTGTGTGTGTGTGTGTGCAGAGTTCCATAGCAAAGTGAAACTCAGAGGGTAGTGTCTGGAAAGATGGCTCATCGGTTAAGGGTACTAACTGCTCTTCTAGAGGATCTGGGTTCAAATCTCCCCAGCACTACATGGAAGCTCACGACTGTCTATAACTACAAGATCTGATACTGTCACATAGTATCATGCAGGCAAAACACCAATTATTTAAACACCAATTTATTTAAAGATAAATAAATTTTAAAAAGAAAGTCAGGGGATAATTTCTGAGAGTCAGTTCTCTTCATCATCTGGTACCGGAAATCAAAGTCATGTTGTCGGGCCTAGGGCCTGTGGCTTTATGTGTGGCCCTCTCATCTGGCCCTGATGACTCTGTTTAGACAGTTCTTAATAGAATCTGTGCTTGCTTAGCTTGGACTGTTTGCTCTTGAAAATGTAGCCTAAGCAGACCCTCTCCTTTTCAGAACTTACTGTTGCCAATGGGCCCAGAAGCCACCTGATAGAGGACGAAGAGCAGGAAGACACAGGAGAAGGGAGCGAGGACGAGTGGGAGCAAGTGGGTCCCAAGAATAAGACGTCGGTCACCCGACAGGCGGATTTCGTTCAGACACCCATCACTGGCATTTTCGGTGGACACATCAGGTTTATGCTTTTCCATGTTGCCACAGGGGGAGGTGTGAGAATGTCCGGATTCTTCCTGCCATCTGCTTTGCCTGCTCTTCACTTGCTCTTCCTAATGCCCTGCCACCAGGGGCTGTGCCTCAGTGACGGTCTCTGGCCGTCACTCACTGTTGATAGTCAGAAAGCCAACTGACTTGTTTGTTCTGGTAAAAGAGACTCGTGTCTGACTGGAGGCATTGTACCGCTGTATTTTAATAAATGCATTGCTGTGTTTAAGTCTATAGCATGATGTTCTCAAACATGGTAGAGGTGGCCCTGGAGAACTGGTCAGCACACACACCACCTCCCATGGTACCCCTCTCCCTGTTAGACGAGAGCAGCTGTGCTCTGCTCATTTAGTGTGAGTTAGGATACACAGCAGCTACAGTCTCCCGTCACCCATACTCCTGCACCTTCTGTTTTCTCCCCGACTTTGCTGTGGCGAGGTCTCTGTGACTGACTTCCCTGTTTAAATCTATAGCGGCATGAGCACAGGCAGTTTTTCTTCTGTGTCTAGCTCAGTTCATTTAGTATAATGTCTTCCAAGTCCATCCATATCCTGGCAAATTTCAGGACCTCCTTTCCCAAGGCTGAATAATATTCCTTTGTATATTACCACCAAGGTGGTTTTATCCATTTGTTTTCAATGAACACACAGGTTGTTTATCTAGGAAATAATTGTGAATGGACTAGACGAATTCAGACACCAGAACCTCATAAGCTAGAAAATAAAGTGAACAAGGAGACACTGGCTCAGGAGGACATGTGACCTTGAATGTGCACCAGTCCTTCACCTTCAGTCAGCTTTCTGCTCATTCACATCATCCTTCTAAAAGGATTATTATTATTATTATTTTTTACACATTTACATTGGAGCCTTTCAGTATTCAGGGTTTTCTCCTAAAGCCCCAAGGTGATGTTCAAGGATGATGTCCTGGGCTTCAGTGTGTGGCGTCTCCTGGGTGCTGTATTGAAAGAGCTCTCTTTTCAGGATCCAGTGCCAAGCAGGTCTGCTCTGCAGCGCATTGAACAGCTCAGCAGAAAGTCTGCAGTTTCTGTGGCTCCCCATGAGGAGGGCTGAGGAGCCAGCTGAGCCCCCCATGACATTACATAGGCCTCTTTTCCTTTGGTGTTCTCTGTGGAGCCATGCTCTTAGGTGTGGTCTGGGGAATGTGTGTCCTGCCCATTGCCACTGTGACTTGTCTTGGTAGACAGGCCCCCACCCCTGAGATGAGCCATGGTGGCAGTAGTAGCCAGTAGCAAGAAGCCAGGTTGGTGAGCGCCAGCGACACATAACTCCCCTTTGCTGTACTTGCCATCCAGCCTGGACTTCTAGCTGTTGAACATGCCCCAAGACAGTGAGGGACAGTGAGAGTCCAGGCTGCCATAACACATGCTTTGCACTAGGCAGTACGAGCTGGAGGGGCCGCAGCCAGCATGACAGATCTCCAGTGTGCCCACAAGTGACAACAGGAAAACCAGGGGCTCCCCTTGAGGAAACTGCTGTCATGGCTGCATGTTAATTTGGGGGTGGGGGTGGGAGAGCTCCAGACAGGGTTTCTCTCTGTAGCCTTAGCTGTCCTGGACTTTGTAGACCAGGCTGGCCTCAGAGACCCACCTGCCTCTGGGATTAAAGGCGTGCACCACCACATGGGACTTGCTGTTTGGTTTTTGTTTTAGTCAGGGTCTCATGAATTCGGGCTGACTTTGAACTCACAGTGTAGGTACAGCCAAGGATGACTGAGTTCCGACCCTTGCTCCTCTGCCTCTCAAGTGCTGAGATTAAAGGCACGTACCACCACTGCCCAGCTTTACTTCATTAATGTTTTTAACTTCCTGTTGGGGACCCAAGGACCATCAGTCATTGCCTTCACAGTCAGGAGGAAGTTGGGACATTAGACCTTGACAAAGGATTTCAGCTGCTTCTTTCTCATGGTGTCTGTCCCATGATGTCCAAGTGGCCTCCCACCAGCTTTTCTCTGCTCATAAACTAGGCTGCACAAACAAGGTCTTTTGTTGAATCTTAGAATGTTTCCAGGATGAGGTTAAATGAGATGAGGTGAGCTTACAGTTTTTATTCAGAAGACCTTTAAAAAAGAAAAATGAAGGAAAACAACTAAAAAACAAAAACAAAATTAAGTTGGCGCCCTACCCACAAAGCTGGTTGGCTGGTTGCCTCTCTTCCTGGACTGCTAACATGGTTTTTTATTATCCTCAGCTTGCTCCCATTCCTCCTCCTGTTGTTTTTATAGACCAAAAGCAGCATTAAAAGCCCTGTTCCCCTGGGGATTTCCTCCATTTCATTAGAACGAGCTGTGACCATCTGTTACAGCCTTCTAGGTGGCCGAATTTATTAGTTGGTGCACGCTGTACACAGGTGTGCAAGTGAAGAATTTGGAAGTGGAAACCTAACCCTGAGTACGCCGGAGAGATGTATGATCAGTTGCTAATCACAGAAGCTGGTAGTCAGCAGAGTTATTTTTAAACTCAGGGTGGTTTGGGCTTTTTTGCTGTCTCTGGTCTTTCGGGATTGATACTGAATAAACATATTTTGGGTGTTTGTGCCTTCTCTGTTAGTTAATCGTTAGGGAAAGTGACACAGTGGCCTCTTACGTCTTTTTTGTTTCTAATTGCAATCCTTAGGTCTGTGGTTTACCAACAGAGTTCCAAAGAATCTGCCACTTTGCAGCCGTTTTTCACACTGCAGTTGGACATCCAGTCTGACAAGATCCGCACAGTCCAGGATGCATTGGAAAGCTTGGTGGCAAGAGAGTCTGTCCAAGGATACACCACCAAAACCAAGCAGGAGGTATGTTCCTAGCCGGACGGAGCAGAACAAGGATGTGGGAGGCTGACTTGAGTCTGCACACCAGTTACTTAGCTTTGCTGAAAAGCCCCAGGTTTTCAGGATGAAGTAGTTGAAACAGATGGTCCCACAGCTGCGCCACTGGCTCTTGTGACCCAAGGAAATGTCTCTCTCCTGCCCTTGACCCTGCTCTGCTTTTCATTTTCTGGCAGTCTAATCCTAGTATCCCAATGTTGCCCACCTCCAGCAGAGGCTGACTTAGGTTGCCCACCTCCAGCAAAGGGGGTTCTGGACACACATCTGTGTTGCTAGATCATTAAGGATTCTGACGGTCAGACAGACTGTTCAGATGCCGAGGATAAAGTCTTGGGTCTCCGTCCTGAGCTGTTAGGAACTTGCGGAGAGAAGCTGGTGCCTGTTATGCTCTGCAGTAGAGGCCATCTTCTCTGTAATGTCTTTTGTAGACTGTGGCATTGAGGTCACAAGGCTGTCATGCAAGGTGAATACTGGCTGGTGAGCATGGCACTTTTCTGAAGAGTTCCTGGTATTGGGAAGCTATGAACACCTAGTGGCGTGTAGCGGCTACAATGTTAAAGGAAAGTTCCCGGCACAAACCTGTCTTTATGTGATTCGTGCGCTGGGTAGAGAAGAGATCCAGCCTCAACTGTCCTTGAGGCCTCCTGCCCTAGGTGGCCTTACCATGATCTGGGGATCTGCAGAGGGAAGGTCTAGGGCTCCACCATGATGTCTAATTTGGTTCTGGTGGTTGGTTTTGCTTAAAAACAGTTAAGTACCAGGAGCCAGAGGAGGAAGTCAGCCAGCCTGGTAGCCAGCCTGAGTAAGACGTGGCCACCTGAGGCCCTTCATGCAAGAGACAGCAGCAGAGGTGTCTGTGTGGGGAGGTTGGTTAAGTTTGGTCTAGCTGTGGGCAGCTAGCAGCTGGTTCAGCCTGTTCCTGGGACTCTGCAAAGTTGGATTGCTGTCTTTCAGATAACTATCCCTCTCTTCAAGTAAATAATGGGGCTTCAAGGAAAGGAATGACCAACTAAAGATACATTTGATGTTCTCCAAACAAACCCTAACACCAGGCATAGCCTGGGAACAGTACCGGCTGGGCAGAAAGGTCATAGCTTGGTCTCCTGGGACTCATGCTCTGTTATATAATATAATTAGTGCCTCTTCAGGATTCTTAAAAGCATTCAGGAGGCCGGGAGAACACTAGGGCCATGTTGACCTGTTCGTGGGTTTATAACAAGATTGAAAAGACAGGCTGGTGTGTACCAGTTCCAGCTTTCCTCAGTCAGCCTGTGTTCTTTGCCAAGGTCTTCACCCGGAGGCCACAGATGGGCTCTTTTGCAGGTGTCTGTAGGGGTGCGGGTATGGCTAGGGATGGGCAGCAGCTGTGGAGCCCCACGGCGCTGCTGCAGGCAGGCCTGTGAACCCTGGCCTCTCTGTCACAGGTGGAAGTCAGCCGCAGAGTGACTCTGGAGAAGCTCCCCCCTGTCCTCGTGCTGCATCTGAAGCGCTTCGTCTATGAGAAGACGGGTGGGTGTCAGAAGCTGGTCAAGAACATTGACTACCCCGTGGACTTGGAGATCAGCAGAGGTAATGCTGGCCCCGTGCTCATGACAGTGCGACACCAAGTCAGGGCTCTACTTGTTTTAGATTTATTGACATTTGGGAATATTTATACTGAAATTCTCATTAGAGGTTGTTTTGCCTACATGTATGATTGTGCACTGTGTGCATGCCTGGTGCTGGCAGAGGCCAGAAGAGGGCATTGGATACCCTGAGGTTGGACGCACAGATGGCTGTCAGCTGCCATATTGGTTCTGGAAATAGGTCCTCTAACGGAGTAGCCCGTATTAACCATTGAGCCCTCTTTCCAGCCCCCTATTTTGTTTTATATTTTAGTTGAGTTTATTGTTTTAAAGCAGGGTCTCACTATGCCGTGCAGGCTGGCCTGGAGCTCACTGTATAAACCAGGCTGGCCCTGAACTCTTAGAGATCTGCCTGTCTCAGCCTCCTGAGTGCTTGCCATAGATAGAGAAAAAGCTGAAACAAAACATAATTTGACCAGATGAGAAAAGTAGAAGAGCAGCTGTTGTCAGTGGAGTATGTCCTCTGCCCCTGGACAGTGCCACTCAGCAACGTTAGCACATTGTTTTTTAAAAGTTTTAAGTGTGTAAGTGTTTTATCTATATGTGTTTGCACCAGATACCTGCCTGGTGCCCCCAGATATCAGAATATCATGTCGGGTTCCCAGCCGTGGATGGCTGTGAGCCACCATGTGGGTGTTAAAGCCAGACCCAGGTCCTCTGCAAGAGCAGCCAGTGCTCTAGCTGCCGAGCCTTCTCCACCCAGTTCTGACATCACATTTTGAAGAGCTCCAGGAGATAGGGACCCTACTATGTAGTGGAGGTTGAAAAAAAACCTTTTGTTTCTTAAAGGCTTATTGTGTATGTTTTGATGCGTGGGTAGGCATGCGTGCCAGAACACGTGTGGGCTCAGAGGTCATCTCGCACCTTTTATTTGGGATCTGGCCATAGAACCTGGGTCGCCCAGCTTGCATAGCAGGAACCTGTTACCTGGTGAGCTGTCTCCTTTCTTTTCTCCATTTTTTCCCTGCTACATTTAAAATAGTTTGTGTGTACCCATGCACGTGTTCTGGCATTCACATGGAAGCCAGAAGACACATGTGGGTGTTCTTCCAGATGACCCAGGTTCAATTCCCAGCACCCATATGGCCATCTGTAACTCCAGTACCAGGGGATCCGAAACCTTCACATAGACATACATGCAGGCAAAACATCAATGTCCATAAAGTAAAAAATCTAAGATAGTTTGTGTGTACCCATGCACATGTTCTGGCATTCACATGGAAGCAGGAAGACACCATGTGGGTTCTGGTAGTCCTCGAACTCTTGGTGGCAGGCACCTTTACACACTGAGCTGCCGTGCCAGCACAGAACAACTGCTCTGAAGCCTCACAGTTGTGACAAACATCTCAGAGAGTGCTGGAACCTGACTGAGAGTGTGGCAAGCCCAGGCGGTCCCTGGAATACAGGACTCTGGGAAACAGAAAGGCAGCAATGCCTTCCCTCCTGATCTTGGGGAGATCTTTCTCCGTCCCAGGGCTGCACACTCAGATTCCTCTCCAGTAGTGCAGGAGCTGGCTGGGCCACGGCCTCCTCTGCCTTGTGCTTGTCAGCACCTTCAGGTTCCGTTCTGACACAGGCCTGGGCCGGGGCTGCCTGTCCTTGCTCTGATCCTCGAACAGGTGGCCGTTGTTAGGTGGAGGCTGTCAACAGCCAGTGCTGCTGTTCTGCAGAGACTTTGTTGAAGTGTTGATGTTTTCCTTTTCAGAACTTCTTTCTCCAGGAGTCAAAAATAAGAATTTTAAATGCCACAGAACCTACAGGCTGTTTGCAGGTAAGTGTGTTTGCCCACTGCTCACAACCACAGTGAGCGGCGAGCCTATGTGGTACCTAGGCCGAATTCTGCTGGAGCGCACTATCCCAGAGAGTGGGCCCTGGGAGAGCTTGAATGTCCCGGTTTGCCCTGAATTGGGGCTGATACAGAGAGGGTTCTCACAGTGTGTGAGTAACCGCCTGAGTCAGTCCTCCCTTGGGGACAATTAGCTGGGGCCCTGTGGCAGTGGGGCTGAGGGTGGGGGTCTGTGGCAGTGGCGGTGAGAGGCTTTTCTCATGCGTTGCCTGCTGGGTGCTGTCTTCCAGTGGTCTACCATCATGGCAACAGCGCCACGGGCGGCCACTACACTACAGACGTCTTCCAGATTGGGCTTAATGGCTGGCTGCGAATCGATGACCAAACGGTCAAGGTTATTAACCAGTACCAGGTGGTGAAGCCAACTGCTGACCGCACAGCCTACCTCCTGTATTACCGCCGTGTGGACCTGCTGTAGCCGTGCCCGTGTGCCTGTGTGTGTGCCTGACGCTGCTTCCTACAACTCCCGACTCACTAACTACCCACCTCTCTAGTGGCTCTGTAGAGAGAATCTCTCCCTCTGCGCCAGTGGGCTTGGATGAAAGGACATGTCTGGGGGATCTGCACAGCGCGCGCAGCTCATGCTGACTCTGACATCAAAGACTGGACTGTTGCTTGACCGAGGAAATAAATACACAAGAGCCAGCGCTTCTGAAGTTGGTTCCTGAGCCGAACAGGCAGTTTGCACTGTGTCCCAGTCTGATTGCATAGTGGAATAAGTCCCGCACCAGCAGCTCTTGTAAATTTGTGAAAATGAATTTTATCTTTCCTTAAAAAATAATTTTTTTAATTCATCACACTTTCCTCCTTTACCCTTTAGTTTTTGATAAATGATAAAATGAGCCAGTTACCAGAGATGAGATAGTTCTTACTTCAAGAGGAAATAAATACAAAAAATATGTTGCTGGTTCCTAACAGGAAACACATTTTAACAATTGTGAGATGAAAACTGCTGACGTATACACTGCGGGTCAGACATTTGGGGTGCAGACGTCAGGCTACAGAGGTGGTGATTGTAACTTTATTACCATGAAAAGATTTCAAATTGCATTCATGCTCTGTGTACACATGAAGAAAAGTGGGCAAAATAATGAAGATTGCCATTTCCCAATGTCTGCTGTGTAATCCTGCCACGCCTCTCTGATGCCGTGTCCCTAATTGTACACAGTGTAGTGGTTCCTAGGAGTATAAAGTTGTCACCTGTCAATAAAGATCACAAAGTTGGTTTAAAGCTGTTTGTTTCTTGGTGTGGTGAGCCTCGGTGAACTCATCCAGGACTCTGGCCTGCTGGGTTAGAGTGCCTGTTGCTATGGGAGAGGAGCTGTCTCTTAGTTTTGCTCCCTCTGATCCTGTTGCAGGTCAAGGCCAAATCTTACCTGAGTGTTTCTGAGTGCCCTCAGCTCCTGGCAGAGATGAAGAAGTCATCGGCAATAGGAAGTCTGCATTTGTGGCCCTGTGTGCTGGCTCCACAGGTCAGGGCCTGCAGTGGGGAAAAACCTTTCTCTCTCAAGCTCCTTCTTTTTGTGAAGTGGCAGTGTTCTTCCCAAGTCCTGCTCAACTTCCTGTCAAGATGTGGAATTTTGTGGCTCCCATGCATTCTGGAAACCGGTTGACAGGCTAAGGGACTGGTGCCTGTTCCTCCTCCGTGTGGTGTTGGTAGTGATTGGGTCCTCTACTGTACTCGGAGCAAATCTGGCCAGAACACACCCATTCCACAACTGGGCTTGTGCTGTCTCGGCAATGCATCTAAAAAGCCAGAGCAAGAGGCCAATAGATGCTTTCCTAACATACAGTCATCCTGCGTGTATACTGGTGACATTTTCCCCTCCAGTGTCATTGTTATTTGTCTTGTCCTGAGTCATGTGTGTTTGGTGTAACACAAAAGAAATGACTTAAATGTTGGGGCTCCATCTGAAGACCTTGAACAGAGAGCAGAGATGGAGTCCAATGGGGTGCCTGGGCATCTTGGTCAGCTGGTGCTAGTGACTTCTCCCTTCTCAGGGGCCTGTCCCTTATGTGGTGGCTGCTTTGCTGCCAGCGCAGGATTCTGCTCCCTTTCCGATGGTCAGTGTTGTTCCCTAGGACGAAAGCTGGCATTGGAGGGCCCAGTGCTTAATTTAACCTTTCCTGTTTGGACTGCTGTAACAGATACCATAGACAACATCAGGTCCTATGTCCACCGATGGCTTATAGACACGTCCACTGTGAACTCTACCTTTCTCTCACAAGGCCACGTTACTTCTGGATCCTTTTCTAGCTATTAGCCTAATCCCAATGGTCCCCCTGGAACCCTAATAGCGTCCTTCCTGGGGTGTCAGGTTCTGGCATGCTGGCATTGGAGAGAGGTGAACATAGTTGGTGGACCCCGCACTGCTTAATGCAAGATGCTTTTACATTTTTTATGCATACCAGCGCATTGTCTGTGAGCACTTTATGGGTACCACATCCATACCTTGGAACTGGGGTACTGTAGATGCCCTGGAACTGCAGTTACAGGTAGTTGTATGGATGCTATGAGCTGAATGCAGTCCCTCTACAAGAACAGCAAGAGCTCTTCACTGAGCCATCTCTCCAACCCCAGATTATACTTTTGATAGCCTCTCAATTTTGTATTGTCTAAGCTGCATAGTGCACAGCCAGTTGCAGATTGGTGAGCAGAGCCGGGGCGGATGAGACGGACCAGCCCGGAATGAATAGCCGTCAGCGCTTCGTCTCTGACCATGAACAGTGGTCCATTGATAGAGTGAGGCTGGGTCTCTTGTGATAACTTACTTTGGAGTCTAGTTGCTCTGAAGCTTCCTGCTGACCTTCCCTGCATTTGGGTCATCCGTGCTCAGAACTTACCTGTGAACTGCCATCAGCGCTTTTGATGTAGATATTTTTCTAACTTTGTGTTCAGAGTGTAGATGTCTTTAAGTCAAGGTGAATGCTGAGGTGACGTCAGCCACGCCCCTCCGGGTCAGACATTCAGGATTGGAAGCTTGACACACTGAAGCCTCAAAGCCCATCCAGAGGTGTGTTGGTTTGCAGTGTTGGGCTGGGTGGTAGGGCCTCCAGCATGCTCTCTGGAGTCCTAGATCAGGGTCTCTGTAAATCTGACCTCGGGCTCCTAGCCTGTACTTTAAAAAAATACTTTTATGTGTATGGGTGTTGTGCCTGTGTGTAAGCATGCCTGTGCACTAAATGAGTGCCCAGTGTACGTAGGGCCCAGGAGAGGGCATCAGAGCCCCTGGAATCAAACCTCTGCAAGAGCAGCCAGCACTCCTAACTGAGCTGAACCGTCCCGCCAGCTTCCTCCTAGCCTATTTTGTCAGATTTTTCCCCTAATATTTATTTTTTTCTGTTAAAATGCATGAGATCTGAGCGCCTGGACTCTAGCCTGAGACAGCACCTTTGGACTCATGGACACCACAGGCCTGTCCCTGTGGCTAAGCATCTATTGCATCTTGATACTGTATGCTGCTGTGAGGCTGTCAAGACCTCCACATCCGGGATTTACATCCTAGGTGTTTGTACATGGTTTAAAGTAGCCTGTGTTCTGCAGAGAAAAGATGGCACGTCTGCCCTGCAGTGACATTTACTGACATGCTTCCCTGTGAGGTCGGCCTGGGCCATTACATCCAGTGTTGGCGAGCCAGGTCAGAGCGCACCAGTGGCTGGCACCCCCTCTGGGCACCCCCCGCATGTTCCTACCTGGTACCCTCCAGCTCTCCTGCCTCCCTCCCCACTTCAGGACACTGCTGCTGCTCTGACTGAAGAAAGCTCCACGAGGGCTGTTCCTGTAAGCAGGCTTCAGTGCTTGTGAGATCTGGTCAGACCTTGTGCCCTAAGGCTATCGCCAGTAGCATCAGCTTGTGTGGGTGTACAGGGACTTGGCTCCATCCTGCCTGTGAGCCCGTGCTGGTCACTCCTGTTGTGCTGAGGACAAGTACTCAACCCCTTTCAGACCCCAGCCCATTGAGGGGGCCAGTGACCGCCTGCCATGAGTCAAATGGTATTCAGAGGCCTGTGATTGTCGCAGAGAGACAACATGGGCAGGAGTCTCCAGAGCTGTATTGTTCCCGAGTACAGTGGTGACTGAAGACGGGCGCAGAGCCCACCCGGCCAAGCTGGAATATACATCTGAGCAGCACCCACTTCCCGCCGCCTGTGATGTCACTGTGAGCTCAGTGATTCTCTGGCTTTTGTGCGTGAGCTGGGGCACAGTGCTGTAGGGCTGTGACTGCTGTGTCTCCTTCCAGGAAGGAGCCAGCTCACTACCACACGAACACTAGGTGACGCTAGAGACCCATCGCCTCCATGGTGCACTGACGCCAGAGCAATGGACACTCAGCAGCTGGCATGATGACCACGGTGTTCCCATAAGGCCATTCCTGTGCAGGACATTTGCAGGGAAGCCAGGTCAACAGGCCCTTATCCTTGGTAAATGCATTCCCAGGCCTGAGGCTGGAACCAGCACTGGCAATTGGCTCCCCCACCTTTAGAAAAAAAAGGGGGGGGGTGTTTCTCTAGCCTTGCAGCTATTCTGCCTCAGCCTGGATGGCCTGGGTTTCAAAGCTGTGTCTTTTCTGCCATGATCTCTAACCTGTTTGCCCATTCCCTCCCTTGCTGATATCATCCTGTTCATTCTGGACGCTTCACTGAAAACAGTGTAGCTCAGGGAGATAGACCTTGGCTGCTGGGTGCTTTTCAAGTGTTTGGGATGGAACCCACATGCTAGGCAAGTGCCCTACCATTGAGCTACATTCCCAGCTGCTACTAAGAAGTAGTGTGAGGGCCTGTGTGCTAGACAGCCCCACCAAGGCAGCCCAGAGCAGTTGCTATGCAGTGTAGGGTCTGGAACTCTAGCCTTCCAGCCTTTCAATGCCCAGACGTGAGCCAGCTGCGGGGCTGCTTGTCATTATTATTATTATTTTGCCTTTATAGCTACACCATGAGCTTTCTAGAAGTTTCTGGGGCACAGAAATAACTCAGGCAGAGGCTGAGTCCAGCCTGAGATGAGACTCCGCAGCAGGGAGAACGCTGCTGCTTATCCATGTTGGCAGCCCTGCACAGCGCGTGTTTCCAGACGGGGCAAGAATATGCTCTCATTCTTCACGGAGGCCAGGTAAGTGGGCAGAAGTGGCCCTGGGGCAGGAAAAGCAGGCGTCGAAGGTTGTGAGAAGGAGGGGGGTAACAGTCAAGAAGGGGGGTGGAGAAACAAAGCAGGATGTGACAAATGCCTTCGTTCTGCCCTGGTGTTAATACTGCTGCATTCCTACAGACAAGGCCACTCACCACTATTGGCCACGGAAGCTGACCCGTCCAGCTCTCCCCGTCTCACCGCTATGGGCCATGCTAGTCACCACTTCTGGAATTTACAGTCTGGCCTTGAGTTGATGCTGTCTCTGCATCCGAATCCTGGTGGTGTCAGGGCTGTGGCTGGAGGTTCAGGGCTGGTAGTGCTGCCCTCTCCATCCTGGGCATTGTCTGTAGCAGAGCTCCTTCACTTGGAGGTTGCACTGCTAACTACCCCTCCCTTCCTCTTTTGAAACTATAACTACCTCAGCACCCCTGGTTTGAGTTGGAGGTCTCTTTGTGTAGCCCAGGCTGGCCTTGAACTCATGATCCTCCTGCCTTAGGCTCTGAATGCTAGTTCAGGTGGTAACTACCATACCTGGCTCTCGAGATTGATTCTAGCAGTGATGACCAATATTGCCACCCAAGGAGGAAATAGGCCCTATGGGAAATCACAAAATAAGTGGATGAGCCAGGCGTGGTGGGTCACGCCTTTAATGCCAGCACTCAGGGAGGCAGAGGCAGGCGGATCGCTGTGAGTTCGAGGCCAGCCTGGTGTACAAAGCAAGTCCAGGACATCTAAGGCTACACAGAGAAACTCTGTCTCGAAAAACTTTAAAGAAACAAACACAGGCGGATGGATACTTGTCCTACTTGGGCACAAGGCTAAGCTTACTCTTCATGGAATTTATTGCCAGGGCCTCACGTCACCCATTTTGCCCTGAGCTATACAGAGTGGCTGAAGGCTGGCATAAACCACAGTCCTAGCTTTGATAGACTGGCCTTCTGGCCCACCATGTAGATGTCTTTGAGTATTAACCAGTTGTTGACATCTCTAGGCAGCCGTTGGCTGAGACCAGGGGCTGGCACCTTTCTTGTGGAAAGGTTGAACTTTGGAAGGTTTGTTGCCAGGGTGATGATATGTGCCTGCTGGCTCCAAGGCAGCAGTTTGGAAAACACCATGAAGAAGACCAAAGCAGCTACCCTGACTGCATGTTCGAGTTCCTGTTTGCCTTGGAATACCAGAGCCCGACCCTTGATTTGCTACAGAAGATGAGATAGGCTGGCTCATATGTCCTGTCACCTTAAGGACTTTCCTGAGCCCCGGCATGTCTCGCCGTCTCTCTCAGCCTACATTCTATTGGCTTTAGGAGCATTCTCCAAATGGGCACTAGCATCTCTGCCCTGGAGCATCTACATGCCACAGGGGAACCACTCAAAATGTCTCCACAGGGGCTGGCGAGATGGCTCGGCAGTTAAGAGCACTGGCTACTCTTCCAGAGGACCCAGGTTCAATTCCCAGCACCCACATAGCAGCTTACAACTGTTCTGGATTTCTAGTTTCAGGGGATCTGACACCTTCACACAGACATACATGCAGGTAAAACACCAAAGCACATTAAGACAAAAAAAAAAAAAATCATTAAAAAAAATTTCTCCAGACATTGCCAGATACCCCTGGGGCTTCATTTCCCCAGGTAAGCCGAAGATGGATTTGGATTTTGGTTTCTATCAGCACCGTCCGCAGTCTGCACACTCGTCATTGCTTGGACATTCACAGTGTCCCTTTTGGCTGCTGAAGAGTGTCCCCACATTTCTGTGTCCTCGTGCAGGGATGGACTTGCCACCAGCGAGGGCCGCTCTGGGTGTTATTCGGCCCTTTGTGGGCCACACAGTGTTTTGGCAGGAAGGCTCAGGAGTGGACCCACAGCCTGGGGCTCGCAGGCACTGCTGTGTCCAGGGTTCTTAGCATCCCCATCTCAATAGTCGCAGTGGGGAGCTGGTCAGGAGCTGAAACCTGCTGCGGGGTAGGACGAGCCCCACGAGGTCAGCTTGACTCTCAGGCCCTGCAGCTCCTGGACACAAAGAGGTCCCAGGCCTGCCATCACCTTGCGGTATCTCCTGGTTCTGAACCGTGTTGTCCCATCTTCTTGGCTGCTGCTCGCTGACAGTCGCCTAGCCAACTGGTGCTGGGCTGAGCAGCCGAGACTGCATGACAGAGGGGCGGGTGCCATATTTGACAAGGGAGGATTCCGAAGTCCCTGTCTTTTGCCTACCTTTGTATGCCCCCCCCCCCCACTGCTCTCCTTGACTTGCCTCTGCTCAACTTCTGCCACCACTGCAAAGAGCAGAGACCTCAGGTGCCTCCGTGGAGGAGGTGGCTAGGAGTGGAGGTGCACTGGCCTTGGGGTGCTGGTTCCTGCTCCCCTGTGGTTTGGGCCACCCAGCCTCTCCCTCTGTGCCCTGTAAGTTTTCTTAGCAGGACCAGCAGGTGACATGCTACAGAGACCCATCCTTTCAACCTCATGCCCAGCACCTCCAGAGCCACCTCTGAGGGTGCAGGAGAGGACAGTAGAATGCCAGTGCCAGCCAAGCCAGAATGTCTGTGTTTTGCTCTGTGTCTATGTTGTAGATTTCCATGGTGGGCACTTTTTGCTTTTTTTTTTTGAGACAGGATGGTTAGTAGCCCAGGCTGGCCGTGAACTTAGAAAAAGCTCAGTCTGACCTTGGCTTCCTCTGCTTTCTAAACTCTGGGCATGTGCCCTCACACCAGCCACCTTTCACTTTGATCTGCAAAGCTTGCCTCTCTAGTTTCCGTGGCCAGGGTAGCCGCTATTGCCTCCTGCCCACTCTCCTTCTTACAGGAGCTCAGCCACCCTTCTCCAAGGCCTGAGATTTCTCCTCATCACAAACCCAGGAGACTTAGCCGGGAGCACACTGGCCTAGTCTGTGGCCTCTCGAAAGGCGAGCGTGGAGTTCTGGATTGAAAGTTAGCCTGACCGTCTTGTGCCCATAAGACGCAAGGATCCAATTCCATGTCTACAGCACAGGGCACAGAGACTTCTTGGGCGCCGAGTGCCATTCCGTTTGGGTGACCTAAGCATGAACAGATCCGAACCCTGAGGATTAAGTTCCCCCTTAAATTCTTGTGGGTTTCGAACTTCGGGGGAAGTTTGCTTGGGAATGCTGTCTTGGGATTTCATCAAACACTTGGAAAAGACTCTGAAAACATATTTCTGAACCCTCCACGGTCTCAGCCTGAGTCCTAGTTGGTTTTTAATAAGCATAGCAATAGCTGCTGGGGCTTCATCATGCCCTTATGCCGGACTGGCTCAGGAGATGGCTTTCCTGAGAGTTCAAGGTGGTATGCATTGACTCATGGACCCCCTGGGCCATCTGGCAGGCTCCAGTGCACACTTGAGCTTTCAGAAATAGCTGCCCTAAATCTGATGTCAGAATCAGGTGGTGGCTTGTTTTCAAATGTGCATGTTTATTCAGTCATCAGACACAGACTGAGCACCCTTTCTGTACCTTGCTTGTACTTGCAAGGAAACTCAGGAGGTTAGGGTTTTTTTTTTTGTTTTTTGATTTTTAGGTTTTATTTATTTAGTTTATGTATGGGTGCTCTATCTGCATGTATGTCTGCATGCCAGAAGAGGGCACCAGATCTCATTATAGATAGTTTTGAACTAACATGTGGTTGCTGGGAATTGAACTCAGGACCTCTAGAGGAGCAGACAGTGCTCTGAGCCATCTCTCCAGCCCCAGAGGTGAGATTTTTGACTATATTCTTCTTCTTCTCCACCTCTTTCTCCTTCCTTTTCTTCTCCCTCTTTTTCTTTCTCCTCCTTCTCTTTTCCCCCAGTACTGAGGATTGAACCCAGGGCCTCGGCAAGTGAGGCAAACTCTCTATCACTGACCTATGAGACGTCTCCATACCCTTTTCTAATATATAGAAAAAATATATAATTTTTTAAAGCATGGTTTCATTAAGTTGCCCAGGAATGCCTTGAATTCACCCTGTAGCCGATGGAGCATCTTGAGATCCTCCTGCCTCAGCCTTTCACATAACTGGGATGATAGTCTGAGCCAGCATTCCCTACCTGACCACTGCTGTTTTGGAGAGCTCACAGCCAGTGGGAAAACCAACAGGCCCAGGCACCTGGAACCGTATGCCATGTAACCTTACCGTTCAAGCTCACACCAGAAAGCCCTGTTTAGCTCTGCTCACAGCATTTTAGGACTTCTCCGGCACCCAGCTACAAGCTCTTGCATGCTCTTCCGAAGGCCTTGGAGCCACCTGGTCAGGTGTATCACAGCGATGACCCTACTTCTTGACACCACTTTCTTAGTTACTTATCTGACTGTTACAGCCAAACTCCCATGTGAAAGAAAACGGTCCCCCTAGGCCCATAGGGAGGTTTGGCAGTGTTGGGTAGGTGCTGCCTAGTTGGAGGAAGTGGTCATGGAGGTGAGCTTTAACGTCTTAAATGCTCAAGCCGCTCCCCTCCACCCCCCACTGTGGCCCTGCTGCCTTCCTATCTGAAAGCAGAACTTTCAGCTCTCTCTCCAGCACCGCCCCTGCATACCGCCATGCTTCTGACCATGTTGATAATGGAATAAACCTCTGGAACTGTAAACCAGCTCCAATTAAATGTTTTCCTTTATACTCTGTAGACCAGGCTGGCCTTGAACTCACAGAGATCCAGCTGCCCCTGCCTCTAGAACTCTGGGATCAAAGGTGTGCGCCTTTCTTATTTGAGCCTTCCTCAGATGACTCAAGCTTTTGTCAATTAAGCGAAGTCAAATCAGCCAGCAGACTATGTGCAGTGCCTGAGGAGGCCAGCAGGGGGCATCAGATCCCCTGTAACTACAGTTACAGAGGGTTGTGAACTGCCATGTGGGTACTGGGAATTGAAGCCCTGTCCAAAGCAAGAGCAGCCAGTGCCCTAACCACTGAGCCGTTCTCCAGCCTGGCTTCCTGTCCCCCTGTCCTTCCCTGCCTAGGTCTCCTGATAACATGGGAGCTGGGAGTTCAAGTGTGAGAGTCACCATTTCAGGACCTTTTGAGATGGCGTCTGCCTTTTCCCAGAGTGTGAAGTCACCTGCGGATTTCACTTGTGTCCTTTGCCAGATTTGAGGAGTATTCTCTTATTCTCTCTGCTTTTCCAGAGTTTTCATTTGTTTGTTTTGTTTTTCTTCTTTGGAGACAGCTTCAGCCTGTAGCCCAGACGGGCCCGGGAGTCCCTGCCTCAGCTCCTGAATGCTGGATTGCAGGTATGGCCCGCTACGACCAGCCACCATTTACTTTTCCACAGAAATAATGCACACAGGATCCAGCCGTCCTCCTTTCAACAGCCAGGGGGCCACCTGAGGTGCCAGTCGCTTTCCAGCTGCTTGTGCCCCTCATCGTGATTTTGCCTGCTGTGTGACTCTGTCCTCTTCCTCACTGGGAAAGTAAAGATTGGCAAGTTTACCACAGCCAATCATGGACCAGCTTGTCAATCAGCTTTCTGCACTGTGACAAAATGCCTGAGATAAACGCCTTATACGGAAGGAAGGTTCATCCCTGCCTGTGTTTATGGTGTGGAGCATGGCCAGCTGAGGCCTGTTCACTTCTTAGTGGCTTAGAAACAGAAGGGGGAGGGGGCAGGAAGGTGCTAGGGCCCAGTTCCCCATCCAAGGGCACGCACGGCTCTACCACCATCCAAGTCTTCAACACATGGGCGTTTAGGGCCAGCACACATGGAGAGTCAGGGGACATAAAGACGACGTGTGTGCCTCTAATTATGGCGGCGCTGAGAGCCGCGCCTCAGCCCCTGCCGTTTGTGATTCTGGGCAGTGGTAAACAGAGCCTCACCCAGCCCACAGTGATGGAGGGAGAGAGGGTGGTGTAGACCAGCGGGTCGTTCTTCAGGGACAGGGCCCTGAGAGAGAACCAGGACATCAGGCGATAGAGGATGAAGACAGAGAGAGAAGGTGGGAAAGTCCGGGGTCCGGAGGTCTTGAACATGCTAAGTCTTATGCTAAGCATGTTCCTTCTCCATGTGTCAGGGCCTCAGGGAAAGCCTTGGTTGATCAGCCATCAACAGCAAGGTGGAGGGGAGAGTGCTGGATGGCTTGCGTCAGGCGCACGCAGCCAGTAACCTCTATTTTATTCGGTTTCATTGCTTTTCTTTTTACTTTTTGCTTACTCTGACCTGTAAGTACCTTTAAAAAATTTAAACACTTCTCTGAGAATTTTGCATGACATGTTTCCGATCACACGTGCGTGGCTCCCCAATTCTTTTCTTAGCTTCTTATACCCCCACCCCAGCCCACCAAGTTTAGTCTGTGCCACCCAGGCAGTCTTGGATGGAGTGTGGGTTGACTCAACTGGCCTTTCCTCTCCCGGAAGCTGTTGGTCACTCCTCTTCTAGGGGTAGGATTCCGTGGCCGGAGCTTTCACAGGTCTTGAGGTTGCCGTGGCAACTGCTGTGACTTCTTTTGTGCAGCTGCCCTGCAGTGACCGGAAGACAGTTTCCTTACGGCCATCCACAGCCCGTGGCTCTTACACTCCTTCTGCCCCCTCTTCCGGAAAGGTCCCTGGGGCTCGGGGTGGGAGGCTATGATACAGATGTCCGCGCTAGGGCTGGGCCCTCCACAGTGTCTCATTCTCTGCACCATGGCCAGTGGTGTTCATCACCTGTTACTACGAATAGAACCTTCTCTGTGAGGATTGAGAGACACACCTGTCTCCAGAACACCAGGAGCCTGTATTTTAAATGCCCGTAAGCTGCCACTGATAAACAAGGGCACTGAGTACCAACCATGGACCTGGCATCTTACACATCCCCCGCCCAGCACCCCAGGCCAGGGGCTTTATTTACTGTCCTCATTTACAGGACCCAGAAGGGGCAGACAGCAGGGTGCTCAGCAGGGATTCAAACCCAGGCCAACTCAAATTGTGCACCTTCTCTGTGTCAGCAAACTCTGGGCCCAGGAACGCAGGGCCCGGGAGCCTCAGAGCCATGGGGTCTTGGCAATGTGAGAAAAGCTAGTCAAGAGTGGTTTCCCTCAGAACTCACAAGGTTGGAGCATTCTGTTTTGGTTAAGAGTTCTGGGAAGCCCGAGTTCTTTCTGAGCTGCTGTCCCCACTCCCAAGAGTTCTGGCTCCCTCCTGCCCGTGGGAACCGGGCGACTGCAGCCAGCAGCCAGCAGGCCTGACTCACGGCCCTTCCCCAGCCCTGGCAGGCAGGAGGTGTAGGTTCCAGCTGCTGCATGAGGACCCCTCCTCGGCCACAGTCCTCCCTGCACAGGCCTCAGTGATCATAACTTCCCTTGGAACCCACAGTGACGGTCCCAGCCTTCCTCCCCACTGAGGTCGTGCAGTGATTGCCATTCTGGTCACAGGTGCCAGTTCCTGGGAAGGTGACATTGCGTCTCCCTGTGCCACTCACTCTTGAAGAACACTCGGCTCTTAGGCTGCCACAGTGTGGACAGTCCGCCCTGGACCACTGATATCCAGGGCCTGTCAGGGCAGGCTCCTGCTGGCTCCTGCTGGCCTCTTGCCCCACCCTCCCCGGCTTCAGGACTCCCTGCTCTCCCTCTAGTACTCCCCTCCCTCCTGTCTCACACTTTTCTTTCTTGTTCCCATCTCTCATCCCTCGCATGTGCTCATGCAGACATTCCTGTCCTGAAACAGCAGAAGAACCGGCCACCCGGCTCCTTCTGTACCTCACGTGTTTGCTCTCAGCCTTTGTAATGTCCCCTCTTTTCTTCACGTTGGGTTCTGTGCCAGTGACCCAGTGTTGTGCTCTTCTGGTTTTGCTCAGTCTGCTTAATAATTCTCTCTTGGCTCCTGGAGAGTCATGTTGGTGAGGCCCTCAGGACTCCAGTGAGCGCCTCACAACCTAGTAGGAGTTACTTGGGGTGAAGCAGGAGCCTCACACTACACCATGCCCATCTGCCCTGACGGTACTGCTCTGTATTCTATTCCATATAGCGTCGGGGTGTGCTTTAGGCAATGGCTGGGGTGTCCAGGGGAGCTCGCAGTCCCTTGGTTTTCTTGGGAGCTTCTTTGGAGGCTCTAACTGCGAGCGCAGCTACTCACACAGCCTTGACCAAAGTCCTGTCTCCAGGGAAGGTCTCCCCTTACCAAAGTAGACAATAGACCACCTCCCGAACGTTGGGAATAAGGTCACTCGCCAGTACACCCGGCCTTTTAACAGGAGTTTCACGTTTTTACAATAACGTCTGAGTGTTTGCTCGCTTGCTGTATGTGTGGGGTTCATGCACAAGGGAACACATGTCACACATTGGTAGTCTAGCCAGCCAGGTGCCTCACAGGGTTTCCTGTCTCTTCCCCAAGGGTGGAGGTTGCAGGTCACCACCTCTTGGCTTGTATGTGGCTTCTAGGGATCCAAACTGTGGTCTTCACGATGAGCTGTCCTGTCTCTCCAGCCCCTGAGGCTCTGTATGTGCCTGTCTGAGCTTTCAGTGACATTTCTCAAGCACCTCCACCTGTTTTTGAGACAAGGTCTGTCTGGCTTGGAGATTCCGGTTAGGCTGAAGGGGCCTGTGAGCCCCAGAGTGTGTCTGTCCCCACCAGGCCCAGCCCTTTGCCTCTGGAGATTGGCATCCGGCCCTTGTGTTTGCATGGCAGGCGCTTTCTAGACTAAGTTGTCTCTGTACTCCTCTCTGTTATCAGCCAATCATATAGACGCCCATCTGGATCAACCTGTGGGCGTCGCAAGGCAACAGAATGGAGGCTGAGCTGATGTCAAGTGTCTTTTCCTATCCTGAGACATGAGAGGACCAGGCTGTGAGTCCTGGGTCACAGGGTTCAGCCTCCCCTCTCAGTGGCTGGGCCCTCTCTGGAGCTGTGTTTACACTGTAGACCTCTAGTTTAGTGGGGCTTTCTCCAGGAAGTGCTTCCCAAGATGCTGCTGGGGGCTGACGCTGTTCATCACTGAAGGAAGTCAAGACAGGAACTCAAACAGGGTAGGGACCTGGAGGAGGGAGCTGATGCAGAGGTTGTGGAGGGGTGCTGCTTACTGGCCTGCTCCTCATGGCTTGTTCAGCTTGCTTTCTTATAGAACCCAAGACCACCAGCCCAGGCATGGCCCCACCCAGTGCCCATCACTCACTAATTAAGAAAGTGCTCTACAGGCTTGCCCACAGTCCAATCTTATGGAGTCGTTTTTCTAAGAATGGGTCCCTCTTCTCAGATTACTTTATCTTATGTCAAGGTGACATAAAATTACCCAGCACAATTGACCCCTTGTGGACTTGACACAAACACTTCATCATTAAACCACACCTTACTTTCTCATTCATCCCCAAGACCTTACATTAAAAACATAAATAATTTTAAAAATCCTACAGTCTCTACAAATTCAAACACAACAAAAGTTGTGTCTCAGGGGAGGAGGACCTCCTCTATCATTGGACTAGGGGAGGGGCATAGGAGAAGAAGAGGGAGGGAGGGTGGGATTGGGAGGGGATGGAGAGGGAGCTACAGCTGGGATAAAAGTGAATAATTAATAAAAATAAAATTAAAAAGAGTTCTGTCTCTTCATAATATCTAGTTTCTTTAAAAACCCAAAATCTCTATCTCTTTTTCTCGTTTTTGAGATAGGGTTTCTCTGTGTAGCCTTGGCTGTCCTGGACTCACTTTGTAGACCAGGCTGGCCTGGAACTCACAGAGGTCGGCCTGCCTTTGCCTCCCTGAGTGCCGGGATCACATATGTGCGCCACCAGGCTCAGCTCCAAAATCTCTTTTAAAAGTCCAGAGTCTTTCAGCTGTGGGCTCCTGTAAAAATAAAAATTAATCTAAATACTTTCTTCAAGAAGGAAGAACCAGCGTACAGTCACAATCTGAACCTAAGAGTGTAAATAATTCCATGTCCAATTATGGGGGATTCACCCACAATCCTCTGGCTCTCTTCCTGGTGCCAAGCTTCAACTTCTCTGCTTCAACCCCATCAGTCCTGGCTCTTCAGCTGCCACTGGGTCTTCAGCTGCACCTTCACCAATGGCCTCTTCTGGCCTCTCACAGTGCCAAGCCTCAGCCGCTCTCCATGCCTTCAAAACCAGCACCACCTGGATGACTCTTACACATTACCAAGTTCAGCTTCCAGTAACCTTGGCCGCCTCTGGAACACAGCTTCTCTGTGCTCTCAGGAGACGCTTCCCAGAAGATTTCACCTCAGTGATGCCGGTTTCTTCACTTATTTCTCAGCTCCAGCCGGCCAGCAGGAGCTGATGCAAGGATGTGGTGGTTTGAATAGGTTTGGCCCCATAGACTCATGTGTCTGAATGCTTGGCCCATAAGGAGTAGCGCTATTAGGAGGCCTTGTTGGAGTAGGTGTGGCCTTGCTGAAGGAAGTGCCATTGTCAGGGCAGGCTTTGAGGTCTGCTATGCTCAAGCTAAGCCCAGTGTGGCACACCGTCTCCCTCTGCTGCCTGCAGATCCAGATGTAGAACTCTCAGCTCCTTCTCCAGCACCGTGTCTGCCTGAGTGCCGCCATGCTTCCCACCATGATGATAATGGATTAAACCTCTGAAACTCTTTATAAGGGTTGTCATGGTGTCTCTTCACAAATAAAATCCAAAGTAAGACAGGGGTTATGGAGGAGTGCTGCTTTCTGGCCTGCTCTCCATGGCTGGTCCTGTAGAACCCAGGACCACCAGTCCAGGGATGGCATGACCCACAGTGGTTTACAGAGTTCCAGGACAGCCAGGGCTACACAAAGAAACCCTGCCTCACAAAACCAAAGAAGAAGAAAAAGTTCCTACAGGCTTGCTTACAGCCCAGTCTTATGGAGGCGTTTTCTCAGCTGAGGGTCCCTCCACGCAGATGGCTTTAGCCTGCGTCAAGTTAACATAAAACTAACGGCACAGATGCCGACTGGCTGCAGTGTGGAGCACACAGAAGAGCATCACTGGGACTTACTGCTGTGGGCTGTGACACCATGCCGGTGGCAGGAGGGGGAAGTGGCTCAGTGTGACCCAAGCCCAAGGACCTTACTTCCGATCCCCAGCATCCATGGAGAAGCCGGGCATTATCTTGGGGTGTCTATAACCACAGTCCTAAGGAGGCAGAGACTGGCGGAGCCATGGGCTCACTGCCCACCATCCTCATTGAAGAATGGACTCCAGGTTTACTGAGGGACCAACCCTGTCTTTAAAAAAAGTCAGTGATAGAGGAAGAAGCTCCAACATCAACCTCCACATGCATGTGCATGGGCGTGCCCCCCGCCCCCACCGACACACCCATCCAGACCACATACACACACAGAAATGCCATGGCCGGGCTGTGGCTTGGTGGGGCATCCATGTAGCATGAGTGAGCCCGAGTTCCCATCTCTGGCACCGAGAAAAGGGCACTTCCTAGTCTAGTCGTCTCCGACAAGCTGGCAGAGTGTTGATTGTTTTCCATTCGAAATGAATGTCCTTCCCGGAGGACATTAAAGGACTTAAAAGGGAAGCCCCGGTGGCCCTCAGTGCCTACTGTGCATGCCTCTGCCACTCTTCAGTCCCACGGGGCTTTTGCAGGCATTCAGAGCCCCTCTGGTCATCCCCAAGTCTCCTGTGTGGGCTGCCCCTACCTGGCAGTCTGAGACTGGCCACTGGCCAGCTTGTCCATCTGGGATGTATTAATTGATGGCTCGAAAAATAAGTAGGGTAATCGCATTTCTGGTAAAGAGGCTTGAATAGGTACCCTCTTGGAGAGCCAGATGACTAGGGCCACGCCTAGTGGTGTGTGGTCTGGGTGCCTCTGGCTACCTTGCCCTTTCGAGGCTCTGCCCAGAAACTGCTGGCAGCGCTGTGGGCTGATTTATGGTGGTTTCCTGTGGAGCCCGAGGCCCCAGTCTGCGGCCTCTCTGCCACCCTCACAGACAGAGCTAGCCGTGGGTCCGTGTATGAGTCCCCTGTGGTTGCTGTAACAAATGACCACAAGCTGAGTCGCTTTAAACAGTATAAACTTACTGCTTTAGTCTCAGAGGGCAGAGTCTCAGATCTGCCTCAGTGGGGGAAGGTATAGGTGAGGAGGGGCTGGCTCCTGAAGGCTCCTGAAGGCTCCTGAAGGTTAGTCCCTTTATCTTCCCTTTCCAGATACTGGTGGCGGTGCCGGCATTTCATTCTCTGTCCTCTGCGTTTCCCTCAAGCCCTGCTCCTGCCATCACATCCTTCTCCCTGGCTTTTCCCTCCCACTCCCCCGTTAGAGGTGATGTGTAGGATTTTGCCTGGCCCACTGTTTTCTTTAGGACAGTCTTTCTGACCCTTAGTCACTGCACATTTGACAGCGTCTGCAAACACTTGTAGCCAGCAGGCATACAGCGAGGGGCTCCTTAAGCTCTGCATATGGAGGTGCCTTTGTGTCCAAAGCTTTTCTTTTTAATGTGTGTGTTTGTGTGTGTGTTTGTACTATTGTAGCACAGTGCACCTGTGGAGCAAAGGATACCTTTGGTGGGGTGGGGGTGGGATGGGGTGGGAGTGGGTTTGAGTGGGGGTGGGGTGGGGCAGGGGTGGGGTGGGGTGGGGGGTGGGGGTGGGATGGGGTGGGAGTGGGTTTGAGTGGGGGTGGGGTGGGGCAGAGGTGGGGTGGGGTGGGGGTGGGATGGGGTGGGAGTGGGATGGAGTGGGGTGGGGCAGGGGTGGGGTGGGGCGGGGGGTGGGATGGAGTGGGGGTGGGATGGAGTGGGGGTGGGGCAGGGGTGGGGTGGGGTGGGTGGGGCAGGGGTGGGATGAGGTGGGGTGGGGTGGGGTGGGGTGTGTCTCTCTTGTTTCTGCCACTCTGCCTGCTACTCTCAGCTTGCTGGCCTATGAGCTTCTGGCTGATTCTCCTATCTCCTCCTCCCACCTTTCCATAGGAATTCTGGGATTATAGATGTGTGGGACTCAGGGTCAAACGTAGGTCATCAGGCTTTCATAGCTACATCTGGAGCTCTGCTCCATGGTGAGTCATCCTTCTAGCCCTCACACATTTTTTTAAACTTCCACACATGTGTATATATTGTAGGTACACAAAAATACACTGACAAAAACTCATAAAGAGAATAATTTTGAAACAAGTTTTAAAATTATTTGTTAATTTTATGTACATGGGTGTTTTGTCTTGTATGTATGTCTGTGTGAGGGTGTCAAAAAAAAAAACAACAAACCTTGGAACTATATATAGTTTTCCCATTGAAGACTAAGGTAAGCTTGTATACTCGTGTGAGTATATACGGGTTTGTTTTGCATAAAGCACTAAGTCTTAGCTGGATACTCAATGCTGTGGAGCAGACCTCCATAACATTCTTTGGACTGACCCGCGTTCTGACCTTACCTTTGTGTAAACCATAGTACACAGCAGCAGAACTGCATTTAGGGCCATTTCAGAAACCCCTGTCTTACTCTCAAGTGCAATTAAACATTAAATCATGAGGTTTTGTTATTGCTTTTTTTTTTTTAAGCTGGGTGATGGTGGTGCACACCTTTAATTCCAGCAGAGGCAGAGGCAGGAGGATCTCTGTGAATTTGAGACCAGCCTAGTCAACAGAACTAGTTCCAGGACAACTAGAGTTACATAGAGAAACCCTGTCTCAAAAAAACCAAGTAATAATTTATACATACATATATATATATATATATATATATATATATATATATATATATACTTTTAAAAGTAAAACTCAAGCTGGCAACTCAAACTGATTTTAAAAATTGAATCTTTTACAACAATACAATTGAAAGAGATAGGAACTTGATATATATGCACTGAGGAATGATGGTTAAAAAATACTGGAAGTCTCTCTCCTCGGTAACAAAACCCTTATGCTTCTGTGAGAGCAGAAAGGAACCTTTAGGGCAGGGTACAGGGGACCGTGTCTTGAACCTGCGCTAGCTGCATAGGGAGCTACAGGCCCAAGTTGTGTGGTGCGGCGGGACGTACAGATCAGAGCGTGAACCAGTGAGTTTAGAGCCAGGCTTCAGGGGTCACGTGACACAACTCGGCTAACGAATCTTTTGCCGACCCACAGTTTAAGAAGTTTTAGATTGTGCTCTTGTTTGGAGCCGGGGTCCTTCCAGGTGTGCTCAAGTTAAGGCCATACTTGCTCCCAAGAGGTCGCACAGCTGTAAGTGGGGTTTTCGAAAGAGAGATATGGACACAGGCACACCGAAAATGCCACAGGACAGTGCTGGGGTTTGGATGTGGTCACAAGGCAAGGAAGGCTGAGGACCCCAGCCATCACTAGAGGCTGAGAGAAGGATGGTGGGTGGTGCTCACCTCCACCCAGGCCTGTGATCTTCAGGACCAGGGGAGAGAACATTGGTCTCTCCTTAAAGTCAGCAGCTCTCGTGGCCTCGCAGACGGCACTGGGCTCCAGGGACAGTGCATGGCACGTAGCTGCCATTGTTCAGCAGGGAACCTGGGCACAGAGGAGAAGCTGCTGGGGAGGGGCTGCCCACCTCAGTCAGGTTGACACAGTTCCAGGGGACAGTGCCTGGCACGTGGTAAGCCTGCCGGGCGCCTGGAGGAGAAAGCGGCTTTGCGAACAAGGCTGCATCCGCGGATGTTGCGCAACCAGGTGGCCTCTGCCCTGGAGTTGTCATCTGGATTCCTGACTTTCCACTTCCCAGCTGTGAGCACCTGAGATGGCAGGGCAGACCCTCAGGGGCCTGGCTGTCACAGGCAGGGGGTGAATGGGCCACATAGCCACTGTTCCGGCTGCGGAGCCCCACGGGTGAGCACGGACTCGGCCTCCGGAGCGTGCCGGCAGCATCTAGAGTAGCGGAGCTCAACCTTCCTAATGCTGTGACCCTTTAGTACAGTTCCTCGTGCCGTGGCGACCCCCAACCAACAATTATTTTCGTTGCACTTCCTAACTGTAATTTTTCTATTGTTATGAGTCGTAATGTAAATTATTTTTGGAGGTGAGGTTTGCCAAAGGGGTCAAAGCTCACATGTTGAGAACCTTGGATTTACAGTGTCAGGTAGACTCAAGACAACTGTTCTCACCCTTGTGGGTGATCGGCTGCGCTGAGAAAGATACAGCACCTCGACAGAGCTGGCAGGGACAGTCCATCTGGGGGCAGGAAGAGCTTTGCGGAGGCCAATGGAGGGGCTGAGCTAGCTCCCTGTCCACATCAGGTTAAGGCTCCACTCAAAGGTGCAGTACCACAGAGGCAGAAAGGCTGCCTTCCCCAAAGGCCTGTGCCAGAGACACAAAGGCACCATGTTCTTTTCTGCGCCTCAGACTGGAAACCTCAGAGGCTGATGTTCCTTTCTTGTCTTGGCTTCCTGAGACTGTGGCAAAATACCCTGAGGAAAGTAAACTCGGGGGTGAAAGGGTAGTGCTGGCTCACGGTTTGCCATGGAAGGAAGTCAAGGAGGCAGGCTGGCTCCTGCGGCAGCTGCTCTCAAGGATCTACGATCACAGAGCAGAGTGGTGAATGCAAACTAGTGTTCTCTTTCTCTGTATCATTCAGCCAGGGTGCCCTAGTCTGTGGTCCCATCCACAGTTAAAATGGATCTTCCCTTGTGAATTAATGTAATCAAAAGAATGCTCCCCCAACCCCCTCCCACCCCACGTGGCCCGAGGCCTATCTTCCATGTGGTTCTGGCTTCTGTTCATTTAACAGCACTGTCACCCAGCTTCTCAGTTCTGGGGAGCTGAGTGTGCAGTGGGGTACAGGCTGGAAGATTGCTGTGATGACACCCACCTGGGCTTTCTGGTAGCCTATCCTTGGGTATCTCCATCCCCTGCCCTGGGTGTGACACTGGTCAGTTCAGGCTAGGGGCCCACGTATGACCTCCTCTGGTCTAGTGTCCCTCCGTGCAAACAGCCTCATCCTCAGCTCCTGGGACTGGACAGGAAATTCGAGAACTCAAAGTCAGTGACAACAGAAGTATAGAACATTCTCCAGTGTGTGTGTGTGTGTGTGTGTGTGTGTGTGTGTGTGTGTGAGTCTGTGGGTGCAGGGTCACATTCATGTGTGTACATGTATGTGTAGAGGCCCGAGGTTGACCCCAGGTGTCTTTCTCCATCATTTAATAGGTTATTTAATGAGGTCAGTGAGGCTGGGCTCTGATCCTGGAACTGGCTGACGGCACTAGTCTAACCTGGGGGTCCGTGACTCAGCCTCTCTGTGCTGGGATTACAAGCAAGCTAGCGGCCATGCCAGCCTGGCTCCTGTGGGATCTAGGCATCCGAGCTCAGCCTTCCCTTGCTGAGCCATCTCCTCACACCCTCCTCAGAGTTCTAAAGTGCAGAACTGGCCGTGTTGAGAGGGACATGAAGCTTCCAGAGCATTCTGTCCCCAGTGTGGTTTGTGGTCACATGTTATGGTCCTAGTTCCCAGACTGTACATACCGAAACCTCAACAAGTGCTCATGTTCGGAGGCTGGGAACCTTTGGTCCCTCTGCTGGTCTCACCAGGGCTCTTCATGCTGCTGCCAGTTAGCTGGGGTGGGGGTGGGGGACCCACAGCGGCTCCTTGGACACAGTGACTGGTTCTGGCTGTCAGTGCAGGCAGCATGTTGGCCAGAAGGACACAGAGGTCCCTTGAGAGCCTGAGCCAAGGCGCAAGTGCTCCTGTTTCAAGCCGGGAGCTGACGCATGCTTATTCCATTGCATTCTGTGGGCCAAAGTCTCACGGCCTTTGTGGACACGGGGGATGGGTGGGGGGGCCACACGGCAAAGGATGGAGGAAGTAGAGGCAGGATGTCTCAGGGTATCTCTCTGATGGATCATGCAATCACTCATCCCTGGAAGAGACAACACCGGCCTCGGTGAGCACAGACGGAGCTGTGGGGCTCCATGACTGATGGCAGTAGCAATCTGCAGCAAACACACAGGATGAGCAGGTGGCGTCATCCTAAATTCTCCAGGCCAGACCTGTGACCTCAGGCCATTTACTCACACTGCCTTCCCAGAGCCCATCCATCTTAGCTTGTTCCTACTTAACCGGAAGGATAGCTGGAACCTGGAGCCTGGGTCAGGGGACAACCTAGAGAAACTGGTTCTCTCCTTTTGCCATGTGTTTTTGCACTGGTCTTACCCTTCCTTTAATACAGCTCCTCATGTCACGGTGACCCCCAACCGTACAATTATTTTGTTGCTACTTCATAACTGTGATTTTGCTGCTGTCATGAATTGTAATGTAAATGTCTGATATGCAGGAGATCTGACTTGTGACCGCCGTGAAAGCGGCGGTCGACCCCCAGAGGAGTCTCCACCCATAGACTGAGAACCACAGTTCCAGGAGATCGCTTTTAGGCTATCAGGCTTGACAGCGAGCATTCACGGTCCCCTGAGCCATCTTGCTGGTCCTGCACACACTTCCTACTATAGAAAATGACTATTTGTCCTTCTGAGTTTGGCTAATTTCTTTTAACTTGGTGATTTCTGGTTCCATCCATTTTCCTGAAAATGACAGGATCTTTCTTGAATAAGACTCCACTGTGGCCAGCAGTGGTGGTACACACCTTTAATCCCAGCCCTTGGGGAGGCAGAGGCAGGTGGGTCTCTGTGAGTTCGAGGCCTGCCTGGTCGACAAGAGGAGATCCAGGCTACAAAGAAACCCTGTCTCAGAAAACAAAACAAAAACCGAAAAACACACAATTTGTATACATGTTCGTGTTCTCTCGTCCACTTGCCTGTTGAAAAACATCTAGGCTGGTTCCATTTCCTGACTACCATGCATGCATGCAGCAGCAACCACAGCGAATGCACAGGATGTGAAGGGTGCCTGCGTGGCGCTGACTTGGGTCCTTTGGCAGCATTGGTAGCTGGGTCAGGGGTGGTTCTATTTTTAGTTATGTTTTCTTTCCGAGTCTCCATACTGACTTCTGTAGCGGCTGGGCCGGCTTACATTCTGGGGCCGTCTTTTATTTAATTTAAAAGTGTTATTTTATGTTACATGTATAGGTGCTTTGCCTGTATGTAAGTCTGTGTGTTACATGTATGCAGTGCTCACACAGGCCAGAGGAGGACGGGGGTGATTCGGACACAAGCTGAGATGTGTCAGGACTGAGGGCCACCTCCAGGACTGACAGCTGCCTGGCCGAAGGTCAAGGGCAGACTCCTGGTCCCAGAACTGAAGGGAAGCACAGCGGTGATGCTTTTTGGGTATAGGGAGTGGACTCCAGCATGGATGCTGGGGCAGTCTCAGAGCACAGGCTGTGCTTGTCATTTCTTTCTCTGTGGTGAGGTGTGCGGGGTCTCACCTGGTGGTTAGTCCTAGAGCTTTGACCTCTCAGAGGTCAAAGAGAAAGGAGACATATCAGGGCTGAAGAATTCTCAGTACTAGCCCAAACAGTACCTGGCTTTGGGTGGAGAATCTTTTTGTTTGTTTGTTTTGTTGAGACAATGTCTCACTATGAAGCCATGGCTAGCCTGGAATTCACCGTATAGATCAGGCTGGCCTCCAGGTCAAAGCTCTACCTGCTTCCACTCCCTGAGTGCTGACAGTAGAAGTGTGAGCCTGGCTCTTGGGAAGTACTCTCTGTTTTCCAGATTTGGGGGCGAGGGTGTGGGAGAGAGAGCGGCAGCAAGGCTTGGTCAGTGTCTTAAGCCCAGAAGTGGCCAAACTGTCTCTAGGCCTTAAGGGACCTAGAAACTGATTCCTAGTGGCAGCTTGAGGGAGGCGTTTCCTTCCCATCCTAAGCCTGGACAGGAAGGGTTCTGGCTGATTAGTCAGAGGGCCTGGGTCATATCCTAGGGCCAAAGATGGAGCCCAAATCAGAAGTGCAGTGTTGCACAGGTTTAGGCCTGTAACCTAGGAACAAAAGGTCATTGTGAAACTCAAGGCCATCCCTCCTCAGCAGAGCCTCCTGCTGGCCCAGGCAGAGCTGCAACAATCACGCTGGCTGGCCAGAGGGGCGGGAACTGGGGCGCCTTCCAGTGGACTCAACACCTGTCCTCATCCTGCCTGACAGGTGTTGGGGCTCAAGAGACAGAGATGGGGACTTTTCTGGAAGGCATGAGTCCAGGTGCATTTTCTGTAGGAGCTGAAGCTGTACCAGGTGACTGGCCAGAGGCAGCATGAGCTAGGAGCTGGGATTTCCCAAGCCACCACTCCTCTCTGTGGAGATACAATCAGATTTCCGTTCTGTGATTTCTCCTGAGGATGAAAACACAGAACGAGGAGTCCAAGGGAAAACACAGAAACAGGAAAAGAAAACCACTTTTCAAACACAAGACAGTTTTCCACTTTTAAAAAACATTTGTAAGTTTGTGTGTGTGATTCTGCGGAGGTAAGTGTATGCCAGGTGTGTGAGAGCCACAGAAGCCATAAAAAGGTGTCAGGTCCCCTGAACCCAGGGTTACAGGTAGTTGTAAGCTGTCATGTCATGCTGCTGCCAGGAATCAAACCTGGGTCCCTTGCAAGAGCAGCAAGGGCCCTTTATGGCTGAGCCACCACTCTAGCCCCAATTATCACTATTTTGAAGACAGGATCTCACTTTGTAGCACAGGCTACCCTTAAGCTCACTGTGGAGTCCAAGCTGGTTTCAAAGTCATGGAGAGCCACCTGCCTCAGCCTCTTGAGTGCTGAGATCAGGGGAGTTTGGTAGAACAAACAGACTGTGCAGTGCTGAAGATCAAACTCAATTGCACGTTACGCCAGACCAACACTTTCTAGACTGAGCCAGACCCGAGCCTATTCTCACCTTTAAAAGTGTATCAGGATTAGCCATGCTGAGTAAGAAAGACTCCCCACACCCCATTCCCCTCCATCTGACTAGGGGTAGACATTTTCTCTCCCTCATTTGCCCAAACCGCTCTCCTTAGCATGCAGATCCAGACAGAGAACAAGGATGTCAGGGACTAATGACCCTCCTCTTCAAGACTTCTGGTTCCCTAGCACCTCACGTATGCTTTCCAGGTATTCAGGAAGCAACGAAGGCCATGTCACCTCCTCTCTTTTGAGGAGAAGTCTCGAGGCTGGGGAGATGGCTCAGAGGTTAAGGGGACTTGCCAAGCCTGATGACCTAAGCTCAATCCTCCGGAGCCTGCTTGGTGGAAGGAGAGGCCCAGTCTCCTGCAAGTTGTCCCCTGATCTCCATGTGAGCACCACCACCTGCACGTGTGCACCCCAAAAATGAAAGAACACTTTAAAGAGCTAGACATAGGGTGCATGCTTGTAATCCTGGCACACTGCGGGTCTGAGGCTGCATAGTGAGTTCCAGGCCAGCCAGGGCCACACAGTGAGGCCCTGTCTGTAAGTGTCGGTAAACAGAATGTGTCCCAGTCCTGGGAGATGACTCAGGTGGAGTTTGGCTCCTCAGAACCCAAAGGCTAGGTGGGCATGCAGGTCATGTGTAATCCCAGCACTCAGGACAAAAGAAAAGAGATCCCCAAACAAGCTGCTCAACTAAACCCACCAAGCCTTTGAGTTCGGGGTTCAAGCGAGAGACCCATTAAAAAGACACCCGGCATCAACTTCTGGCCTCTACCACACACACATGTGCACACATATGTCCACATGTACCCTAGCATATTTGAACACACTTGCACATATGTACAGACACACAAACAGGCACACTGCACACATGCAAACAAAGCAAAACACAACCATTCCATTCTGGCTTTGCACTAATACTTCGTTTCAGAGATGGGAGCAGCTGAAAGGTCAACAAGTAAACAGGTGTGTGTGCGAGTTAGGAAACAGGCGACCATCCAAAAGCAGCCCTGGCAGCCTCACCACTCTTTCCGGGTTGAGGCACTTTTGGGGGGAGGGGAGATCACAGGGTTTTTTGTTTTTTTGTTTTTGTTTTTGTTTTGTTTTGTTTAGGCAAAGTTTCTCTTTGTAGCCCTGGCTCTCCTGAACTTGCTTTGTAGACCAGGCTGGCCTCGAACTCAAAGTGATCTGCCTGCCTCTGCCTCCCTGAGTGCTGGGATTAAAGGTGTGCACCACCGCACCCAGCTAGAGGTCGTGATTTTTAATCTTAAGTCTCGCTCTTGTCTTACTGGTGTCCCTTGTAAGGAGCCAGCCGCCCTCTCTGCGTGACTGCTGACTTCCTCCTCCAGGCCGTTCTCGCTTCCGCCTTGTGTCTGTCAGCGCGTCACCCCACAGGCAGCACACACTCAGCAGATACTCATCGAGAACACCAACGCATGCTTGAGCGTCCTCAGAGCATCCCTTGACTTCCGGGGTCCCCTCCTCAAGCTCTGGGCCTTTGTCCCGGTTCCGATTCCAGTAGCAGACCCTGAGCTGAGGATGTGGGGTCACCTGGAATGGGGAGATGGGCAAGGATACGGGGAGTGAGCAAGAGCTGATGTGACGGAGTGCCTGGCTCTGGAATCTCCGGGGAGTCAGGAAACACTGTACTCCTCCAGCCATGGACGAGGCACACCTCAGTGATGCCGGGCCACTGTTAATTAAGGTTCTGGAGAAAATTAAACCCCAGTCACTGGGGCCATCATGCTGTGAGTTGTCTTTTTACTGTTTTTGCTGCTAAAACAAAAACACCAGAGACTAGACACTTGAAGTGTGTTCAAGATCTATCTATTTTCATTAATAAGATATGTGTGTGTGTGCACATACTTGCCTGAGAGTGCCTATGAGACCAGAAGAGGGTCTCCGATTCCCCTGGACCTAGAATTACAGGTGAACCGCCAGATGTGGGTGCTCAGAACTGAACTCAGGTCCTCCACAAAGCAGCTAAGTACTTAATCTCTGAGCCATCCACAAAGCAGCTAAGTACTTAATCTCTGAGCCATCTCTCCAGATGCCAGAAGTTTATTTTTTTAATTAATTTATTTTTTCATGTATTATTTGGTGTTGGGCCTACATGTTTGTCTGTGTGAGGGAGTAAGATCCACTGGAATTTGAGTTGCAGAAAGGCGTGAGCTGCCAGGTACGTGCTGGGAATTGAACCAGTGACCTCTGGAAGAATGAACACCCAGTGCTCTTAACCACTGAGCCATCTCTCCAGCCCCAGAAGTTTATTTTTTAGTTAATTTTTAAAAATGACATTGGAGATTGAACCAAAGGCCTCACACATACGAGGCCAGTGCTCTACCACTGAACTCCACTCCCAGCCTCACCAACGGTACACATGTACTTCCCATACTTCTGAGGTCCGAGAAGGCCCAATCAAGGCCGTCTGGTGGGGTTTGCCTGTGGCTTCCAAGGTGATAACCTTGTTGCTAAGTGCTCCCTTGTGATGGATGACAAAAGGCATGAACCCTTTTCCTGAACCCTTTGGAAGGTCCCTGCTCTCAGCCCCTGACGACTCTGCCTCTGCCTCCTAATTCTTCCCCCCTTGCTGGTTTAAATTTTGGCATCTGGAAGGATCTCAGGGCCTCGGGCACCTGTCTGGGACCACCTCTGGTCCTGGGAGTGTCTTGGTGGGCTTGGACTCCCTGCTGTCCTGCATCCTCTCTGTGGCCGCACTGTGAAGCTTACTCAAGGGTTTCCGGCATTTGAAACTTCGAATTCGTAGGAGCTTGGTCCCAATGTCCTCCGAGCTCCTGTCACAGTGAGCTGTGGACCCCACTTGTACCCTCCTCCCCATCCAGCCAGTATCAGTGTCACCCAGAGGAACAAGCACCAAGGATGCAGAGGCTCAGCATCTCATCATCTTTCCCGCTCTTCCTGAGCTGTACCCATCACAAAGTGGTACCCCATGTCCTTTAACGCCAATCGTTAGTGGTCTTTGACGCAGTTGTGGCCGGTGACGTTCTGTAGCTGCTCGTTGGTGCACAGAAACCAGTGAGCAGAGGAACTCCCTGGCCTTGGTGCTCCGTGTCCAGCTCAAAAAACTCCGATAAAAATAGCTGGTGGATAAGAACTCAGCGGGATATGAGCCAGCAGCCAGAGACTGACACAGGGTCAGGAGAGTCTGCGTCTTTTGCTCTCAAGCATCAGATCACTGGACCACTGCCCACCTCCATCTCACAGCCTGATGTGGCCCCTCATCTGCTCACTTGGTCCTTAGGAGGGGAGAGTGGGCTCAGGGTCTGCTCGTTAGGCCTGAGCAGACCTTTCCAGATCCGGCTCCCTCAGGCCTGGAAGGACTTTCCCTCTTGTCTCAACTTTCCCCAGAACCCAACCCTCTCCCAGGTCACAAGGGCACTCCTGCTAGGATTTCCCAGGATGTCTGTGGCCAGTCCCTCCCCTGGGGACAACTACACGCATCTTGGCCCTTTCTCTTTGGAAGCCTCCCAGGCATTCGCAACACCCACGTTACCATTACTCAAATACAAAGGCTGTAAATTTTCTCTTTTCCTTTTCAAAGAAACTACATCTAGAGGTTGCAAAATGATGGGAAATTTGACTAGAGCTGAGCCAGAAAGAGCCTTGTGGCCCTGGCAGCACCTATGTTAACCCCTGATGTCACATCCTGCTCCACTGGTTTCCACATTAACCATTTAGTGATTTAAGAAACATGGTAGGGGTAGGCTGTGGCTGTGATGGTCACCATTGGACACCTTAGCACAGAAATTAGCAACTTTCTCAAGGCAACAGATGGAAGCTGCTGGGGTTTGAACTTGCGCTGACTGGCTCAGGATGACACCAACCAACAAGCCAAGGATGCCATTTGCCCCATTGGTGTTCCTCAGGTCAGGTGACTTCAGCTGAGGCACACAGCTAGGGCATGAGAACTGACCCTCAAAACTCCTATGACTCGTGATGGTGCTCATTACTGTTAGGTTCTCAGCCCCTAGGACTGCCAGCTTGTTTTTAATTGAGTGGCCATATGGCTCCTGGTCATCCTCAGAAGGTTCTCTTGAGAACTCTGCAAAGGCCTTCATTTCCACTTGTGTAGATGGTTTGTGCCTCTCTCCTTGAAGCTGATTAGGCTCTGTGGTTTCAGCAACAGAGCAAGGCACACCTCCCACACCAGGTCATCAAAGGCCTCGCAAGACATCTGGTTCTGGTTCTCGAGGATGCTAGCTGTAGGCGCAGCTAGGACCCCCGGGAAAAGTCTGACCGCCTAACAGGGTCCACTGGAAAGGCTGGGGCTGCCACAGCCAGCAGCCCAGCTGGCCTCCCTCCCGCCCTACAGCCAATATCAAATACCATCCTCGCGTCTAGCCCCAGTCAACAGCTGACTGCAGCCAACGAGGGGACCACATCTTTCCAGATTCCCTCATCTAGTGCATTATAGGCCAAGTGGGGGGAGGGGGAAGGCTGCTAAAGATGTTGTGTGTGTGTGTGTGTGTGTGTGTATGTGTGTGTGTATCATGACATAATGCTGGCTATCAAAACATATATATGAACACACTCGCATATATCATTAGCACTAAATAACCACTGTACAAACGGAACATCCCCAGCCAAGACACTAGAATATAGGGCAGTTTGTTATACAGCAGTACGAACTGTGACATTCCATTTGAGACATTTGTTTAGCTTCCCTGATAGATTAACAAGAAGTGAAATAGTTCTGAAGTGTCCAGTGTGCTCATCTTGTATAAATACAAAATCCCTAATCTGCTCCAGCCGCATGACTTAGAGGCCAAGGTTATAGGTTGCTCTGGTCCCTTTGGGCTGCTCAGACTAAGTGCCACTAGCTGATGGGTTTATACACAGTGGAGCCTGGGAAGTGAGGCTGTCAAAGGCTGCTGAGTTCATAGATATAGATGGCCTTTACACCATGCTCGCACAAGTGGAAGGGGCAACGGAACTCTCAGGTCCTCTTTACAAGTCCTGAGGATCTCACCAGGTCCCCCACCCCCATATCTTCCCTGGGTAATTAGGTGTCAGTGTGGCAGTCTTGTCGAGACACGGTACGGGCTCTGGCACAGGCTTCCTGGGTTGGGGTCCCAGCCCTACCAGTGAACAACTGGGTGACCCTGGACAAGTGTCTTCACCTACGTGTTCCCAGCGTCCCCATGTGTAAGCCTGTGAGAAGCTGACCAGAAGATGCCCTTGAAGTTCCCTTGCATAGCTCCTGACATTACAGAAACAATCTTTGGTGAAGGAAGGAGGAGAACTGGGGCGGGTTAGGTGAGAAGGCCACAGAGGGAAGGGAAAGGGGAAACTGAGGGAGAGCAGGAGGGAGATCTGAAGGTTCCGGATCTGGGGCTGGGATGGCTCAGGCTGAGGGAGACTTGGCATGGCAATTTGACCTGAAGATGACCGGAAGCTTGTAGGATGCTTGGGTGGGAAGGGAGTGTCTAAGGGCCACACCGGGGCCACCAAGGAGCTTTTCAAGGTTGCCCCGAAAAGCATCAGTAGTGAGGTGTTCTGGGGCCTGGCCAGAGCCTGGGACTCCTTATTACTAACAATCTCCTCCCATCCAAATGTCGGGGGTGCCACAGAAGAAGAACCCTGCCCCTCATCACTTCCCATTCCTGGGCGGATGTGGAACTAGGACCCAGTTTATCCTGTTCCCCTGCATCCAAGGCTTAATGGTCAGATAATGGCAACAGAGCGGGTCTGAGCACTTTGGATGCCTGTGACTCAGGGATGTGTCCAGGGATCTCTGTGCTGGTCAGTCCCTTCATCTAGAATGATGGCGACAGCACCCGTGTTTGAGGGCAGTCAGGCTGAGGTCCTCGACACCCCGAGAGCAGCATGTGGAACACGGAAGGCTGTTTCCGAGCCCTTTTATTCAGCACTGACTCCTCAGGTACTTGGAAGAGTCTGGCTGGTAGTGTCAGGTATTGGATGATTGATTTCGGGTCAGAGGATGCTTCCAAAACTGGGAGCAGAAAGGAAGGACATAAAAAAAAAAAAAAAAGATTCTACCATAAATTTAAATCTTTATCTGCACAGTGCTGCACCAAAATCTTGAGCAAAGATCTCTGGTGGGAATCCGGGTACGCCTGACGACCCCAGACCTGAGTTGCTAGGGGGGTCCTCTGCCTCTGCTCCTGGCAGTATTGTGGAGGTGTTAGTGGAGGCTGTCCTGGTAAGCGGGCTAATGCTAGCTCTCAGTGGACTTCATGTGACTGAGAGTGCTCTGGGATGTCTCTTAGCTCTCGGGGCCTTTTGCTCACTTGCCCTGAAGGGTTTGGGAGTCAACCGTACCTAAAGTAATTTCCCGGATTCTGACCTCTGGATACTTGCCTCAGGCGCCAAATACCCAGCGGCACCTGGTACTAAACTTGCTGGAACCTGCCTCGGGGCTCTTGAGGAGGAGAGACAACCTCTCCACAAGAAATGGGATGCTGCCTCCTCCCTGGATTGCTGGGAACCCCGAGATCCTGTGTTTCCGGCTCCTAGTCTGGGAGCTGGTAGTGATAAAAAAATGCGCACACCGGGTTCAGCACGCGCCTCCCGGTAATCCGTCCTGTCCTTCACTTGAGTGGCAGAGCGGGGTGGAGTCCGCGGGCCACCGCCTGTCCGACGGAGTGCCCGGCCCGCCGCCGGTAGTAAGCACTCAATGAAAACGACTTTTATGGTCACGGCTAGGGGCCGCGCTCTCCTTGCGCACCGTGGTCCTCAGCGCCTCCTCCGGCACGGGGCGGGGCGGGGCCGGCGCCGCGCGGTCCAATCAGCGCTGCCCGTGGCCCCGTGGGCGTGGCCCAGGATGCTCCAAGAAGCTACTAGGCGCCGAGCGCCTGGTCTAGGACCCACTCTCAGCGCCTAGCATCGGCCAGAGTCCCAGCTCCGCAGTTCGCTCGCCCAGCGCTGCCCAGGTGGAGTCCAGAGTCTCGCGAAGGTGAGAGGGACTCTGTCCCGCTGCTCTTTTGTTTATATGAGAACAGGTCTCGCCGCGTAGCCTAGGCTGTCCTGAGTTCTTAGCCACCCACCCCCTGCCTCAGCTGCTCTTTCCCTGCCTAGGGCAGATGCGGTGCTGCAGGGCTGGGTGCCGGCGGCGGCGTTCCGCTGAGCTCCTTAAAGCGCTTTTCAGACGAAGAAACTGAGGCTCAGCCACGAAACCTTCTGGCTGGGACTGACTCAAGGTTAAGAAGCCCAGTCGGGGAAACCGGGGATCCTAGCCTGGCAGCGCTGGGCTCCACGCTCCACGGAGCCGCGCGTGATCTTTTGCTCTTTCAGTGCAGTTTGTCACCATTTAGGGCGATGGTGTGTTGTCAGTGGGCGCCGATAGCTGGAACACCGAGAGCGTGGTTGCATTTGAGAGCTGTTTCACCCTGTGTGGAGAGGGTCCACAGTGATCACAGGAGCGGGTAGGAGCCTTTCGGTCCAAGTTACAGAGCCACGCCCCTTTACGGCTCGTTGGCAACAGGATGCGGCGAGGTCCCTTTCAGATAAAAGTCCTGAGGGTCAGGAAAGTGAAGTGAGCTGTCCAGCAGAAACAGGACTGCAACCTCCAAAGTTTCACACGGATGTGACTAGGTGTAGCGCAGCCTGGCCTCCAACTCAAAGTAGTCCTCCTGTCTCAGTGTCCTGAGTGTTGGGATTGACGGCAGCTGTTCTAGAGAATATTTTAGGGAGCGCATTCCAAGGTCTTTTCCTAGAGTGGGCATCTTGAATAACTCCTCCTGTCAGGAGAATTGGCGCCGGATGAGGAAAGCCAAGGGCAGCTCATTATAGGGTACAGACCCAGTGCCAGCTGCCAGCTGCTGCAGTCCAACTTGAACTGGCCATCTTTCCAGGGAAAGGTGAGTTGCTAGGGCAACTGAAGTCGGTGTGAGAGGCTGTCTGGTTGCCCAGCTCTCCTGGAGCCAAGAGTGGGCTGGGAATGTCCACTGTTAGCCCCGGACTCCTTGCCCAGGTGAAGCAGGGTAGGCCTGCCTTCTCCAAATGCTCTCACACCGCACACATCAATCCTGGAGCCTGCAGCCCCGCAGAACAAGGGTGGGCCATTCCCCTACCGCCCCCGACAGGCTGAGGGGAGTGTAGCATGCTTCTGGCCTTCTGCTTCTGCCACCATCTCCACTCCAACCGCAGGAGGAACAGCAAGCAGGTGTGGGGCTATGTTGCCTGCGCTGATGGCTGTGCCTGAGGACCCAGGTCAGTGCTAGCTCAGCACCCTGACCCCGGGCTGGAAGTGGGGAGGGGCTTGTGATGCTACCACCCTAGCTGGGCTTGGCTCCAGACTCCAACCTCCACAACTGTAGCCCTGCCTTTTTAAAAGACAGCTGTCTGTCCGCTGCTGCCCCTGCCTCTCAGCCCAACTCTCACTGGGGTGGGAGGGCTTTATCTAAGGGGTCCAAGAAAAACAGCCGAACAAGCCTCCAAGAGAGGAGAGATGAAGAGGGAGGCTTTGATTCTTACACAGAATGGCAGTGGCAATTACTCTTAGGCTGGTGCCTGATACTTCTCTGGAGCATCTCATGGCCAGCTATATCCAGGGCTTCCTTTAGCAATCTCTCAGACTGCCCCACGAGCAGGCATGCTTCATCCACTGATGCTCAAAGCACACACATGTGCAGAATACAAAACGGCTGGGGCCCAGATAGGGGCCCCACCCTCGGTTCAGAGGAAGGTGCTATACCAGGTGACAAATGTGACTGTCACACAGAGTGTGGCACTGGCTTCTCTCATGCTGTAAGGGTGCTTTTAGCATCTCCAGGTGCCTGGGCCCCAGGTGGAGTGTGTGTGTGGGGGTGTAGGGCAAGACGGGGCAGCACGGACAGGGCTTTTCACCAGGGTAGGGTTGGTTGGCACACTGAAAGCCTTTTCTGGTGACCTGGGTCAGTGAGGCTCCCAGAGCTGGGCTGCTGGGCTGCAGAGGGGCGGGGTTGAGCTGCAGGAGCAGGGGGAGGACTTCGGTGGAGGGAGGGGGGTTGTGAGGCCCTTCAGAGCCCCTATATGGCAACTTTCTTGCATGGACTTCACTGAAGTGTCTGAAGTCAGGCCCCTGGTGCTGACCTTGGCTTTGTGGGAGCTGGAGCAAGGCTCTCCTCTGTCACCAGTGTGATTTGTGAGCAGGGGAGGTACCTCTGTGTCTGCTACTCTGGGAACTGCAGACTTAAGTTTTTTTTTTTTTTTTTTTTTTTTTAAAGCTCACTGCATTTGATGAGTCCCAGATGTCCAGGGCCCGCGTCAGTCAAAGGGGTTGATGGTTTAATGGCTCTTCAGGATGGGAAACCTCAGTGCTGCCAGAACGCCATCATTTCACTTTGTGGAGAGTTCCTTCAGCTGGGGGACATAGGGCACTTTATGATGTTTCCAGCAGAGCACCCTGCAAGCAGAGCAGGCCAGGATGGCCACAGAAGTGTGGACAGCGTCCAGGGTGCTCAGGGCCAGCCGTGTTGTTTCTGTTTTGTTCTTTCTTGAAAAGGTATAAAACAACCCAGGCATGGTGGCGTACACATTTAATCCCAGCACTCAGGGAGGCAGGGGCAGGCAGATCGATGTGAGGCCAGCCTGGTCTGCAAAGTGAGTCCAGGACAGCCAAGGCTACACAGAGAAACCCTGCCTCAAAAAGAAAACAAACAAACAAACAAATAACCTCCAAAAAGAAAAAAAAATACATACACATAAAATCTACCATTTTTGTGTTTTAGTTTAAAATTCATATTTATTCATTTATTTAGTGTGTGTGTGTGCGTGTGTGTGCATGTAGGTATGTACATGCTGTGGGGGATGTGCAGAAGTCAGAGAATGACAGCTCACAGGAATCTTTCTCTTTTATCATTGTGGATCCAAGGAAGTGATTGAACCTAGGTTTCTGGGCTTGGTGGCCAGTGCCCTTACCCACGACTCATTTCAATGCCCCCAAACGCACTACCTGAAAAATCCTTAGTTAGTTAGTTAGTTATGCATCTGTGTCTGTCAGCATTGGGTTTGTGCTTGTGATGGTGCCGCACGAGGAGGACACAGAAGCGACAGATCCCCCAGAACTGGAGTTACAGGTGGTCCCGAGCCACCAGACTCGGGTCCTTTGCAAGAACAGCAAGTGCTCCTTCTCAACTGCAGAGCTGTCTCCTCAGCCCCCCCCCCCCCACTTACCACTTTAAAATGCACGGTTGAGGGGCATTTAGTACATTGGCAGCCTTGTATGGCCAACGCACCGTCTCGTTTCAGAACACAGAACCATCCTGTGTTCATGAGCGGTTATGCCTCAGGCTTCTCCTCCAGCCTTTGCTTGCTCATCTCCCTGGTGGCTTTAAACATTCTCTTGTTCTAGACATTTCTCAGGTGGAATCCTGTGGCATGTGGTCTTTGTGCCTGGATATTTTCAAAATCCATCCAGGATTTGTATATATCTGAATATTTTTAATACATCTTTTCTTTTCTTTTCTTTTCTTTTCTTTTCTTTTCTTTTCTTTTCTTTTCTTTTCTTTTCTTTTCTTTTCTTTTCTTTTCTTTTCTTTTCTTTTCTTTTCTTTTCTTTTCTTTTCCTTTCCTTTCCTTTTCCTTTTCTTTTCTTTTCCCTTTCCTTTCCTTTCCTTTCCTTTCCTTTCCTTTCCTTCTTTCCTTTCCTTTCCTTTCCCTTCTTCCCTCCCTCCATTCCTCCCTCCCTCCCTTCCTTCCTTTCTTTCTTTCTTTTTTTTTTGAGACAAAGTTTCACAATGTAACTTGGTTGGCCTAGAACTTACTCTGTGGACCAGCCTGGTCTCTGACTCAGCAATCACCTGCTTCTGCTTCTGAGTGCTGGGATTAAAGCCATGCATGCACCAACAACCAGGCTTTCATGCATTTTTTTTTTTTTTTTTTTTTAGTATGCAAAGTGGTGGATTCATTACAACACTTTTTTTTCTTTTCCTTTTGAGAAGAGGGTCTTGCTGTGTGGCCCCAGCTAGCCTGGAACTCATGCTGATACAGCCCACACTGGCTTCAGTCCTCTCATTTCTTGGATTATAGCTGAACCATCCCCGTGCCTGTCTCTTTTTTTTTTTTTTTTTGTGCTGGGGCTATAACAAGGCATTGTGCATGCAAGGCCAGTGCTCTACTACCAAGCCACACCCCAGCTCCTCACTGGGGGATTCTAGGCAGATGTTCTACCTCTGACTTGTAGATCCCACTCTCCGTAGTGTACAGTTTCTTTCTCATACAGCTACAAATGCCCTGCTTAGTTTTTTGGGGACACTGTGCATGTGGCTCTGTGGATGTGTACAGAGGAGACAGCAGGTCAAATGTTTGTTAGATGTGTCATGGTGCGGAAGCTGCCTCCTTCTTCCTCTGTGAGGAAGCAATGGCTGGTTTGCTTTCACCCAGATGGCAGAGAGCTCTTCCGTGGTGCAGACAGACAGACACTGTTGCCTGGGCTTCTGTGGCAGGGCTGACGTCTTGCCCTGAGTCACGGAAACCCACTGAGAATTGTGTCTGAGACATTGCCCTGGGGGAGCCCTGCTCTGTTCCCCACCCCCAGCTTGCAACTGTGGTACTTTCGGGCAGATACCCCCCTTTTCCAGGACATGGGGACATGATGATCCAGCCAGAGGGAGGTTTGCCTGGCCTCTAGTGCTGTGTCAGCTTAGGAAAAACCCACAAAATTGTCGGGGGGAAAGGCCTAATGAGGGATTTTGCAACTTCTGGCCCATCATAAAAAAACTTACAAACTACGAAAGCCCACGTTTTCCATCCAGTTTCTGGAATGTGTCATGTTTTGATGCTGAATGATGAGATTCCAGAAGAAAAGGCAGCCGCGTTTCCATTTTGCTTGTAGGTCAGAGATCCCAGAGCTAAGCCTGGCTCCAAATCCTTCAGGCAGAAAAACTGCCACTTGCTCTCAAGGGCTAGGAGCTGGCATCAAGCCCGCGTCTTCTGACCCTTCGTGGAGTGGGCCCAGGACACCAGACCAAAGAAAAGGAAAAGCAGGCTGAGGAGAGCTGCCGACTGTACCAGGCAGAGCTGCACATGGCTCCACAGGCCTGGAGTGGAAATGGCCAGGGTGGAGGGTCAACTCGGGATAGCAGGGTTGATCTTGCTGCCATGGGTTGCACCACTGAGCCACTACTACCTAGGAACAAGTCATGAAGGAGATGGAGGCATTTGCCCTGGGATATAGCCTAGAATTATGTTCTAGAATAAACTGTGTTGCCAAAGTGAGGGTACCCCAGGGTCCTGTGCTTATAGGAGGGACAAAAGCACCAGGTAGGACCATCTGGGCCTCCCATCAGGCTATGCTCTGATTGCCTTTGCCAACAAAGAGCAAGTCCTCTGTAACTGACCTCAGACCCATATTATGCCCGGCTGACCTGCATGTTTGCTGCGGTCTGATTTTATTCCTGATGATTCTTCATGGCAGAAGCCATTAGAGTCTTCATGAGTGGCAAGAACAAAAAAAAAAAAAAAAAGACTTGAAAATATACATTTTTTGAAACACTAAAAGCAATCCTTCCTACATAAACTATGAAGTGCATTCTAGCATAGGCACATGGCAAGGAGGTGACCTTGACTCTGGAAGTGCAGGGTTAGGGTCGGGGAGGTGGGGCTGGGGCTGTGACTCAGTTGCTGGAGCACTTGCTGGGCATTTGTGAAGCCCCGAGTTCTAGTCCCAGCACCCCACCAACAGGACATGGTGGCCCACAACTCTAATCCTAGGGCCAGAGATGGAAGCAGGAGGATCAGGAGTTCAAGGTCATCCTCAACTATGTGGTGAGTTCGAGGCTAGCTCAGGCTGTGTGAGATCCTGCCCCAAGCAAACAAATAACACAACAAACCGGAAGGTGGGGAATGAGGAGAGAGGCAGACTCCTTAGAACAGGGCTTCTCCGAGTGGGGTCCTCAGATCAGCATCAATCTTTGCGACTTCAACAGAAGCAGGTACCAGGTCCTCCCTGAACCAGGGGCAGCCAGCATCCTGTTCGTGTCTTGGAGATACGTATTGCCATGTAGCCGAGTCCGGCCTTGAATCTGCCAGCCCTCCTGTCTCTGAAGGAGCTTGGTTGCTGAAACATTCCTGTAACCCCAAGCGGAGGAACAGGGTGTGCGGGACCAGGGTTCCCCTCAGCTGTACAGCACGTGGGAGGCCTGGTTTAGCAGCAACCGATAAGCCAAAACCAAAAGCTTTGTTGGGAAGCACGCCCCGCCTGGCAGTGCTCCTTGTGCAGGGCTGAGTCCAGATGCCCCAGCAAGCACCACAAGGATCTTGGCATCTTTCTGGAACACGTGTAGTGCCTGAGTGCCAGGCACTCGCTGGGTGCATCTACCTACGTGCTCTGGCCAGCCCTGCACCAGCTATGAGCTGCTCCAGCTGTAGGGCTGTGGAGGTGGCTCAGCTGGCAAAGTGCTTGTCATTCAAGCCCAAGGACCTGAGTTCAGTCCCAAGAACCCATGTGAAAATGCGGGGCGTGGTGGCACGGGCCTGTGACTCCAGCACTTTGGCTTGCTGGCCAGCCAGCCTAGCTGAATCTGCACATCACAGGCCAGCGAGAGATCCTGTTTCAAAAATGTAAATAAATAAATAAGGTATATGACTCCTGAAGGGCATCAACATACACAGACAGACAGACACCACACACACACACACACACACAGACAGAAACACATAGATACACACACAGTGAGTGACACACATAAACATACATAGACACTTACACACACAGACATACACACACCACACACACAGCGACACACACATAGACACTCATACACAGATGCATACACACCACACATACACAGTGACATACACCACACACACAGACACACACACACATAAACACTCACACACATAGATACACACACCACACACAGATACACACATAGACACTCACACACGTAGATACACACACCACACCACACACAGACACACACATAGGCACATATACATATAGACACACACACATACAGCACCCCTTCCCCCCCATCCTGGCTGTCCCCCTCCACGGCTGAACACACTATTTATTCCCAGGACCTTGGCAGTCTGGCTAGCACCAAGAGATATTTTCATCAGGGCCTTGGCAATGTGGGACAAAGTGCCCTGCCAGCCGGGGGATGAACCCGGCCCTGTCTGGGTGAGGTTCCACGCCGCCTGGCTGGCCCTTATCTGGACTCCTTCCTCTTGGTTTACTTTGCAGGGCTGTTGGGGCCAGAGCCTAGAGGCTCTGGAGGGGCCGCCTTGGGTGGGTGCGAGTCTCGCCTGCGTGTGGCTGAGGTTCATGCCCCCTGTAAGCCATTCTTCAGCAGTCTGAGCAATTTCAAACTTAAAATAAGCCCAGCTTTCACTGAGGCTCAACCTCTAAGACAGGAGCGTCGCTCATCCGGTCAGGTGAATCTCCTTGTAGAGGAGGCTGCAGGGCCCAGCCGGCCTCCAGAGGTCTCTCAGGGCCTCCTGCCACCCCACCCTCAGGGCAGCGGCGTCCAGACTCCTAAAGGCGCAGGCCAGGCTTGGACTTCACATGGAGGAACTGTGTGTGTTTAATTCTCAGAGTCTGGCTGGCTACGCGCCACACGCAAAGGTGAGGCTCTGCTCGCCAGTTGCGCATGGACAGGCTTTCGAAGTGAAGCCAGAACTCACCCAGCACTTACTTCCTGCAGGGGCTCCTCTCTGCACTGGGCAGAAAGCAGGACTCCCCATGGTGGCCTTCAGAACCTGGCCCTGGCTCCCCCGGACCCCGCCCCTTTTCCGTGCTTGACTTTGGTGCACGCAGATGGCATCCCTTCCACACCGTCATCCTTCACCCACCACAACCACAGGGGCCACAGTCTCACCACTGCCTTTTCCAGCCTAGCTCAAGACACCAGTGCTGGCTGCGTGTCACCTTCCTTCCTGGGCAGGATCCCAGGCCTTCCTTCTTCTCCTCGGGGCCCTACTGAGCAGACTCCACACCCAGGCCCGGGCTTGGCCTCGCTGAAGCTGTTCTGCCTTCTAGGGGCATTGCACTGAGGCTGTGCAGCTCGGCCAGGTTGCAGCCTGACTCTCAGAGCAAAGGCCATCTGGGATTGGAAATCCACCCCGAAGGAAAAGGGAAAGATGCACTATGAGAGGCGGTGATCTGTGTGGCCTTCACACCTGTCCTGGCCCAGCCCTGCCATAATGCCTGAGGAACAAGAGCTGTGGTGAGGTGATGACCCTCTGGGTAGCCCGCAGCTTTGGCCGAGGGTAGGATTTGAACCCAGGTCTGACTCAGATATGTTCCCGCACTACTCATGACTCTGGCAACAGTCATTTCCTTTTTCACGGAGGAGGAGGGCTCCTGTTCTTTATCCAGACTTTGATGTGAATTGTTGCCAGGGAAACCTTCCCACAGCAGCAGAACAAAGTCAGGCCTAGTAGTTGTGCATGGGTTATTTTAAGAATACATTAAATTGTTATCCGGGCACTTAATTTGGCTTAAAACAAAACAAAACAAAACAAAACAAAACCAAAAACATATTATCTTGGCCTGCATGAAACATACTTAGTTTTAGCACGAAGTGGTTCGAATGTTTGTTGACTGAGTATTCTGTTTGTCCAGAATTAGTCTAGCGTAGTGTTTTGGGCCTTTGATCCCAGCCACTGGAAAGACTGAGTGGGAGGATCACAAGTTCAAAGCCAGCCTATGCGTCTTAGCGAGACCCTGGTTCAAAATAGAAAGTAAACACCAGGCTAGAGGTGGAGCTCAGCGGTAACGGGCTTGACCAACGCGAGAGAGGCGTTGCTGGAATCTGCTGCCCAGCACAACACACACCATTTTCAAAGCAGCTTAGCCTGTTGTGTGAGCATCTGAGTTAGTACCACGAGTCCCCTGAGGACTGTGTCTCCTGCTGGGGGCACAGAGGTGGGGAGCCTGGATGCTGTAGCACCCAGCACCCAGCAGGGACAGAGCCAGCCTCTCACCTCCTCTGGGTCTGACCTTGATCCTGTCAAAAAAAAAAAAAAAAAAAAAGCAGACAGGATCCAGAGAGGAGGGGAGGCGCCACTGCCGCCTGTAACGGGACGTTCCCTGCCCAGCCCTGGGATCGCTGCAGTCTGCTTGGGGGTGGGGTAGGGGGGGCCCTCCCCCCAGCCGCACTTCATTCCCGGGATTTCTGGGTGGTTTGTGGCTATGACTCTGATCGTCCTTGGCTTCTTACTCAGACGTAAGCTCCCGCTTGTTAGATTTGAGGGGCGGCAGAGCCGGGGAAGCCCCCGGCTGTGTGGGGTCAGTGGGTGTCCAGTGTGGGGGCTCCGGGCTCAGGCATCACCTCGATGTGGGGCAGTGGGGTGGAGTTGCTGCCTGGATAAGGGAGGCACGATGGAGACCAGAGTCTGACGAGTTACTCGTCCCTGCCCCCACGCCTTCTCTGTGACCGTGACCGGGCTGTTTAGGATCCTTGTTTACTATCTTCCATTTCCTCATCTGTGAAATGGGGCTGATAGAGCCAGTGAGCCCGTCCTTGTGGAGGTGATGACACACGAGGTTCCAGGAAGGAAGGGACTCATCCACGGCTGGGTGTCACACCTCGGCCCCGTGGAAGTGGACTTGGATGTGCTGGGGCTGGCGCATCGCCTTGTGGGGACTGACAGCTCAATCTTCTGATAGGTCACAGACCGGAGAGCAGATCTAGCTGTTAAGGCCAAATCTACAGAAAGGAAGTCGCACTTGAATGAAAGACTGAGACCTTCCAGACTGCTTCTCGCTGTCTATGCGCTGAGGTGGCTGATGGCCAGCGGGCAATTGCAGTGGTTTTTCCTACAGACGCTGTCTTTAGCGGCCTCACATGGGTTGGTGGCTTGGAACTGGCCTCAGCGGGATGTGTACGCCAGGGGAATGGGCGAGCACTACAGAACAGACTGTATGCTTGGGTGTCGCTCACCTAGGTTCCTGTGCACAAGGAAGCTCATTGTGAGCAGCTGGCGGGAGCCATGCCGAGCCACCAGACCCAGGACTGGGTGCCGGTTCCCAGACAGTCAGGCCTGTGACACAGAGGAGAGGGAACTTCAAAGGAGCCCTATCCGTGCACAGTTGGCTGGACGGTTACCAGTGAGAGGGCTAACATTGACCCTCCAGCCTTATGTCCTGGGACCTTTCTCCCCAATGAAGCCAAGTTGCCCAGGCAAAAGGCCACCGAGCCAAGTGTCCTGGGGTTTCATTTCTCTTAAGTGCCAGATGGTTAAAGTTGTATATTGCTAAGGCAAAGGTGAGATTTTTGAACTAAGAGCTGCAGGAGGAACTATCCTCTTAGCTGCATGCCCTTGGTCCCTGCACCCCTCTTCTGTTTGTTTGTTTGTTTGTTTGTTTGTTTGAGATTGGGTCTCAGGTAGCCCAGGCTAGCCTCAGACTCACTGCGTAGCTGAGGATGGCCTTTGAACTCCTGCTCTTCCTGCCTCCACCTCCTGATCGCACCACCAGCGGTGGGGGTGGAAGGGAGAGCTCTGTGCATGCGAGGCTCCCCACTGACAGAGCCAAGTCCCAAACCCCGCTTCCAGCCTTTCAACCTCGTTGCATCGTCATTTCCACTAGGATTAACTCATTATCTTGAGTGATGAAGAGCGCTCACAACTGTGGGGCTTCAAGCACCGCACCCCCACCCCCGGGGAAGGCAGAAAAGTTGAATGCTCTGAGGCCACACAGCTGGCGAGGGGCAATGGCAGGGGTCAAACCCAGGTTCTGTGTCCCTGAGAGCCTAGGATGCAGCCCGCAGAGAGGCCACCATGGACCACAGCCCTTGTATGGCTGTCCTGATCCAGAACAGCGGAGGTATGCCCCTCCCTCGTCATTCCATAAATATTTATTGAACAGAGATGTGTCAGACAGATGCTGGGACTCAGCGGGGAGTGGGCTGACAGGTCTGTGGAATGATTAATTCCCACAAGGCTTTCCAGGAAGGGGAGACCATGGTGAGCGGAGGTTCACCGGCGGGCCTGGCAGCGGGCACTCTGGGGTCAGGGGCTGGGTGCAGGAACAGCGTGTGGGCAGGCGGGGCCAGCAGCCGGAGTCTCAGCCCTGATGTCCTCTTGGCAGGCTTCCCCAACACAGAGCAGCTGGGCCACGTGACGCAACAACCTTCCCTTGGGCCCCTCATTTCTGGACCAGGAGCTTTGCCCGCTTTTCAACAAATCTGCTTCTAGACCCCTAAACGGCATCACGTGCCGTCCAGTGCTGGTGGGGTCCCTGGATACGATGGTGACCGTGTTAAGTCCCCACGCCGTCAGAAGGCAGGGTTTCCATCCTTGGCTCACCCTCCAACTGGCTGCCTGCTGATGTGTGCAGGACTCAGTTTTGTCTGCTGTAAAATGGGGCTGCCGAGTCTTCCAGCCCCAGTCATGATCCAGTGCATGCCACAGCCCTAGCAATGGAGGCACTCCAGGAGAGCTGATTTCACAGTCGAAATCTCACCATTGACCCTAGGAGCCAAGAGTATTGTCCAAGCTCCCTGTACCCCTCTGCTGATTCTTGTGGGAGCCCTAGCTGGCTTGGGTCTCCTGCGTTCTCTTCTGTAACTCTGGCAAAAGAGAATGAAATCTTTCTTTTGTCTGTTTTTTTTTTTTTTTTTTTTCATGTCAGGCTTTCTCTGTGTAGCCTTGGCTGTCGTGGACTCACTTTGTAGACCAGGCTGGCCTGGAACTCACAGGGATCCACCTGCCTCTGCCTCCCTGGGCGCTGGGATTAAAGGCATTTGCCACCATTGCCTGGTTATTTTATTTTTGTTTGTTATTGTTGTTGTTTGTTCCAGGACAGCCAGAGCTACACAGAGAAACCCTATCTCGAAAAAACAAAACCAAAATAAAAACCATGTTTAGATTCAGAGGGATGACTCGTTGTGTAAACAGATTCCTGAGCAAGTGTCAGGACCAGGGTTCAGGTGGCTAGAACCCCTTTAAAATTGGGGTGGGTGTGGTGGACACCTGTAATTCCAGCATACAGGAGACAGAGGCGGCATCCCTGGAGCGAGTGGCTCCCTAGACCAGATGAGACAGTGAGAGGCTCCGCCTCTACATATCAGGTGCAGAGTGATTGAGGAAGACAGGTGACGTGAACCTCTGGCCTCCACATGCAAGCACACACCTGAGGTATACATGCAAGCTTTCAGGGACACGGCTGTTCACACGTGCCCCATACACAGAAAAGAAGAGAAAAGAAAAGAAAAACAGAGAAAAAGAAAAAAAGAAAAAAAGCAAAGATTTTGAATTTGGCAAGGCCATAAAGAATCAGGTGAGAGAGTGGAGCCCAGGAGTGCAGGCCTTACTCCAGAAACTTAGGGGATCTGAGGCCCAGGCCCCCACTGTGAGCCGCTGAAAGGTGGAGGGAAATGATAGGGCTGCAGCTGGAGAGGGCAGGTCACGCAGAGTGGCAAGGACACAGCACAGGTGGTTCTGCACGTGTGTTTCCAAGGGGCTGCGTGTCCTGGGTAAGTATCCCAGAGGCCTTGTTTGTCTCCCTGGAGTGACACAGCAGGGAATCCTCATCTACAGTGTCACCACTGGACCAGCCTCTCAGCATCCTTCCCGGGACACAGGACGGATGCCAGCCCCTCAGAGCCAGACCTTGTTGTCTGGCTTTTGCACCTGACCTTGAGTCTAGGTGTGTTGGTATTCTCAAGTCAAAGGGAAGCCCTTATGGAGAGTGTCATGAAAGAGAGTGAACAACCCTTTGCACCAAGAACACACCACTAACCCCAAGAGCACCCCTCTAGCCCCAGCTGCTGTCTCTGGCTGGCCAACGTTGGGCAGCGACCTCAACTCAGGCTCTGTGCCAATTGTAGGATGGGAGCCTAGGATCACACTTCCGGGTAATGGAGCGCCATGGCAGCCAGGTGCTCACTAGGGAAGGGTAGGATTCCTTCAAGCAGCCCCCAAGACACTGTCAGGATCAGCTCGGTCATCGCTAAGCTCTGGGCAACTGGGACAGCATGCACAACTCCTTCACAAAAGGTTTTTGGGCCAATGAGATGCTTTAGTCAGTGAGTAAAAAAGGTCTTGCCAGCCACCGAGCCTGATGACCTACCTACTGTTGATCCCCTCCACCCACAGCGACTCCAGCAAGTTATTTTCTGACCTCTGTGTGCACCGCATGAAAAGCGTATATCACACACACACATACACACATTAAAACGGCAGAAAAGGCAGACACACACGTGCAGTGCTGAGAGGGAGCTTGGTCCCACCCAGTCCAACCCTTTGAACTTTTTATCATAATTTTCAAGATTAGATTTGTTTATGTCTTCATGCTTTTTTGCCTTCAGTATGTTTGCATGCCACATGCATGCCTGGTGCCCACGGAGGTCAGAAGAGGGCATCTGACCACCTGGAGCTGGAGTTATGTAGGATCTAACCTGGTTCCTCTGCAAGAGCATCAAGTGTCTTAACTACTGAGCCATCTCTCCAGCCATTATTATTATTATTATTGTTGTTGTTATTATTTGACACAAGGTCTTGCCAAGTTGTGTAGGTTGGGCCGGAACTGACCATGTACTCCAGGCTGGCCTTGACCTTGTGATCTTCTGGCCTCAGCCTTGGAATACAGGAGCATGCTGGCACATCTGGCCCTGGCTCTAGTGTTGATACAGATGTGTGGGCAGTGGATGGTGAATGCTGGACACCTCACCGTGAGCCATGCTCCAGCTTGTAGCTTACTGCTTTGACAGCAAGCCCCAAGCCCCACGGGTTCTAGTCCTCCCCCCTCCCTCTTGTTCCTTAACCTGCCCAGGAACTCCCGGAACATCCCACCTCTTCTTGCTCCTGGATTACCTGGTGTGTAGCGCCTCTGCTGTTCACATGGCAGCTGTAGTGCCAGAGACTGGGAGCTGTGGGTAGGGCTGGCTCCTCCTCTGGCTGGCAGGTGGTAGTCTGTCCCCGTGCCCTCCCATGCCTGTCCCCTCTACTTGTGTTTGTGCCACGATCTCTTTCTCTTTTTTGAAGTTTATTTATTTATAGTATGATGTGTACGTTTTGTGTATGTGTCTGGGTGTATGGGTCTATGCGTGTATGTGTACAAGTATATATGTTTTTGTGTGTAGAAATGTATAATGTGTTTATGTGTATATGTCTGTGTGTGGGTGTGTCTGTGTGTCTATGTGTGCATATGTGTGTGTATGTCTGTGTGTATATGTTGTGTGTGTCTTTGTGTGTGTGTGTATGTGTATTTGACCGTGTGTGTATGTTGTCTCTTTCTGTCTATCCTTTTCCAGCTCTAGGAATGGAAGGTGGCCAGGCAGCCCACTGCTGAGCTGTAGCCCCAGGCCCCACATTGCAAACACACAGGCAGCACCACCTCTACCAGTTTTTACACTTACCACTCTGCCATATTTATTAAGACAAAAGCATAACCCTTGTCAGCTCCTTTTTCCTGCTGTATAAGTCTCTACCCCATTTTCTCTCTCCCATCGCCAGTCAGTTAGCCATTTCCCCAGCGGATTGCCTCTGATTGCGTCTGTCTCAGCTAGGTCTAGGTTTTCTCATCTGCTTGGGCATAGCAGGGTCAAATGACAGTTAATGCTTTGGGCCGTGGGGCCCGCCCTTCACACCACTCAAGCACAAAGTAACATAGGTGGGGCATTGCCATGATCCCAGGGCGGAGAAGCCGTGACACCTTTTTTTGCCGTGTCACTTTGACCTGACTCTGCAACTAGGGGTGTGCATATATGGTGTGACTGACCCGACAGCGCTCCGGCATGCTGAAACTCTGCATTCTTGCTGTGCCTTCCGGCTGGGCCATTGCGTACAGTGGGCATTCCACGGTCCCCTGGGCTCTGCCCCTGAGGCCTCCTTCCTTGGTGCAGGACAAGGCTTGGCTATGGTATACTGGAGAGCAGCTGAGCCCCGCCTCTCTGCATTGTGCCTTTGGTCTCGCACAGGCTTGGTTGGGACCCTGGAAGGGCTCCAGGGCAGGAGGTGAGAACTGTGCCTTTCTCAGAGCACTCTGGCTCTGCCCTGCCTCCTGCAACAGCGAGCAGCTCGCTCTAGAACTCTGCCTCATCTTCTACTCCCTCCCTATCTCTGCCCACCTTGTCCCAAGCCCATGGGACAGTTACACACCTGGCATTTCTGTGTGAGCAAAGACTAGGGGAGACTTTGGCTGAAGGGACAGAGCCCCCTCCCTATTCTGATGTGGTGGCATTCACTGGGCATGGCTGACTTAGTTCTAACTTGCTGTCTCCTACTTCCTCTTTTCCTTCCAGAACCTTCCGGTGCCCAGCCCTGCTCCAGGAGCCCAGGCTGCCCCATCCCCTTAGCTGTGGCTGCAGGTGTGGGGCCATGAGCTGCCTTCTGAACAGTGTGGTCCCAATGGGGCTGGCTCTGTTGGTCTGCGGAGCACAGGCCTTTCTCCTTCCCAACATCACGAGCCTGGAGAAGCTGCTGAGCAAGTACCAGCAGGCAGAGCCACACTCACGAGTGCGTAGAGCCATCCCCATGTCCGACCGCCAGGAAATCCTCATGCTGCACAACAAGCTTCGAGGCCAGGTGTATCCCCCTGCCTCCAACATGGAGTATATGGTGAGCACCCCCACTCCTGTGCCCCTTCCCTAGGGGTGATGGCAGGCCCAGGGCTGGTGCAGTGTCTGATGGTTTTGTTGAGAGGTCTCATGTAGCCCAGGCCGTCCTTGAACTCACTGTGTAGCGGAGGCTAACTCTGACCCACCTGCATCCAAGCTCGTAAGTGTTGGGGTTACTGATGTGCCTGGTTCCCTTTCCGACCGCATAGGCTGCCTCCAAACTCTCTAGTAGTCAAGGATGGCCTTGGACTTCTGATCGTCTGCTCTGTCTCCCGTTTGCTAGGACTACAGGTGTCTGCCACCGTGCCCAGTTTATGGATGCTGGGGATGGAGCCCAGGGTTGTGTGCATGCCAGGCAAGCACTCTGCCAACTGAGCTACCAACTCTACCAACTCAGCGACAGGCTCTCTTCTAACTAAGATTCAAGGCCTCTACCCAACTGAATCACACCGCTACCTCAGCCTTTCCCTTCTTATCTCTCATTTCTCTCTTTCCTTCAGGGAGCCCAGGCCTAGCTTCTCTCCCTGTTCAGCCCTGTTTAGGTTCTTGTCCCTGGGAGACAGGCCCATCTCTGAAATTGTTCAGACTTCTATGTCCGCCCCAGCTCTGAATAATGACATGGAGGCTTATATTTATTTATAATCGCTTTAGGTCCTAACTTACTCTAGTCCCCAACTAGCTCTTAAAACTCATGTTCGTCTGTGTTCTGCCACGCGGCTCTTTACCGCTCCTCAGTTTCCTGTGTCCAGCTTCCTCTGTGTCCTGTAGGCAAATCTTTTCATTCTTCTTTCTTTCTCAGAGTTCCCATCTCTCCAGAAGTCTTGCCTCATTCTCTCCTGCCTTTGCTGTAGGCCGTTCAGCTCTTTATCCAACCAATCAGAAGGGGATGGAGAACAATGTTTACAAAACATTAAGGCAGATGATGCTTAACGATGCCAAAGTCCAGTCTGTATTCAGCTCTGTGCTGCCACAGAAATCAGCGCTTAAAGATACAAGCTTTACACAGTGCACAAAAACATCACTCCAACATCTCCCCCTTTTAGTCCACTAAAAGGCTCTTTCTCTTACGTTAATAAACTCTATACAGTAAGAACAATTATGAAATCTATCAGGTAAGAATTACATTCATAATGTCTAGTCCATTTGTATTTGGCAACCTTGGAGAAAGTAGTCCATTCCCTATCTTATCTTGGTGAATTTAAAGTTCTCTATTTAAACACTTTCTATCTGAACTTGTTTTTATCAACTTAAAAACATTTTTTAGGCCTTAAAACATTTTTTTAAATCCTAAACAACTTAAGCTTAATTGTGAGACTACAACTATCTAGTCTTTAACCGCATCAGGGACCTGAGAAGGATAAATTGTACCTGAGTAGACAGGAAGTTCAAAGCAAGGAGCTTCTGAAACGATAGAAATGACAGAGGTTGCTGGCTACCTGGACAGTCACCCAAGATTCCTCTGTCATGTTGGAGCATCCATTTCTTCAGCCTGCTGGCCCGTATCTGACAGAGTTTTCTGTAAAGCATGAATTATGAAGGACTTGCCTTGCCTACCTTGTCCTGGTAAAGTTTGGCCATTGATTTCTTTTGTGTCCTGCTTGTCCAGAGCTTGGACAGCATGCTATCAGCAGTTGAGACAAGGCCAGTTTTTTGTTTTTTGTTTTTTTTTTTTTTTTTCCTCTCCGATGGCTAGCTTGCCACAAATGAGGCAAACTCCATATAGGGATTCTTCAGTGTCCATCATCTTCTTTGAAGTAGTATGGGAGTGTTGCCAGGAACAGTCATGTCACTCTGTCAAAACAAACAAACAAACAAACAAACAACTTTTATTATGAAAACATCTTTAAATGCCACATTCTGTAGATCTCTTTTGGAACAATGGCCAAGTCCTGGGAGAGCTAGCTGTATTGTTGCCTAGTCTCTGCGTGATGGGAAAGTGCAGGGCTTGACTGAAGTCCTAGCTGGAATGGTCTGTGAGGCTGGAGCATCTAGCCAGCCATTTTGAAGTTGTATCAGATGCAAAGTTTTAGAGAGACAGCTATTGAGGCAGACTGTGAGGCTGGGCCACAAGGGCTACTTGTCCTGTCTTCTTTGGTGTCTGGTTCTTTTGCTCTGTCCGCACACACACTTTTAAAGGTAGTGTACACTTCTCATTAAACATGTCAAACATGCACGGGATGTGTGGTGGGCATAAATAACTAAAGATGAGTCTCTGCTCTATGTTTGAGCAGGAAAGGCATCGAACTTTCCTAAGTCCTTTTGAACTGTGGAACCAAACTGTAATATAGATCTCCATCCATGACATATGAAAGGATGGCATGTAAAAATAACTCATGAGGACTCCTTAGCCAACAAGATTTATTGGCTACAAAGAGACCTATTCATGTTTCAACCAGTCTGAGAGCTGTTCCCATATAGAGGGATCAGCATATATGTCACCTGTTTTGTTGTTCTTGTTTTTCTCCCCTTTGTGTCTAAAGGCAAGATTTTTAGGAGGTCTTCCCTGGTCAAATCTGATCTTTATTGATTTTGAAGGAATCCATAGCTTTTCTTCTCCTGTGGAAACAAAGGCAAAACCTCTCCCCCAATGCAACTCATTTCTTGCTTTCCATTCTGAAGTTAAGACATTCTTATAATATATAGGCTACTCTAATTCAGCAGTTTTTAACACAACCCAACATCCCTCAGCAGCTCTGCCATCTGTCTCATTGACATTTGAAAGAATTTAAAGTCAATAAAGCATTATTTAATCTAATCTCTGGGAGACTCTATATCTTCCTTCTGTTCTATGAACATTTTCTTTATATTTCTCCACAATTGCTTGTCCTATGGGATTGTAAGACATATCTGTAGCATTAAAATATTGTTGTATTTATTGGATATCAGCTTCAATCTGTGAAGGCATCTCCAAGATAGCCATCACCTCTAATTAATGTGCAACCTCAGAATCATTCCTTTCAGAACTCCAGGCAGAAGCACATTAGAATTCTGAATGTATATCTATGGTATGGCACACATGCTTAATTTTCTAAACTCTACAGAGTGAAACACCTGAACTACTGTATGACATTGCTCTAAGGTGGCCTCACTGAGCAGAGTCTGTGCTTTTAACTCAGCATGTAAACCTTCACCTGGAACTGATCCTTGACATTATTAATATAACGTCTATTCTGAAGCTTCTTTATAGCATCTGTATGACCTGCCGCTCTACAATCTCCTTAAGCCTTTGTGCATTTCTCTCATTGGGGACTACCATTCTGCTGGTGCTGTCGGTTCCAGATATATCCCTCCGAAGATCCTTTATTCTGAATCAAAGGATTTTCCGATCTCTCTTCTACCACCTCCATTCTAGCATTTAATTTTTCAGTCTTTTCCTTCTCTAAGTCGGCTTATTCTGAAATTGTAATCATTACTGAAAATATAATTATTTGTTTACTGATAATCAAAACAAAATTATACAGGGTCCAAGTGCACTCTGTCATTGTATTCTTCCTTTTTTTAAACACAGAAAATATTTTTATTTTTAATTTTTCCTTCTCTCTCCTTCCTTTGGAGACTTTATTTTTTATATTCAAAGTCAGTATTTTTTTCTATGACTCTCTTTTTTCAGTTTCTTTACTTTCTTTAGCATCTGTGTACCTTTCAAATAATTTTTTGTCTTTTTTTCTTTCCTTCTTTCCTTCAGAGACATTACTTTCTGTGCATATTTATTTATTTTTCCTTTACTGCTTTCTAATTTAATATCTATTTAATTTTCTATTTAACTTTCTCTAAACTCTTTCCCATCCTTACATAGTTTATTCTTTTTATGTTATCTAACTCTCTCTTTAAGGGCTTTTCCAGGTATCTTACCAAATCTGAAGCTGGTGTGATGATGATGATGATGATGATGATGATGATGATGATGATGATGATGATGATGATTTTGAGTGCTGTTCAGCTTGGCACCTGATGGTGGCTTCTGGCTTTACCCCTAGGGTTGGTCCAGCCTTCTGCCCCACTCTGGCTGCAGATCTGCTAGCTTGCCTGTACTCTGAATTGCCCCAGCTCTGAGCTGCCAAGGTGCCTCCTCCATGGTGTGAGAAGCACAGTATGAACCCATATCTTTTTCCTCTGGAAATCTGTGCATTTTTCCAAGATGTTAGCCCATGGAATGGCTGTGGTTTTTTTGTTTGTTTATTTGTTTGTTTTTTGTTTGTTTGTTTGTTTGTTTTTGTTAGAAACATAAAACCTCATGGCAGAGTTCTTGGGCAGGTTCTTTCAGCTGCTCAGTCTGTGGCTGATGCCTCTCTTTGTCAAGGATTAGAGAAACCAGAGAGGCCAGCCCCTCTGAGCTCTTGCTCCAAGCTGTTTGGGGTAGCCAGGTGAAATGGCCATTTGTCCCCGAGTTCCAGGGTGGAAATGTCCTCCTTGGCTGGTTTCCAGAATTGGGGGTGGGGTGGGTTGAGGCAGATCACACACCACAGTGTCACGGGTTGCACCTTGCCCCAGAACCTCTACCTCTGTAGCTTTTACCCCTACAGACACTGATGCCCACTGCTCCTCAGGCACTGCCCAGGGTGCCTGGGCACCGTTCTCACAGGCATGGGGCCTCAATGGACTGCTCATGGAGGCTATGTTGTCAAGCTTCAGACTTCCCTCATCTCCCCACCGTCTGCCAAGGTGGAGATAGCTCCTGCCTGGGGACCATGTCCCAGCAGTGCTCCCTGGGAAGGTGGTGGGGAGTGTGGAGCATCTTCCCAACAGAGCTGCCACGGAGAACTGGATTGGGGGTGGGAGCACGGGGACCTGAGGGACCCTGCTGGGAACCTGGGAGAACAGGAAGTACTAACCCCAATCTGCAGATGGGGTGAGACTCAGAGAGGCTCATCGGGAAGGGGCTGGCTCTTGACATACATGGTGCCAAGAGGGAACAACATGGTGAAACCTCACTGCCTCCCACATCTCGTTCCTTAAAGGAAGCAAGCATGGTGCCTGGATTTCTGCTTTCTCTGACAACATATCATGGCACTCCTTGAGAGTCAGGTATCCCCAGAGGGTCCCACAGGCCTAGTACCAGGGCCTAGCTCTAAGACTATCTGTGTATGAGCCTGTGAGCCAATGAGACCGTGAGGCAGTGGCCTGGCTTCTCACAGCCTCCGTTCAAGAAGAGCACTCTCCGGACTGTACCAGAAAGGCAGGGAGAGACTCACGTGCATGCAGAGCTGGCACTGGAGGGTGTGGGTGGGCTCTCGGCTCCTAAGAATGGCCTGTGAGTGACCAGGAACTTACCTGCCCTCTATATGTCTGATTACTGTCATTTGGCATTTCCCAGTTTTGGACTGAAGGGGGCTTCTCCAAGGTTTGAGGCACAGCCAGAGCGCTGACATCCCCAGGGCTGGGGTTTCTGCTCCATCCTCCTGACCTCTGCTGCCGCCTCTCTCCCCTGCAGACTTGGGATGAGGAGCTGGAGAGGTCTGCAGCAGCATGGGCACAGGAGTGCCTGTGGGAGCATGGGCCCGCCAGCCTATTGGTGTCCATCGGGCAGAACCTGGCCGTGCACTGGGGCAGGTAAGGTCAGCTGGCGCCCTGATCTGCAGCGTCTTCCACTTGAGTTGATCAGGCCGCTGCAGCACGGGCCGCTGCCATGGAGACATTTGGGAGAACGCCGTGTATCTTGTGCATTATCCCTGTGCGTTATCGTGGTGTGGGGTGGTAGAACGTTTGCCTGATAGGTTCGAGGCTCTGGGTTCCATCCCCCAAAATAACTGCAGCTCTGACAGGCTCAGCTCTTCATTCATTTACAGCCTGCCACTTGGCTGGGCCCCAATGTGTTCTTACAAAATTCCAATTAATTGCAGCCCAGACTACCACCCTGGCCGGCATCCCTTTTCCTTCTATCAGCCCCCTTTCTTCTAGAGTCATGGTGGCTCCTTGGGTGAAGATGGTCTGTCCATTGCACAGCCCCACACGAAGCCTTTCTGTCCCCGTGGCTTTCATTTGGTGCTTGGCTCTGTCCTGAGGCCCTTCGGTCATCCCTCCAGGGGCCCTAGGACAGGGATGGGATCCTCCTGGGTGGGTAGGATCCTCCCCTAAGGCATCCTGGCATGGCTAGGAGTGACAGGCAGGCTGGCTTCTGCCCCAGCTCCTCATGGCACGTGTCTCCTAGGCCCTGGGGGGAGGTGGTGTCCTGGGGCTCGCTGACCGCGGCTGCTGGTGCTGGGCCTGGGCAGTAATTGTTACAAGACCTCAAACTGCCTGGCTGACCACAAAGCTGTCACAAACGGTCATTTTGCTGGAGACATCATTCCCTGTGAACCACTCTGTTTACACTTGCTGGTGACCAAGGGACTGCGGGTTCACAGACAAGTTACAGTTTCTCTTCCTGATTGAAACAAAATAGAACAATGAATGCATAGCAGTTCACACCTGGAATCCCAGCACCCACTAAGAGGAGGCAGGAGAATCTTGAGTTCAAGGCCAAGCTGGGACAGTGGTCGCAGACCAATGGCCCCACCACAGTGTCATAGCTGTGTGTCATGCATCAGCCATTTTCTTAATGTTTGCTGGTCTTTCTTTGTATTAGCTTTAAGTGAATCTACAATACACATCTACCCATCTACCCTTTATCTTTACCCACCTCTGTCTCCTTGCACAGTCCATCTGCTTGGCCCTGATCCATTTTTTTCTCTCTCTCTTATTCTCTCTCCCCACCCTCCCTCTTTCTCTCTCTCTGGAACCTCCCACATGCAATGGCTACTGCTGAGCCTCACCCTACCTCTTTTCACTTTTGTTTTGAGTCAAGCTCTGGGTTGTCCAGTGAGTTCACTCCGTAGCCCAGGCTGACTTGACATCCTCCTGCCTCAACCTCCTGAGTAGCCACAGTTCCTCTCCCTACCTGCATGCATTCAATCCACATGGTCTCAGCTGCGGTGTCTGAAACCTTGGGTTCTTGAGTTGCTAGTCTTTAATTGCAAACACACAATTAAGGGGACAAAAGCAAATGTCCCCCGCACACACAGGTAGCGTGGAGGCCATCCAGGACGGGGTGGTTTCAGGCAGGTGCTGGTGGGGCTGGGTGCCTGGGTGCTGATCTGGGGACCACCCACCACTTCCGTCCCTGTAGGTACCGCTCTCCGGCGTTCCACGTGCAGTCCTGGTATGACGAGGTGAAGGATTACACCTACCCCTACCCCCACGAGTGCAACCCGTGGTGCCCAGAGCGCTGCTCAGGGGCCATGTGTACCCACTACACACAGGTAAAGCAGGCGTTGCCCTCCGCTCAGCCTGTGCCCAGACCTGGGCAGTGTGGTTGGAAGTGAACGCTTGTGTGCTTACTGCCCGAGGCCTTTGCTTTAATTTAGCGCACCTCAGAGCACACTGGGTTGGGTCCTGCTGTCTGCCGTGCTCCCGTGTTCCCAGGATGAGAGCGTTGGCGTGAGCCCAGCTCTGTCAGCTTCTGTGGTGGTTTTACATTGCTGAGGTTTTTAAATCTCTCCCCACCAACATTGTGTGCACATAGCTTGTATTTTTTTTTTTAAGACGTGCCCTCCCTTAGTGGGTGGTTTACCCTTCTCTGGTGCCCTACCTACCAGTGTCGCTCTGGGGCACCCTACCTCGGAGCTGCAACACAGCGCTGTCTTTTCAGATGGTTTGGGCCACCACCAACAAGATTGGCTGCGCTGTGCACACCTGTCGGAACATGAACGTCTGGGGAGACATTTGGGAGAACGCCGTATATCTTGTCTGCAATTATTCTCCAAAGTAAGACCACGTCGTCCTGGTCACACACAAAGAGTCTAGAAATCGCTGCTTCTGGGTTGTCTCCTCTGGCATTCCCTGCACAGAATGTCATTGGCCAGAATGAGATCAATCATAAAAGGGGGTGTGCAGACCACAATTGCTCCAACTGGTTTTATGAGCCATCTCTTGAGGCCACTTGTACAAGCAAAAGAAGTCTGGTGGGGGGGTGGGGTGGAACAGATCGGAGAAAGAGGATGGGAGCGAGGAGAGAGTGGAAAGAGAGGGGAGAGAGACTGTCTGATTTGTATCAGGTTCTATTCCCTGCCTGAACAGGCCACACAGGGTCTGCCCGGAGCAGCCGCCCTCTCCTCAGAGCATCCGGGTCACAGTGCGTCACTCACCGGATGGCTCAGTGCACAGATATGTATGTGCAGAGCACAGGGCCACATAACCGTTTGCAGCCTGTGGTTTGAACAGTGATGCTGGCGGCCATCCCAGCACGGGGACAGGCGGCTGTGGTGGGCTCCCTGACACACTTATCATTTACAGGAGGAATGAAGCAGGTCCCAGGAGGTGGAGCGCGGTGGGGATGGGGAGCTGGGGGCTGGGAGGGGAAAAGACTGGAGAACCCTGGAGCTTTGGGCAGCAGTTGAATAGCCACACTCCGGCAGGCTTCGGTCCCGGGACTGTTCCTCGCTCGGCTGAAGGGAGAGAATGGGATTAAATCTTCATGTTTAAAAACCACTGGCCCCTCTAATCAGAAACATAACTCTTGGGGCCAGTGTGGAGCCCCAGCGGGTAAAGGGGCTTGCCTGCAAGCCTAATGAACCTGAGTTCGAGCCCCCGAACCCACACAGTAGAAAGAGAAAACCAACTCCCACATGCACGCACACATACCTACTAAGTAAAAAAAGGAAAAGGATGTTTTAACAGAAATTATTTTCCTTCCCTGGCACTGTTCGCTCCCCTTTCTTGGTAAAGTTACCATATTGTCACCATCTTCTGCTCAACCAGCCTAGGACCCAGAGTGCACACTTCAAGCTAGGACCTAATGGCAGACACGTGCCTGTTTGGGAGGGTAGACATCTAGGATAAAGGCCTGGAGACATCGATTGCAGGGAAATCTCTCTGGCTCGCAGTCATGCATCTTTCTGCTGTGTGCCCACGTGGCTATGAGAGAGAGCAGGGAGTGGGCATTTGTTTTGGGACTCTTCTGACGAGGGTACCGGTCCTATGGGAGCAGGCCCCCACTCTCCTGATTGCAATAACCTTAATTACTCTCCCAAAGGCCTGTACTGAAATGTGGCCACAGGGGAGGGTGGGTCTCCATGGGAACGGGGGCAGGTCAGGCGCTGGTCAGTTTGTATGCTAGTTACTTTTGCCTGTGGTTTAATAGTCCTTCCCATGGCCTTTTCCTTCAAGAGGTGTTCCCAGCCTCTTAGCTGGTCAGGACACCATCATTGAGCCAGGGAGGGAACAATGAGCCAGAGGCTGAGAATGATGCAAGATGTGCCTGGCTCTTGTCCCCATGGCCTCATGTGTGAAGAGAGGACCATCCATGGACTGGTCAGAGGTTTGGGAACCTAGCCTTCTGCTGTCCAGCTGGAGAGGCCAGCCCGCTCAGTGAACACTGGTCTCTGCCCTTATGGGCCTGGAAGCCTGGAGGTGCAGTCTGTCTTAAGGAAATAGAGTCCGCTATAGAGGAGATAGAGGAAAACTGGTCTTGGGGAGCAAGATGAACCCCCGCAGGGCCTCGGTTGTCTGCGGAGACCATCAGGCTCTCTCGTGAACAGCTGGGGGCATTTCAGGCCATGCCTGATGTCCCAAGGGAGCTCATCCAGTGGCCCCTACTGTGCATCCCCGACTCAAATTGAGGGGTTAGAACTGTGAGGTCCACAGCAATGCCCAGAGACTGTCCCAGCTGTCCAGGTGGAACTGTAGAGAGGAGGGCCTGCTGGGACGGTGGCAGAGGAAGAGGCAAGCTCCCCAATGCGGACTACCTCCCTCCCTGGCTTGGTGTCATGACTCTTTGGCCATTGCAGTGGGACACCGAGGACATAGAGGTGTCTGCGGCACATCTCGTTCGCTCTAGCAGAAACCCCTGCCTCCCTGGAAAACCACCACAGACCACCCTGGTGGACCTCTCTGCTTTATAGATCCTGTCAAGAGCCTTGACCAAGGGCTTGTCCTGGTGGCTACCCACTGAATAAATAATGAACCAAGGCCCGCTGGGTTAGGGGACCCGAGGTTGCTCCGATGGGTCTGGGACTCCATATATCACCCAGGGAGCCATCACTAATACAGTGCTCAGTGACAGGGTCTCATCATAGTGCCCAGAGCTCCCTGGCTCACTGGCACGGGCAGGGGAGGCCAAGCAGCTGCCTGTCCCTTACCCAGGGCCTTGTCTTTCTCTTAACGTCAGGGACTTGGTTTGAGGGCTCCCTGGTGACCTCCTTCACAGCGTTTCTGCTCTGTCTCTAGGGGGAACTGGATTGGCGAGGCCCCCTACAAGCACGGCCCTCCCTGCTCTGAGTGCCCGCCCAGCTATGGAGGCAGCTGCCGAAACAACCTGTGCTACCGAGGTAGGTGGCGCACCGGCCCCAGCCTCTGTGTGGCTTCCAGCACTCTGAGCCACAGACCGTGAGGGATGACGTGGAAATGACGTCAGATTCAGACTCACCCCTGCAGCCACCCCTGACACACTCTGGGTCTGAGCCCTTCTGCTCTCTGCATTCAGTCCCTGCCACCTGCAGACCCCGATGTCCTGAGACACGCCCCCCCCCGCCACCCATCCACCCAGGCAGCTCCTTGGCTTGGCCCCAGTGGGCAGTGGACATGGCCTTGACCTGTGACCCCCCTCACCTCTCTTAGCATGCTCAGCCTGCTTAAAATAGATGGTTGTAAGAGGCGGTGGCTCACACCTCTTATCATCCTGGCACTTGGGCAGTTGAGACAGGGGGATTGCCACGAATTTGGGACCAGTGTAAGTTACATAGCAATACTTTCACCTCCTCGGATCTCCCCCCAAACAAAACCTCCAGGTGGTTGAACGGTTCCCAATCAGCCCCAGGCCCTAGCAGCCTCATCCTGAACGCATGTTCTAGAGAGTGACGGCTCTCAAGGCTGCCTGGGGCCAGAGCATCTGAGGCTGTGGCTGCCTGGGGCCAGAGCAGCTGTTGGCTTACTCTGGGCTGCTTAGGAAACATCCATTTTTCTCTCCACTGTAAAAACCGCACCTTCTCACCCCCAACGTGCTCTCCTGGCTTTCAGAAGTCATGTCTCAGAAGAGACACAGGGAGTCCCCAGAGGAGCAGACATCTGGGGTTGAGATTTGTGCTCTGGGTGGTTCCCACAGCTGGCCGGGGCTGACAGGGGAGGGAGGGGGCTCCGCTGCACCAACGGTGGGCATGCAGTAGTGACCCTCTTGCCTGTAGTGTCCCTGAGGTGGGCACGGGGTCAGTCTGTTGGACCCTGGGATGTGGAAGAGCAGAGGTCCTAGATCCCAGAAGGCCAGGCTCTCAGCTATCCAGCTAACTGAAGTGAGGGATGCGATAGGAGCAGGAACAATTTCCACCCCGCCTGCGGTCCATCCCATGCACGGTGACAGCTCTTCAGGGAGCTCTCTGAAGGCCAGACAGACAGGCACCTGCCACCGTGTTCTCGTGACCCCCAGACTCCTCAAGCACCTGGTCGCCCTGTTATTACAGCTGCTGGCGCACTCCAGGGTGCCGGGCAGGTGCGTCCTGCGTGCTGGTGAGTAAACAGACCCTCAGCTCCACAGAGGGCTCTTTCAAGCAGCCAGGGCACACAGAGGCCCCAGACACAGGCTTACCCATCCCACGGAGTCCATGTGCTTAGGTCTTTATTTGTGGTGGAAAACACCCAACTCTGCTTGGCAGGCGCTGTTGGTTTCTCAGCTAGCCCTGAAGAAAACCTCCCCTAACTCAGCTTATCTGCATAAGCCACTAAATAAGGGTGTGCCGTGGCACCCTTAAGGCCATGACCTATAATGGGGACACAAGGATTTAGGGATAAGGATAGAAGTTTCCTTCCATCCGGCACTTGTGGGGGATAACAGGCTAGGGAGAAACTCAGCTCTCTGCCCAGCCACATCCCAGCTCTGTGAGTTCTGATGAGTCCTTTTCCAAAAAGTTATTTATTTTTATTTTATGTACATTGGTGTTTGCCTGCATGTGAAGGTGTCAGGTCCCCTGGAACAGGAGTTACGGACAGTTGTGAGCTGTCATGTGGGTGCTGGGAATTGAACTCAGGTCCTCTGGAAGAGCAGTCAGTGCTCCTAAATGCTGAGCCATCTCTCCAGCCCCTCTGATGGGTCCCTTCGTCTCTCTCAGCTTCAGCATCCTTGTGTGTGACGTGGTTGCCATGTCCCTTATAACAGCAGGATGAGAAGTTGGGGGAGGGCCTGAATGCTCAGTTGTCACCAGTCACAGAGCCAGGGGGACCTGGAGCACACTGTGTGTTGAATATCCTGGGAGTGAGCAGAGCCTGGGCTATGCAGGGATGGTCACCAGGAAGTGGCCAAGTCCCTTTGGGTCACACATCCCTCCGGCACCTCTTGGGAGGGGTTGGGTCCATGGCATTTCAGCTTTCCATTTTTATGCGTGGGGCTAGGGACCAGGACTGTCCACCCACATTCTGAAAGAGTGAGCCCCCTCAGACCCTTCCAAACCAGATTTGGCTCAGTGAAGCTGGGCTTTTGAGTCATCCTGCCTTAAAGCCAATGGAAGAAACCCAGCCCGTGCCCAGACGGCAAGGGGGCCGTGAATGGCTGCATTGACGGGATAGGCATTGAGGCTGCCTGTGCAGCTCGGGGGTTCTGTGGAGGTTCCTCCCAGAGCTGGTGCTACTGTGCTTTGGGAACCTTAGACCTTGCTGCTGGGCATTCTTGTTCCTTGGCTCTCGTGTGTGTGTGTGTGTGTGTGTGTGTGTGTGTGTGTGGCAGGGGCGGGGGAGACACGTGCTTGAGTCACTTGTTCCTTGGGATTTTGGTGAGCTTCTCCTGTGTACAGAGTGCTGGGGGTTTGGTGGGCCATGAAGCTGGAACCCCTGGTGACACAGATGAAATTACAGCCAGACATGCATAGTCTTTCACCTCTGTCTTCCCTGTCCTTCTCCTCTCAGGCCAGGGCTAGCCCGGCATGAGTCAGTTCCCACCCACTGCGCAGCTCCCCACCTAGAACGACAGGGGCACCTCACTTGTTGACCCTTCTTTTGGATACCTGTCATGGTGGTGCAGGACATCAAGACCCGGGCTGCTACTCTCTGAAGACAGCTCGTGGGGAAGAAGGGCCTCTGTGGAATTAGAGATGCCTGTGGGTGCTTCATTTTTTCTTCTTGAAATAGTCTTGGCCCAAACAGTCCGACTCTGGCCCCGGAGACAGCATTTTCTTAGGAAGCAGACTGCCAGCCTGGGGGGTTGGGGTGGACGGGGACTCGTCTCCCTATTGGCCAATAGGAGCACTAATCAGCAAGGTTAGGCTGTTGGGCAGAGCTGCAAAGGGGCATGAGGGAGGTGTGCTCAGCACGTTCTTTGGACATCAGGGAGCCCCATGGGTTCTCCTTTGAGGTGTGTTTCCGGAAGGGTGCTTCCTGGCTCTGCCATACAGACTCCTGTGGAGAACCGTGGTCCTCAGTGGGGCCACCTAGGGGCTCAGTGTGGGCAAAGGCAGCATAGGAAAGCCAGCTCACCCTCAGGCTCTGCTTTGCTGTAGGTCAGAGTCTGGTGTCCCGGCGGTCCACCATCCTGGATGAGAGTGGGGATTAATGAGGCCAAGGGGCACAATTCGTCCCATAAAATGATGCTTTGAAAGGGGGAGGTCATGATGAAGGAGAAGGGATAGTATAGGATGGCTTGGGTGGAGAAAGATTGAGAGCAAGTAAGCAGCAATCTTTTAAACCAGGAGCTGAGGTTTTGCAAAGTTCTGTGTACCAGGGCTAATGCTTTTTGAGAGAGAGCGTACTGGTTAGGGCTTTTTTTGGGGGGTGGTCTCATGTTGACACAAACTAGTGTCATCTGAGAAGAAGGAACCTCAACTGAGAAAATGCTTCCATCAGCTTGGCCAGCAGGCGAGTCTGTGGGGGTATTTTCTTGATTAATGATTGACATGGGAGGGCCCAGCCCACTGTGGGTGGAACCACCCCTGGGCAGGTGGTCTTGAGTTGTACAAGCAGGCTGAGCAAGCCATGGAGAGTGAGGCAGCAAGCAGTGTTCCTCCATAGCCTCTGCTTCAGTTCCTGCCTCCAGGTTCCTGCTCTGGTTCCCCTCACTGAACTGTAATCCGTTTAAGCTGAATAAACTCTTTCCTCCCCACTGTCCTTTTGGCCGTGATATTTATCACATCAATAGGAAGCCAGCTAGGGCATAGGGTCTCATAATGTAGCCTAGATTGTCATGTTACTCACTATATAGGCAGGCTGGCCGTGAACTTGAAGCAGTCCTCCTGCTTCAGTCTCCTGCATGCTGAGATTACAGGTATGAGCCACTATGCCCAGCCAGGTCCAATGTTAAGGCAGCAAATCTCCATTGCCAAGCCATGGCTTGAGCAGGGTGAGTGGTCCCTGTCACTAGGGGTCAAAGTGTGGCATGAGTCTTTGGGACTATAGCCCAACAAAACCAGGAAGCCGAGGGACCTCAGAGAGAGCTACAGCTCTGAGGCTATGGTTAAGGACGGGGACAGACGGTTGTGTGGAAGATGAGGAGGGACAAATGACTATTCTGACCTCCAGGCGTGGCTGCTGCACCTTACTCTAAGCCCAGGCTGCCTCTCTGAGGTCCAAAGCAAACATGGAAATGAGCTGACTGCCTGTCCCCAACATAACCTTCTCACTGTGCTTGAAACGACTCTTTGTGAAGCCAAATCTCAAATCAGTTTAGTCCCTATTTTGGGGATGGATTTGGTGGTGCACACCTTTAACCCTAGCATTTGGGAGCCAGGGACAAGTGGATCTCCATGAGTTTGAAGCCAGCCTGGTGTATACAGCAAGATTCTATCTATCTCAAAAACAAAACGAAGGGCATTGTATTGGCTAGGTTTTGTGTGTGTGTGTGTGTGTGTGTGTGTGTGTGTTTTGTCAAGTTAACACAAACTGGAGTCATCAGGGAGGGAGGAGCTCAGTTGAGGAAATGCCTTCATGAGATCCATGCATAAAGCATTTTTCTCAATTAGTGATCAATGGAGGAGGGCCCAGCCCATGGTGGGTGGTGCCATCCTGGGCTGGTGGTCCTGGGGTCTGTAAGAAAGCAGGCTGAGCAAGCCTGGGGAAACAAGCCATTAAGCAGCACCCCTCCTTGGCCTCTGCATCAGTTCCTGCCTCCAGGTTCCGGCCCTGCTTGAGTTCCTGTCCTGAGTTCCTCTAATGATGGATGTACAAGTCAAATAAACCCTTTCCTCCCCAACTTGCTTTCTGGTCATGGTATTTCATCACAGAAATAGAAACCCTAACTAAGACAGGCATTCTGGGTGAATTCAGCGTGTTTTCTTTCTCACCCTTAACCACCCACCAGAAGAGCCTTACAATCAGAAGCCGGAAGCTGACGAGACGAACGAGGTGGAATCACCCCCTGCTCCTGAGGAAACACATGTCTGGGTTCAGCCCAGGGTTGTCAGACCCTCGAAGCCCAAGAAGACCCCAGTGGTCAACTTCATGAGTGAGTTGGTGTCCCCAGCCTCTGGGTGCCTGCGTCCCCCCAAGCCACCTTTGATAGGGGATGGTGGAGGAGGGGAGCTGGGTATTCTGTAACAGGAAGAGGATGGGCTGGAGCTGGCTACAGTGCAACCCTAAGTCTTGTTTGCCAACGAAGCTTTTAGGTCACAGAAGTAAGCCTTGAGGGAGGATGGTGGGCGGCTCTATTCTCCAGGCGGGATATTTGTTTGTTTGAAGGCAGAATCTCACGGAGCCAAGAGTGCTCTTGAACTTGGTGTGTAGCTGAGGATGACCTTGAACTCCTCACCTTTGTGCTTGCACATGCACCATACCTAATTTATGTGGTACCCACGATAGAACCCAGGGCTTCCTGCAAGCTACCTAGGCAAACGATGTACCCACTGAGCTACACTTCCCAGAGCAGATTTTTTAATAGTTTGTTTTTATTTTATGTGCATTGGTTGTTTTGTCTGTGCGAGGGTATCGGATCCCACTAAGCCATCTCTCCAGCCCCTCCCCGAGGGAGATATTTTAATGTTAGATTTTCCTGAGACTTTCAAAGGGAATCTGGGAGGAAGTTGGGTTCTCTAGGGTTTGCTGGCCACTCAGAAATCAGTCAGTGCATACCACATCCAGGCTAGTTCCAGGATGGTCCACACATCCTTCCCCAGTCTCCAGGATCAGCCCCTTCCTTGACTCATTTGCTCATCCATACAAGGAGGGTGACCATAGCTGTGACTGCCTGACTGCAAAGATGGCTTGCAGCAGCATGAGCCAGCCACCCAGAGTCAGTGGATGGTTCCCAGTGCTGAGACCAGTATGAATTGCTTCCAATCCCCACCCTTTGGGTGGACATTGGCTATTTCCAGAGACTTAGAAATCCCGAAATGAGGACTGTTCCAAACTCACCTCTTGTCTTCTCCGTCCCTGGACACCTCACCTCCTAAGGCTTACTTGCTTCCCTGCCCAGCTAGAGCTCAGCCCCTATCTGGTTGGTGTGTAGGCACAGGCTGTTGGGTGTTTCCCACAGCAGGGCCACTGGTCACACTGAATGCCTGGAGTTTCCTGTCTCTCAGCATTAGAGAAGACAACAGTGGACTTGCCAGGGGAAGGTGTGTCCACTCTCCTCAGACACCCAAGACTCTTTCCCTACAGGAGGCTCTCTCTTCTTTTGGCCTTCAAACATGCCCAGCCTGCAGTGACCGCATAGCTGGCTTAGCCAGAAAGTGGGCTGGTGCCCTGGCTGTCCTGACAGTGCCAGTTTTAATACTGCAAAATTACAGTCTCGCTCATCTCTTTTTCAGATTTATTTTGATTGTGTTTAATTGTGTGTTTACCTGTGTGTGGTTATGTGCACATGAATGCAGTGCCCCTCCCCCCTCAGGATGTCAGATCCTCTGGATCTGGAGTTACAGACGGTTGTGAACTGCCCGACCTTGGGTGCTGGGAACTGAGTTCCAGTCCTCTGCAAGAACAGTATATGCTCTTAAATACTGGGTCATCTGTCCAGCCTCTTGTTAGGTGTTAGGTTTTTCTTTCTTTCTTTCTTTCTTTCTTTCTTTCTTTCTTTCTTTCTTTCTTTCTTTCTTTCTTTCTTTTTTTTTTTTGGCAGGGTTTCTCTGTGTAACAGCCTGGGCTATCCTGGAATTCTCTTTGTAGACCAGGCTGGCCTCGAACTCAGAGATCTACCTGTCTCTGCCTCCCGAGTGCTGGGATTAAAGGCATGTGCCACCACACCGTTTGTTAGTTTTTTCTTAACACTGCTCCCAGTGTGGAAATGGTTGGCAAATGGTTGCGAGGGATATAATGTGGATAAGAATAACCAGGATCCCTATGTCCAGGCTGGAATGAGGGCTCGTGCAAACCCTGCTGCCTAAAAATTCACCCACCCACCCCACTCCTCTGTATATTCCGCCTCTTGCAAGCCATACCCCTTGGACAGCCCACCCCTTTGTAAGCCTTACCTTCTCAGAGCCAGGTAGAGCTGTGGGCATTGAGTGTGTGTGTGTCAGGCAACCATCATGGTCACATGATTTATTTCCTTCCGTCCTTATTTATTTTTATCTAATGCTCATAAGAATCTTTGGAGGTGGGCACTGCTGTGTCTACCTTGTTTGAGGGTGGTAATTGAGTCTCAGTGGAAAATAACTTATGCCAGGCTACAACTGCCCCTGTCTAAAGTGACAAGTAAGGCTGGAGCTGGGCATAGCGATAGGGGCTCATCATCCCAGCATTCTGGAGGCTGAGTCAGGAGGATTTCAAGTGAGGCCAGCCTGTGCTGATTGTGAAAACCTGTCTTAGAAATGACAAGAAGCTGGGAGGTGGCGGCACATCCCTTTAATCCCAGCATTCAGGAGGCAGAGGCAGGTAAAGCTCTGAGTTCGAGGATAGCCTGGTCTACAGAGTGAGTTCCAGGACAGCCTGGACCATTAAGAGAATTCCAGAATGTCCCTTGGAATGATGGAGGAGTCCTTCTAGCCAGGATTCACCCTCCTGATCTCATAGTCCCATTCTCATGTCTCTCCTAGCCCAAGTGGTCCACTGTGACACCAAGATGAAGGACACATGCAAAGGATCCACATGTAACAGGTGAGGGCCCCGCTGGGCTGGGCTGGGCTGGGCTGGGCTGGGCTGGGCTAGCTGCCCTTAGGACCCTCCTGAGGCACATGTCAAGCCACATGATTTTCTAAAGCCTTGCTTCCTACTCTGAGCCTCCTGGAAAGATGTGGGGGCTATACCGCTCCTACTGTTAGCACAGCATACCATATGCGCCATGTTCCAGTCTGACCGTGACACTCCTCTGTCCCCCTGATGGTGGTGGCCTGCTGTCCCCAAACCACAACATCCACTGTCACCCCTGACCACTGCCTCAGACTGAGCACATGTCACCAGCATTTCTCAACTGTCACTCCTGGGGCACATGAAACAATGAGGTGGGGCATCTGGTATATTATGGAATGTTGAGCAAACTCCCCGACCTTGATCTCCACCAAATGCCAGTGGGGACAACCAAAACTGTTCCCAGACATCAGCCAGCGCATCCTAACCTAACCCTACGAGGCACGTGTTACTGCCAGGTGCTTTGTCTCTGGTCCAGAGAAGGGTCCCCGTGATTATGGGAGTGATAGACATGGAGCCTCTTATTATAAAAAACAAAAACAAAAACAGAAAAACAAAAACAGTATCTCGACCCTGATGGGTTTTGGCAGACCAGCTCTCACTCCAGTTTGTGGCCGACCCCTTGGTGTGAGGCCTGCCTTTGGAGCTGGCTTCCAGATTTAGCCTGAGGTTTAGCTGAAAGCGTGCAGTCTCTGAGGATTTAGCAGCGTGGTGCTCTGCCCAGGCAGAACATGAACCCTGCTCCCTGAGGGGGTGATAGTGTCATCTAGGAGAGTGTTTAGAAAGTGTCACTCAGGGCCTCTGCTCAGGGACGCTGGCATGGTGTGAGTCTGTTGAGAGCTGAGTGAGTTATTTGAAGCATCCATTAGAAGGAGAAGGTGGCTCTTCCTATCACCCGAGGGACCTGTAGTCCAGTTGGTGGGACAGCCTTCACTCACATGGGTCTGAGTGAACAAGGAACAGAGTAGCCAAGATGTGGCTGTCCCAGGGGGACACCCATTGGGTGCCCTGTGCAGCTGTGGGAACCTCTGAAGATGTTCCTCTAGAGGAAATCACTGAGTGTTGGTGCCACAAGCCAAATGGTGTGAAATGTCACACCCAAACCCAGGGCGCACACCTGTAATCCCAGCACTCAGAGAGGCAGAGGCAGGTGGATCCCTGTGAGTCTGAAGTCAGCATGGGTCTACGAAGAAGTTCAGGACAGCCAGGGCTACACAGAGAAACAAACAAAACAAATCCATTTGGCCGTGTCTTTGTCCTGGTACAGTTGATGTGCAGCTGGGGTGAGTTGCCGTCTTTGTGCTGGGCATGTTCATATTTACAAGGGAAGTTGGAGAGTCTGTGGACGTGAACTTGAAGGCTTTCCCATAGGTTAGGTTTTGGTCTGTGGTGAACAGGAGCCTCATTGTTCTATGTTAACCTCATTAAACAAGAAGAAGAAGCCTTGGGCTGGGAGACAGCTGCCTGGCACCCAGGTAAAGCTGGTTGGGGGTCTGCACCCCAGCGCTGGAGGGAGGAAACAGAGGCAGGTGGAGCCCAAGGAGGCCGTGGCCAGTCAGCCTAACCGAACCGGTGAGCCCAAGGTTCAAAGAGAGTTACCTTAAAACACAAGGCGGGGAGGGATCGAGGAAGAAGACATCCAGCATTGACCTTTGGCCGCCACACTCATGCACCATGTATATGCACACACACACACACACACACACACACACACACACACACACACACTGGGTAGTGTGCGCCTGTCATCCTAACACTGAGGAGGCAAAGGCAAGAGGATTGTCACAAATTTGAAGCCATAATCAATTCCAGGTCATCCTGGGCCACAAAGTAAGGCTCGATCTCACAACGAACAAATCGGCTGGTGAGATGGCTCGGCAGTTGAGAATGGTTGTTGCTGGGTGTGGAGACCAGGGCTTGAATTCCAGCCCTCACAAAAGCCTCTCCTGGGAACTAACCAGCTCTCCTGGAATCTGCAGGCACCCACACCCGTCCATGCCCCTACACCTGTGCATACAGATGGGGACACGCACAATTTTCATAGCGGTGGAATCCGTCAGTGACATATTTACAAAATTCAAGAAAGCTCGTGAGGAAAATTGGCGATGTCGCTGGGAAGTTTCACCAGCGAGCTTTTCTTTATTCACCCATCAGGTACCAGTGCCCCGCAGGCTGTCTGAACAACAAGGCGAAGGTTTTCGGATCTCTGTTTTACGAAAGCGTGAGTGTGGCCAGTGCTTCTGTACATGGCAAGTGGGAAGCCCCCCTTAAAGCAAGCGGGGGCTCATGGAGACCGGCGTTCTCTCTCCTGGCTCAACCTGGAATGTCCGAATGGACTGGTCTGAATGGCCCCGTGCCTCAAAAGCTCCTGAGACCATTTCTGGGAAAGGGGACTGAAGGTCATTGAGGGACTGGGACCAACATGCTCAGCTGGAAAGGGCTTAAGCGGCCAGGATGAGCTCTTAAGCCATCCAGGAACAGGATGTGGCCAAGGTCGGCCACATGTGAATGGTCGGGTGGGGTGTGTTTTGGTTTTTTGGTTTTGGTTGGCCGGGGACAAGTGGCTCAGATGGCTCTGGGAAAGGAGCTCTGTCCATCTGTGGCCTCTTTTCTGCTCGTAGTCTTCCAGCCTATGTCGAGCTGCCATCCACCATGGTGTCATTGACGACCGAGGTGGCCTGGTGGATGTCACCAGGAATGGGATGGTACCCTTCTTTGTCAAGTCTCAGAAAAATGGCATGGAGTCCCTGAGGTACCTGTCTTGTGGGGATGGGGGGGTGGGAGTGAGGGCGGGCGAGGGCCCTGACAGAGTTTGCTTATTGTAGAAGCATTTTTGAGGGCTGGACATATGTAAAGTGCTTACCATGCAAACATGAGGACCTGAGTCTGATCTATTTGTGATCCTGGCACTGGGGAGGCAGAGACAGGAGGGTACCACGTCCACATATGACTGAAACTTTGAGAAGCGTCTAAGAAAACAGGAAAACGAAAGACAACCCATGTTCCACAGCTGACTGTCCTGTGGGCCACCAGCTGCTCCAGTCCGGGTCTCCTAGGGCTGGGCCACCTGGTTGAACTCTGTATCTTAACCTCTGGCCACCGGCCTGGCTTCATCTTATGCATTTAAGAACCTTATTTTTTATTTTTATTTTTTCTGGCTGAGGCAGGATTACCGTGGGTTTGAGGTTAGTGAGTTCCAGCCCCTCTAGAACATGTATCAAGAAACCAAAAAAGAGAAATGTGTTATTCTAAGAAGGGGTCCGAGGGCTTTGCTAGGCTGCTGGAAGAGTCCCACTCTGGAATATTCTAAGCTTTTCGGTTCCCCTGCTTCATGCAGGGCAGTGTGAGGTGCGTGGGTTGTTGGGGGCACATACACTGACTCACGTTTTCCCTTCCAGCAAATACAAGCCTTCCAGCTCCTTCACCGTGTCAAAAGTGAAAGGTAAGTGGGCCAGGCCCCAAGGGAACAGAATGTGCGTGGGCTGGCTGGGATTGCCCGGGAAGTCCCCCTTCCTCTGATCCTTTCTTTGTAGTTATCATTTTGGCCTGAGGCATTGTTCCCAGAAAGGCTGTCAGGAGGGTCCTGAAGAGCCCCTTCCCTTACTGCTTTCTAAGCACATCTGGGTTTGAACTTGGCTGTCAATGGCTGAGTCAGAACCACTGGGGCATGGCTGACTACCACAGACGTGGTCAGTGTAGGTCTGCTGTTTAAAGGCCTTGATGGGCGGAGTCACTGTCCTGGCACGGATAGATGCCAGGGAGATCAGAAACGGAAGCAGGAGCCACTGCGGTCCCTCGGCTTCTCCATGTGTAGACACAGAGTCACACCTGGGATGGTCAGAGATGGCAGGGCAGGGCACGAGTTTCAAAAGCAAGCATCAGTATCCAAATGGCGAGTACGAGCAGCATCCCGTGGGGAGACCAAGGGAGGTGTGAGCCTGCAGACATGCTGGACTGCGGGCCTGTCTGCACACTGTGAGTGAGAACACGCAGCCTGAACTGTGAGCCACGACCTGACACTTCCTGTCTCTCGTTCTAGAGACGGCAGTGGACTGCTATACCACAGTGGCACAGCTCTGCCCCTTCGAGAAGCCGGCCAGCCACTGCCCGAGGTAGGAGGCACTGAGGATTCTCTCCTGCCCTGCTGTCTTCTTGCGCTGGCCTGTCTGGGTCTGGGCATGCACAGGAGGCTCTGTGCCGGGCGGGGCCCGGAAGTCAGTCTTTTATGCTAAGCTAGCAATGTGTAACTCCTTCCCCAAGTCCCTCTACTCTGTGTCAGTGTCAAGTTAAGGCTGTTACATACCTGGGGTGCCCCCACACCCCAGGGCCTCGGGGGAGAGCTTTGAGCTTGGAAGCTTCCCTGCCCCAGCTTTGGTGAACATAACAGAAAGTAACCTTGTCTCTTGAGCCTGACTCACCAGAGAGGGGTTCTCCTTGTCCTAGGGACCCCTTGTCTCTGAAGTTGCCATAGAGCCCCTTGGAAGGGGACATGGAAACGTCCCCCTTCCTGGACTCAGTAGAGCCTGGACACACTCACCTGTCACAGGTTGTTCCCCTGTCAGAAAACACAACAAAGAGAAGCTGACCTCTGGCCAGTGCAGGACTCAGCCACACTATAGCTGTGACCTCCCCCTCCCCCACAGCTGACAGCCCTGGGCTAGACAGCCTTCGGTTAAATGCAGTCACCTCTGGTGCTGAGTGACAGGCTGTCTGTCCCAGGAACCCCGGGGCCTGAAGACTGGACTCTGGAAGGAGTAGAAGGTGGACCTCCACCCTGTGTCTCTCTACTTAGTGTTCTCTGGCACCCCCCCCCCAGGGGGAACCATTGTGTGCACAGAAGAAAGCCTACAGAGGCATTGTTAGGGGGGTGACACTGGCCCCAGCAAGCGTTCAAGGGCCGTCAGACAACTTTAGTGGATTTCTTGAGTGTCACAGAGAAACAGAAGGAAAGTGGCAGGGAGCACAAACAAACACTTTGTCAGGCTCCACGTGTCCATGCAACTTCCCGACCTCACACCAGGAGCAGGTTTGAGAGTTCGTAGACTGGACGATTGTGTTTTTAAAAAACTACATCTACACACCCACATCAGATACACACATATACACACCACACACCACACACACATACCTTACATGCACACCACTCCACAAAACACACATACCACAAATACCATACACACTCACCACACACACACACACAGCACACAGCACACATACCTTCCTATAACACACACACACACACACACACACACACACACCACAATCCCCCCCCCACTCTTCCCCTGCCTGCTCCTTCTGTTCTTCCACAGAGCTCCCTCGGTCTGCCTGATTAGCTTCCTTCCTGCCAAGCATCCTGTCTGTGTCTGGGCCAGGTGGCTTCCGGCAGCCATCTTGGCTTCCAGGTCCCTGGACTCGGCCTGTGGTAAACTGTGCCAGACAGACACAAAAGGCCTTTTCTTAGGCAAAGCTCATGTTCGTGTGGGGCTTGCCAGCCAGTGGGGCCCACCTATTTCCAGTCCAGGAGCCCTCTTCGGCCCTGGGGCCACCAGTTGGGCTGAGGCCATTGTTCCATAGTAATCTAACCCTTTCTACCTCAAGAGATCTGTGCCCTTCTTGGAACATTCCGAGTCATTGAGGTGAGGGCCCTCCACCCTTCCTCGCCACATAGGGAAGTAGCCTTAAAAACTCCGTTGATAACGATCTCCAATCTGTGCTCACAGCACACCCCGCCAATACCCAGGTAAGGAAGGCACAATCCCACAGCTCAGCGCGCCTCTCCTGGGACCTCGTTGCTCTTTGCTTTATTTTTCTGTGGGATTTTCAAGCTCTACATGCATGGTTAACTAAAGACAAGGATGTGTTTACCATCAAGGAGACAATTGCCCCCTTTCCTTCTGCTAGAGCTGGGCTTGACCCAAGGCCACGGAAGTGCTCCTCCCCTAAGCTGTGATTCCCAGGCCTCTGTGCAAATTGCAGACTAGCAAGATGGCTCAGTGGGTGGAACACCTGTTGCCAAGCCTGGCAGCCTGAGTTCCAGCCCCGGGACCCATGTGGTGAGAGAACCAACGCTTGCAGGTTGTCTTCTGACGTATACACATAAACCATGGCATGTATGAGTTCACATACACACACACACACATAGAGAAAGAGAGAGAGAGAGAGAGAGAGAGAGAGAGAGAGAGAGAGAGAGAGAGAGAAAAGTGATAATGCGAGAGAACAAGAAAGTATGGTAGTTTTCTTTCCCCTGAAAATTCAGACAAGGAGTGAGCCCGGGGTACCATGTCCTACTGGACCCACGCCACTCCTTACTATAATTGCTTCTCATTTCTAGAGTCCGGTGTCCTGCACGTTGCGGAGAGGAGCCGTCCTATTGGGCCCCTGTGTTTGGAACCAACATCTACGCTGATGTGAGTAGCCACCTTAGAAAGCCAGACCAAGGTGTGGGAGCCGTGAGCTGAGATCCCACGCCGTAGCCTGTGGCTGCACCTAGCCTGCCAGTTCCTGCAGCCACAGCCTCAGTGTCCCACTCACAGATGGGTCTGGCTCCCACTGTTTGTGTTTGTGAATGAAAGCTCTAGATCTTCTCCTCTCCCCTAGATGGTCGTTGTGGTTTGAAGGTCACTCTTTCACAGGCTTCATTTCCTCTATAGTTAATCACTCCCATCGTTAGGGCTTCTGTTGCTGTCACAAGCTTTTGGAGGAAAGGGTTTATTTCAATTAACAATCCTCGGGTCACAGTCCGTCACTGAGAAAAGTCAGGGCAGGATTCAAGGCAGGAACCTGGAGGCAGCAATTGCCTGAACACTGCGTACTGGCTGCTTCCCATGGCTTGCTTTGTTTGGTTTGTTTTGTTTTTCTATACAGGGTTTCTCTGTGTAGCCTTGGCTGTCCTGAACTCACTTTGTAGACTGTGCTGGCCTCAAATTCAGAGATCCTCCAGCCTCTGCCTTCCAGAGTGCTGGGATCACAGGCATGCCCCACATTGTCTGGCTTCACTTGCTTTCTTACATAGTTCAGGACCCTCTGCCCAGGAGGGGCACTGATCCTGGTGACCTGGGTCCTCCCACACCAATCACTGAGTCAAGAAAAGACCCTATACACTTGCCTACAGGCCAGTTTGATGGAGGCATTTTCTCAGCTGAGACTCCATCTTCCCAGATGACCCTAGCTTGTACCACATTGACAGAGAACTGGCCAGCTCTGTCACCTTTCCATTTCTCTGTATTCTTTCTATATGTGCAGTTTCAGCTTACTCACTGTTTCTTTTTGCCTTGCATGCTCTTAGCTGTAAGCACATAGAAAAAAAAAAAAAGCAAAACAAATCCTCTATGGCGAGACCCCAGTATTCCCATCAGCCCTTGTCTCCTTGTCTTCCCTCCTAACTCAGACGTGAAGGCTCAGTTTTCTTTTGTTGATTTTCAGGGATTAGCCTGTTTCCTCCAGTGTCCAGGGCGTAGGGCCACCATGACCCAGAAGGTGCAAGCATGTGTAACCCCTCTGAGTTCTTTTCTTTTTTTTGAGTGGAAATCCCAGGCCCAGCCAGCCTTGCCCAGCCAAGGGTATCTTCTACCTTGAAACCTTGCCAGCTGCTCGTATCATTTGTCTCCAGCTGAGGCATCACTCACACTTTCCCCACCTCTGTAAATGGCCTTTTTCCCTCGTCACCACCATCTTTGCTTCCATCTGCCTTCAATTGTCCCAGATTCCTGTACCCGTGAAGTCACTTAGTTCCATAAGGCCAAAGTGGCCTTCATGACTAAGCGTTTTTCCTTGTCTTTTTTTCCTTATGAGCCTAAAAACTTCTGGAAAGCTGTTTAGCTGAAATTAAGTTCTAAAAGTTAGAGCATTTATGGAGAAGTGAAATGCCATGTATTGATTGTTATAGTTCACCTAATATGAAGTCCTGAGTGCTGTCCTCAGAACTGAGAGAAAAGAAAAAAAAAAAATAATGAAAGAAAGGGGGGGGGGGAGCCCCAGACTGTGATTTTAAAATGTTTAAAATGAAAAAAAATTTTTTTGAAATGTTTTCAAAATAAAAGAATGGACAAAACTATTTCAACCATACACAAGCCATTTAAAAAGTTACCATGTTACTAGCTGATAAAATACAATTCAAATTTAAAAGTGGTGAGTGGAACAAAACAATTCTTCAGGCAAGGGCACAAGAGATGCAGACTTTAAGAAAGCAGATTTTCATGCAAAGATATGAAGATCAAATCTGTATGCACCAAATAACAGAACAACTAAACACATAAAGCAAAAGTTAGGAGTTCAAAACAAAGGTGCTCTACTCTTTTTCTCCCCTCCACGGGGCCGTGTGATAGTAATACAACCAAGTTTTTTATTCAGTATCTGTATGTTCTGCGTTTCAAGTTTTTAAAAAAATGCCTTGTTTAGGAATCCTTATCATTTTGCAAAGGGGGAAAACAAGGCTCAGAACAGCCTGATCCATGTGCCACAGCAAATGCATGGCAAAGTGAGATGGTGCATCCTCTCTCACTTTTCTCTTATTCTGCCTTCTTTCTGCTTATCTGTGCCTGCGCTGACAGGAGCAGGCATGTTGGTGAATGAAGCCTTTAATGAATGCACCTACGTGGGCTGCGATCCTTGGAAATGGCGGGGCTTCTGTCTGGGGCCTGGCATGCAGTAATGGCTCAGTATTTGTTGGAGGAAAAGATACTGCAGTTGTTGATGCTAAAAATGCTTCAAAAAGAAGGAGAGAGGAGAAGAGAGAGGGGGAGGGTGGCATAGGCAAGAAGAGGGAGCAAGAGTGTGCCTCCATCCCTAGGCTCTCCTGGCTTGTGTTTCTAGGTCACTTTGTATTCTGGGAAATGATGCTGCCTCTTGGAAAATGTCTGTTTAGCTAAGAGATTTATTTTGGGAGTGTAGTCTCCAGACCTTTGACGGGCCTCCGAGTGCCACGGATACAGCCGTTTGCAGAGTGCCTGTCCTGGCGGCAGCTCCCTTTGTGGTGAGCTGCAGGCAGGACTGTCGGGGTGTGGCTCAGACAGCAGAGCCGAGGTCAGGAGGCCCAAGCTGGCCCCAGCCAGGGGAATTACCCATGTGGATTTCTTTCCCCAGCTGGGCCTCAGTTTCCATCCTCCTGGCCTCATCTGCTGCTCCAACAAACTCCCGTTGTGTGGGCATCAGGATCCCAGAGGGGAGCGGTGGTTTTAGACAGGCCCTCTGCAGCTGTCCTGATCCAGTGGACCCGAACAGAGCTGCAGAACCTGCATTTGAACACGTTCCCAGGAGGCATGGCTGCTGGTGGCTGTGGTCTGATGCTGAAGGTCCTTGGTAGTCAAGGACAGTCCTTGAGAGTTCAGGGTCCTGGTGATGGTGACAGAGGCTTTGGCAGTTGGTGGCCTTTGCCTATGACAGTTACTGTGTACCAGGTCAGGCGCAGCCCTGAACCTCGCTTTGAGGAACACAGCAGCCTTTATTCTTCTTCACTGATTCCCACTGTCCATGGGATCATGGCCTCTCTGTCCCTGAGTGACCATGGGCAGGTTGTTTAGCTCCTGGCCCCCAATCTCACATCCGCTGAGAGGGATTCATAGTGACCAGTGACCCCAATGACCTTGTGGGCTCATGATGCCAGGGTAAGCGACAGGCTGGGCCCAGCTCTAGTGTCACCTATGCTGGTGCCCCTGGACAATTAGCAATGGGTACAGGTCATCCTGGTCTCAGAGCTACCCAATGCCAGGGCTGGCTGACGAGCTTCAAGGATCATAGGGGTTGTTACGAAATGTCTGTGAATTGATGTTACACTAGCATGAACAGACAGTGAACGCCCCCTACGTGTGGCAGGGGAGGCAGGGGAAGGATGCAGGGAGAGGGAAGGAGAAAGAATACTTGTCTATCAATAGTCGGAGATGTGAGCATCACCAGGCATGAGATGTGAGAGCAGCCTGCCATGCATGAATGTTTCATCCTGGAAATGTGGGTGTCACGGTATCTGCAGCAACTCCAGGGAGGGGATGAAGGGCACAACCACAGAGACTCTCCTGGTCTCTGGGGAAGATGCACCTCCCATGGTGTGAGTGTGCAACTCCAGGGGACTTAAGGAATACTCGGAAGCCTTTCCTGGCACCAGCGGAAACTGATGCCTTGCTCCTGGAAATGGCAGTCCCTATACAGGATGAGCAGCGACACCATGACTGGCCAGTTACCTGTCGGAATAGGAAGCGTGTGGTGTCCACTCATCTAGCATGCCTCTGAGAGGTGGCTTCTGGGGATTCTGAAACTGAAGAATGGTTTGATGTCACCAGTGTCCCCACCCATCTTAGAGACAAATGTGGGTCTGTTGCCTCTTAACCTTTCAAAGCACAAACCTCTTCAGGAATTGGACGTTGTGGATCCTTCTTCAGGGGAAGAAAATAAAAAGTGCTTCTCTGCAAAGACAGGGTAACTGGCCATCCTGCCCTGCTCAGGATTGGAACCAGATGCTGCCAGTCACCAACCTTTCCTGGCCTGGTAGGCCACTATCCAGGACCACCTGGGGCCAAGGATCCAGTTTGCATCGTTTGTTGATGGAAGAAGACAAGACATGTCTCCCTGGCATTGAAGACCAGGCCTTTGGTTTTTGAGCCTTGGGTATGGGAGTGTTGGGGTGGCTCCTGGACTCTCCAGCCTTTGGCTTTTCCTGAGGAGACCATGATGTGTTGATTCTGCCAGCCAGGAAGGATACCCATAGACCAAAGAAAGAATTCCATCCAGGTTCATCTTGGCAAACCAGTGAGTTTACTGGAGGTACTCTGGGGGCTGTGGGTGATTCACAGGCCACCAGGAAGTCCCAGGGATGGTGTTTCAGCAGCCACACCATTGAAGAGTCCCCCTGGGTGACTCACAATTATACAGGAAGAGACCCCACCCAGTCAACTCTTTCATCTTCTAAATAATCTCAAGATGCAGGGTGTCTCTAAGGATCCTGGGTGCCCCTTCCCTTATGGGGCGCTGCCCAGAGGCCGGATCATGTGAGGGTCTCACGGAATAGTCACAGCTGCTCTGACTGAGGATGGCAATGGTCAGTCCAACCTGGAGGAAATGCTCACACACCTCCTCAGGTATCAGTGACTCTTGACTGTCATGGTTTCGGAGGATAGACATCAACCAGCCTGAAGGAGGCCCTTTAGGGAGTACCTTGGTTCACAGTTCTGAGATGCAGCACTCCAGGGCATGATCATCCATTCAGGCACCTCTGGAGACTTCGGGGTATGTAGCTGACTCCATTCTTCAGTGTGGAGAGAGGACAACAAACAGAGCCAGTGCCCTGGCCTCTGCTAGTCTCCCCAGGCCACCCGCACGCCTTGGTTCCTGGCTTCTTCAGTGTCAGCAATGGCCAGGGCAGTCTTACATGTTCCAGCTCTGAGCGCCACCCCCACCTCGTTACAGGACACTGTGATGTTACTGGGCCTTTGGCATAAACCCGGTAATCTCCTGTCCCAACATCCTTAACTTAATCCCATCTGCAAAACCCCTTCTGCTGTTCACAGGTCTGGGGATTAGGCTGTGGTCACTTCTGGGGACCATTGTTATGCCAAACCCGTCCTCACCCTGGCTTCAGTTGGCGTCGACAATTCTCAAGTGGCTTTGGCAACGTGACTGACCCTGTGTGCCCAGCTTGCTGGCTTGAGAAGTAGGAATAATGGTTACCGCCCACCTCATTAAATCAAATAGGATCATAGGCCATAGCCAGGACTAAGATTCGGTCAGGGGCAGTGTGTGCTCATACTAGGCAGGTACTCCCCATGCCAATCAACTCAGCTCCAGTATGTGCAGCTGAGACCTCCAGGAAGGATGTTAAGACACTTGGACACCATCTTCCTAAAAAGACTGTAGCTGTTCCCATGGTACAGCAAAGATGGAGACCACAGCCTGGGGTGCAGTTCCGAGGCTGGGCACTGGCTGGTGTGCACTAGGCTTCGGGTTCCATCTTGAGCACACAGGAAACAAAGGTGGAATCCACAGTCTAAACTGCAAAGCTGACACCACCCGGAAGGCACCATGGACAAGGCCAAGGAGGTGACAGAGCAGACCTCAGCCTTAAATGATACCCTGGTCCTTGCCTGGGACCACCCTGGATGGCCCTACTGCCGGATGAAAAGTAAAAGGATGTGTCCCACCCATTTTCTATCGGATGAGCCTTGAGCTCAGAGCCTCATCACTCAGGCCCCGAGTCACCCGAGGTCTAGAAAGCAGCACACCCCCACACCAGCCTGAGCCCCGGTGCCCAGTGGGCATCTGAGAGTGCCCACCTGTGTCCACGCTGGCCGAGTCGCTGCATCCCAGCCACTCCAGCCTTCTTTCTCCTCCTGGGATACGGTGTGTCCACTCCTACTTCGGGGCCTTTGCACAGCCTGCTCCCACTGCCTAGAATGCTTTTCCCTTACAGACATCCATATAGATGTGGCAGGAACGCCTCTGACGCTCGTCTGCACACCACTGCTCTGAAGCAGCCTCTCCCGGCCCTCTCCCGACCTGGTTTTGTTTTCCTCACAGACCTTGCTTGTGTGTTTGTATATTCACCTCCTTGACTCCATGGAAGCATTTGGCCTTCATTTGGTCTCTGCTAAATCCCCCAGGGTCAGGCACACAGTGTGACTGCTCTGAAGGCTATTTGTAGAGCGAGAGTGGAATTTGTGAACGAGCGATGACGGCGAGACGGTGATGACGGACATCCGGGAGCTGAGGTGGTGCGGGAGGTTTTCTGGGGTCATTGTGGTCGGCTGCACCAGGACCTGGCATTGACACAGCCCCCTGTCCTTACAGACCTCCAGCATTTGCAAGGCGGCCGTGCACGCGGGTGTCGTCAGCGATGAGACTGGTGGCTATGCAGACGTGATGCCTGTGGACAAAAAGAAGAGCTACACGGGCTCGCTCAGGAACGGGGTGGAGTCGGAGAGGTAGGGCTGGCCCTCGGGCCTTTTTCCTTACTTTTCAAAGCTGGCTTGTTCACTGTCAGCACAGCATCCAGGTCAAGCCTGCGATCCTCTCTCCTTGATACTTTTATTTTCCGAGAAATTGATTTTTTTTTTCTATTTCTGACACTCGCTCTGTGGAAAATGTCGAAATATTAGATATGTCCAGGGCATAGCATCTGTCTGCTACCTATCACCTGGGAAACTAATGGGCATGTATGTGTGTGTGTGTGTGTGTGTATGTGTGTGTGTGTGTGTTTAGTTTCCTAGCTCTTTTTCCTCACGTGTGCACGTGTGCATGCATACGCGTCTGTGTGTTCGTATGTGCATGCATATGTGTGTATGAGCGTGTATGTGTGTGTGTGTGTGTGTGTGTGTGTGTGTTTACTCATTCCATAAGACACAGCTAGCTCCCCAACAGCTCTGAAAGCTGCATACCAACTACAGAAATGGTCCCTGAAAATACAGTCTTGACAGCTGCACAGGAATGCAGAGCCCCCGGGGCTTTCCCTGTCTCCAGTGGTGTCGGCAGCCGGCACCGGTCACCTCAGCCTGGAGGTTGGTTGTTTTCAATCTCCGTGAGGTGAGCACACAGGACCAAGGGACTGTGACTCCCACCCCTCCTGCAGCGGTGACTGTGTCTGGTAGTTCTGCCGGCTTCCCCAACCTCATGGCACTGATGACAAGAGTCACTGAGACAGGTGGTGACAGGCAGGAAGTTAGGAGCGTGCTGACAGCTCTGGGGTTTCTCTTATGTAATCACAGGGCTAACTTCCTGTCCCAGCATCTAGATGTCCCCGCCGTCCCTGCTGGCTGCAGTGTGGGGCAGCGTTTGATACACATGGCTCTGGGTGCCATTCCCACTTTGAGGCTTGAGAAATACATAGTGATGAGCACCCTACTTGGGAGACGTTGGCACATCCTTCAGGTATACTCTCAGATGCCCAGCTGACCTCTGAGCCCTTAGCATGGCTTTCCAGAATGTTCTCCAGGATGGCCTCTGTTTGGGGCTGCGAGGCTGTTTTACTCACGTGACCCTCTTCTGTGGGTGAATTGCAAAGACTCATTTCCCCTGTGGTTTCCTCCTGGGGGCCCTGCTTTCCACCCCCACCCAACCCCAGCTTTGGCCTGTAAAGTGTGAGGGATTGTCAAGAGACCTTCTGGGGCAGAGAGGGCCTGGCTCACACGAGTGCACTCTTGCTGCCATGACCTTTCTTTCTCACGATTCTGGAGGCCACAGACATGTGGACATACTCTGTCTTGGGAGGCCGTGGACAGCTGCTTGCTTGTGTTCTTGCACATTCCAATCTGTGTCTCTTCTAGGCTGTGGGAGGGGCCTAGTGAATCCTGTAACTCTCAGGAGCTTCCTAAGCCTCATGAGGCTGCTTCCTCCCTCCAGGAGAGAAAGCTCCGATTGGGAATCAAAAGCTACAGCAGAGTGGCCCCTACCAGGTGGATGACGAGGCCCAGCAGCCCTGGCTGCTCTCTCCAGTTGTCCCAACCCCTGAGAAACTGGTTCTTTTTTTACAGTGCCAGGTAGCTCCATTCATGTGGTAGAGCCACATGAATTGGCTCTCAGACAGGCACAACACTCTTACAGTTCCCTCCTCCTGACGCCAGTGGGCTCTTCAGTTCCTACTCACCCACGTGGCCTCCTCCACACAGGAAGCCCGCACATTCCCAGGCACAGTGTGAAGCTGGACCTCCATCCTGGAGTGTGGGCCTGGCCACCTGGTAGGGACAGATGGAGATGAGGCCCAGAGGCAGGGCAGATTATTGAAGCCTGGACCCTCCTTGGCCATGAGGTTCTACCAGAAATGCTTTGAGCATGGCAGTGCCCTGACCTCTTCCGTGTGTCACGAGACCTCAGCCATCCTTCATGTGTGGAGTGATGTGGCTGGGAAGTCTCTCGGAACCCTGCCCCAGTGAACTGCAGGGACCGGTTTCAGAGCCAGAGGATAGGTCTTTTCCCCGTGACTGTTGATGTCCTGGATAGGTCAGAGATGATCCCAATGGTCATTAAGGTATACGACATTCTATGGCCAGAGTGTTCCAAATAGCATTTTGTTTCCAATTAAAATACATTTTATCTATTCTTAGATTTATTGTGTGTGTGTACACGCACATGTAACCCAATAGCATGTAGAGGTCAGAGGGCAACTTTTGAGAGTCAGTTCTCTCCTCCACCATGTGGGTCCCAGGGATGGAGCTCATGCTGCCAGGCTTGGCAGCCAGCACCTTCACCTGCTGAGCCATCTCACTGGGCCCCGTTATTTTCATTTTGTTTATCTGCTGTGGGGTCTCGTGTAAACCAGGGTGGCCTCCAACTGACTATGTGGCTGAGGATGACCTTGAACTTCTAATCTTCCTGCCCCGACTTCCCAAGCACTGGGACTCTATAGGCCATGCCACCACTCCTAGCTTGTTAAATGGCATTTTAAATCCCTAGTGCTGTGGGCCAGGCTGGCTGACATGACAGCTTTGATTTCACAATGGTCTTCTTGGTGAAGGAGGTTTCCTGGAAGTTGTGAAAGGTGGGTGCGTAGAAGTGAGGCTCTCCGGGACAGCCTGTTCCCTCTCAGATGTGCTAAACAGCACCCTCATAGAGAGCAGACACCCAGAGAGATGCCTGTCAGCCTAGGACTTCTTAGACCAGGCCCATTCCCGGGCAAGGTCGTGACCTGTCGCCAGGGGTGGACTTGTCAGTCGACAGTAGGAGCAGCTCTCCATGCTGGACACTGACCTGGGGCGGAGGAAGGGCGGGGGTGGTAGAAACACAGAATCTCCCTCCTAACTGGCCAGCACACACACCGTGAGCCACACGGGGCCCAGCAGCTGTAGGAGCCACAGTAAAAACTGAAGAAGAGAGACTTGCCTTTGATTTTAAGCCCAGTGTGTGTTGTGCCTCTCAGGAGCCGGGTGCTTTGGCAAACTTGGATTTTCAAAAGTGGAAACTGAGGCTCAGAAAGAGGGATGCAAATGAGGGCTGATTCTGGGTCTGCCTCAGTTTTGTTTGTTTGTTTTCCTAAGGAAGGACCTTAGTATGTAAGGCCAGCCTTGAGTTTATGATCCTCCTCCCTCAGCCTCCCAAGTGCAAATTCTGGCAGTTTCCATCACTACTGGGGTGAGACTTGACAGAGCAGAGGAGATCTACATGCAGTGTGTACAGCAATGGCTTCCTCCCTTCCCATTTCCCTCCCTCCCTTACTACGTTGGGTTGAACCCAGGGGCTCACCATGCTAGGCCAGCACATCTCCAGCCCCTCCTTTTGCACTTTAGTTTTGAGACAGAGGCTCACTAAGTTTTGCAGGCTGAGCTTGAATATGCTCTGCAGCCTGACAGGAGGCCTTAAACATCCTTCCAATGTAGCCTCCGGAGTAGCTGAGAAGACAGGCCTGCACATTAGGTCCAACTTCAGCATCTGTTAGCAACGAGAGGGTGACCCCTCCTCCCAGAGTCGCAGATCCCTTCGTGTCCCAGAATTCCATGACTCCCCGAGGCCAGCCGCCAAGCCATGGAGGCACAGGTCATGCTGCTCCGGAACCAGCTGTCCTCTCTCTCACTTCATGCTGTGCTGGAAGGTCCCAGATGGCAAGAGCTCCTTCTTTCAGATGGAAGATGGGCTGGGCTACTCCGCCTGCCCTGAGGGAGGCCTGATGCTGAGTGCCTTTTCAGAGCCCCAGAGCAGCTGTGCCCTGGCCTGGGAAGGACCTCCCTGCCCCCTCCTGCCTCCTCTTTTGAGTTCTGGAGGCTTTAAAGAGATAGTAAAAATCCTGTGTGTGTGTGTGTGTGTGTGTGTGTGTGTGTGTTCAGAGGACAGATGCAGGGAACCAGTTCTCTCCTTCCACCTTGCTGAGGCAGGGTCTCACCTGTTTGTGCTGATTTGCATACTGGGCTGGGAGCTTCCAGAGAATTCCCCAATCTCTACCTCCTGTCTAGCTGTAGAAGTGCTGGGATTATGGATAAATTCCAGCACATTGGTTTCTTACTTGGGTTCTAGGGATCAACCTCAGGTTACCAGGCTCATGCAGCTAGCTCTCTTTCCTGCTGAGCCATCTCCTGGGCTCTGGTAGGGAAAATATTTTTATGTTTTAGACAGGGTCTTACTGTATAGCCCTGGTTGGCCTAGAACTGCCTGTGTAGACCAAGCTGGCTTCATATTCAGAAATCTGTTGGTCTTCGCCTCTGGAATGCTAGGAAATGGGTATGCCACTATGCCCAGCCCACACTTGTTCTTGAGAGGGGATGGGCACTGGCAGCAAGGCTGAGCACAGTGTTTCGCCATACTGCCTCCTGGGAGGCTCATGGCTGTTTGTTTACTGTGGTGGCGTCATCTCCAGCTGCTTCCTTCCCCATTTGGTTTTCTGTACTAAGCAGGGGCATCTCTGTGTAGTCCCTATTCCCAGCAGGTCCCTCAGGTGGCTTCCTCTTAGAGAAAGGCCACAGCCATCATGGTGCCCTCGTGCTGTCATGTCTGCCTCTGAACCCACTTCCTGTGGGGCCCTTCCCACCAGTGGTTTCCTGCTGTGCTGGGAACAGAACCCACCTGCCAGTGCCCAGACACGCCCGCTCCACTGTGAAGCCCTGCCCCCTGGCACCTCACCCCCACACTTCCACTTTCCCCCCTGTTTCTGGAACATGTGGAGGCACTGGCTGTCTTCTGAGCCAGAGCCTTCTGGGCTCCTGCGTGGCTGTAGCTGATCCTTCCTGCCATTCAGATCTGAAGACAAGTGCTGCCTCCCTGGGAGGCACGCTTCTCCCTCCTCCAGACCCAGCTTGCCTGCTTCTTTCCCAAGTCATCACTCTGTGAAATCTCCTTGCACGTGTTTGTGTGGTGTAGGCACCTTGAAGGCCAGAATCCATCCATCTTGTTACCACCCCATCCCCAACATACGAACCCAGAGCCTGGCATGTGCTAAGTATGCAGCGGACAGTATATGAATGATAGACAAACCTTTGAATCCAGCAAGACCTTTAAAACTGGCTGAGAGATTTTTGATGCTTTTTTTTTTTTCAAAATTAAATTCTTTAATGCCCTTTATGAAAGCCAGTTATCCCAAGGACTCAGGAGATGGTCACATAGGTAAAGTGTGCAAGCATGAGGACCCGAGTTCAGATCCCAGCACCTACATAAAGCTCAGCATGGTGTTACGTGTCATGAAGAAGGTGAAGAGAGGCACATCCCGGAGGCTTGCGGACCACCTAAGCCCAGCCAAAAGGCTAACTCCAGAGACATATGTGGGGGCTGCAAGCTGACCTATCAAGAGCAGCTGAGGGCGGGTTTGGGAAAGACCGGGGTGAGGAGAGATTACTTTATGATTTATCACCCCCTACACACCTTCCTCAGACACACAGCAGGCAGCTGACCTGCTTGTTAAGCTCAGTGAGTGTTGTGGTTTCAGGAAGAGAGCAGAGGGACCATCATCCGCATGGACCCCTCTGCTCGGCTCTCTGCTGCAAGGCGTGCTGAATGCTCTAAAGAGCTCCCTAGTTCCAGGCAAGATTCTGGGTGCTCCAGCCTGGTCGGCAGCCTCGGGGCTGCCTTGCCAGGGTCGTGTGTATCAGCATCCAGCAAAACTCTTTCCAGTTCCCTTCTTTCTTCCCCCACGTGGCTTGCTCACACGTGGGGCAGACAGGGAGCACGTGGCCCTGGGTGGCTCTCCTGGCTACTCAGTGGACAGAGCCCTGGTATCGCTTAAGCCGGAAACCCAAGGAGCAGAAGGCACTTTCAGGAAACCAGCCGAGCTGCTGAGTGAGCCTGGCCCCCGGGCAGCTGCTCTTCTCCCCCTGCTTGGCCCTGACAGCCCCCGGGAGTATCCCGCTGTGTCCTGGTCTCACACCTCCCAGAGGCACCCTGTCACTGAGCGGGTCTATGGGATACGTTTTTCCAGGGTTCAACCCTGGGGTAGCCAAGAGCGTGAGGCTGCCACAGGGAAGGCAGAAAAACAAGCTGGAATTCCAAGCAGCTGTTCCTGTAGGACGTAGCTCCCTGGACCGCCCAGGGCCTGGCCTGCTGTCAGGTCTAGGGGCTTGGTCCAATCTGGGTTCTTCTGCTCCCAGCGGAGATCCTGCCGGAAATGGCGTTGATAAGTTGTGTCCAGGCTGTCCAGGCACTTTCGTAAGATGCAGTGTGCGTGCTGTAACTGTGGACCCTTCCCCACTGAGAATAGGACCTCACAGGTTAACCGGCCACCCAGCGCGCCTGCTCCAGGAGGTATCAATTAGTGCAATGTTTACAAGAAACACCTTGGGCAGCTACCACAATCCCGGACGCACCCAGGCTTTTAATTTATTGTTATTATTATAATTATTAACTTTTTTGTGGTGCTGAGGATAGAACCCAGAGCCTTGCGCAAAGTGCTCTGTCATGAACTGTATTCCCACGTCCCTCGTACTCATGCCTTCTTTACCCCTTGGGAACAGAACCTTGCTCTGTAGCCCATGCTGGCTTGGAATTCGTGGTCCTCCTGCCTCAGCCTTCCACGTTACAGGCTATAGGCATGTGCCCCTACATTCAGCTCCGTACTTTGATCCGACAATCCCGTTCCCGGGGGCTTCAGGACTCGAAAGTGGGTACACAAAACTGCTGGACAGTGATGTCTGCCCGTGAAATGATGACTAGAAACAGTGCTGTCCCCGTCTATAGAGTCCCAAATGCAACTTCAACCTATCAGAGTACCCTGCAGCTGAGAAAACAGAGTAAGAACATTCTGGCAAGGTATGGTGGCCCATTCTTGTGACCCTAGTACATTTGAGGCTCGGGTAGGAGGTTTGCCATAGGTTTGAGGCCAACCTGGGTTACACAGCCAGAATCCGTCTCCAAAAACAAACAAAAGTTCTAAGTTACATTATTAAGTGAAGAAAGCAGGAGTTGGATCAGTGTGCGCTGCGGTTTGTGTGTGGTCGCATCTACTCCTTTCTACGGAGTGGGTGGGATACGGCAACCTAAGTGGCAGAGGCTTTAGGGGCGCTCACTGTAGAGCACCGAGACCAGAAAGGACGCATTTCCCTCCTTTACAGTTTATAGCTGTGTAGAGGGTGTCCCACACAAGGGCTAGGACTCCGCTTTTCCATTAAATAGTTTATTTCATGTGTGCATGTGTGTGTGTGTGTATGTGTGTGTGTGTGTGTGTGTGTGTGTGTGTGTGTGTGCAGATCTCTGAGCTGTAGGCTATCCTGGTCTACAGAAAGAGTTCCAGGACAGCCAGGGCTACACAGAGACACTGTCTCAGAAAACAACAACAAAATCCTGACTGTAGTCAAAGAGAGCGAGCGGCCTTACTGGAGAGCTGTGTGACTGAGCCCCAGACCATTGAGAAGGAAAGGAAGGGAGAGGTGGAGTCGGGGCTCTGCAGGGAGGGAGGGTAGCAAGGCTGGCTACAGAATGGGAGAACAGTTTTGCGAGTTGTAGGAAGGGATTTCACAGCCGCAGCATGCATGTTTGTGTCGGGGGGGGCATGTGTGTGCCTGCACACGGGCACACCTGTGTGTAAGCTCTTACGACTCTACATTGAGATAACCCAGTTGGGGTCTTGGTAGATGGGGCCATGGGCTGCAGCTTGGTAGCGGAGCGGTTGCCTGACATGCACAAGGCCTCCGGTGCCATCCCCACCACCGCATTAAAAGAATTGCCCGCACTAGGAGATCCTTCTGCCCAGCCACGTTCCGGGGACAGCCGCTGAGCGGGGGAGAGTCACCCCGCACACTCAATGACGGGAGACACAGGTTCCAGCCAGAGTCCCCAGAACATCCAGACGAAGGCCACAAGACAACTGCGGGTGTCAGGGGGACTGTGGAGCCTCCAAAATACTCAGAGCGTTGTGGGTGGGCACGGACATGAGGTGGCCACTTGGGAAGGCGTTGAAGTTTTTAAAAGGTGGGTGTAGTTTAACAGCAGGCCACCTCCCAGCTGGATGCCTCTATGGATAGAAAGCGCCGGTCTTCCAGACCAGGCAAGTCCACAGAGGTGGAGGTGCCAGCCTGGAAGGAAGGGGGTGGGTTGGCAGAAGGACCTACATGAGCGTTTATCCATCTCGTGTGTGTCCACACCATGGAGCTGGTGCAGAGGTCAGAGAACATGGCTGGATTTCACAGGGTGTTATATTTCTGTTAAGCTGTTTTAAAAATCTGGTTGTGGGCCGGGGATGTAGCTCAGTGGGATAGCGCTTGCTGAGCTGGCCTAGCAGGCATGAAGCCCGGGGTTCGAGGCCCAGCACTGCATAAAGTAGGTGTGGTTGCACTTGGGAGGTGGAGGCAGCAGGATCAGGAGTTCAGGGGCACCCTCATCTGTCTAACAAGTTCAAGATCAGCCTAGGATGCCTAAGACCCCGTCTCCAAAGACAAACAAAAAGCCCTGAAGGATTTGAATCCCGTCCGAAGAGCCTGGTTTTGATTAACTCTGTGACTCTGGGTTGTTCTCTTGATTCCTTGCTGTCTGTGTTTCCCACCTGTATGTACAGACAGTAACAGCAGCCCTGCCTTGGAAAAGGCTAGCGGGCCCAGGACAGAAGATTTGGGAAGCATTCCAATGTATGTTCCCCTTTAAATCATCAACCGGATGTCTGAGACAGATGTCAGCAAAACCCGTGTGTAGCGTGTGTGTGTATGTGTGAGAGAGAGAGGTAGAGAGAGAGAGAGAGATACAGAGAGAAACGGAGAGCTCAGATCCAGGGCCCAGAAACCTTTGAGTCAGAATGTCGCTTCGCAGACCCAGCATGGACTCCCACTGCAGCCTCCTGTCAGTGTGAGTGGGCTTGTCCGGCTGGGTGTGACTTCTCTGGGTTCTGTCCTCACCATAATGATCCTGTCAGCCATCCCCCTGCCCACGGCTCTTGTAACCTCCTCCTCCCTCTTCTCTTACAGCCTGAGTGCTCCTCAGAATGGAAACGCCTTCCGGATCTTTGCCGTCAGACAGTGAATGTGGACACTTGGGGAGAAGGGGGTGTCATCTTCCGGGTTCTGGGGTCCTGCTTTTGATCTGTACTCTGTCCTTTGGGGGTGGGGGGTTACAGAGAGTCAGGAATCTTTCTTTCAGTGACATTGAACGTCCTGTCCCTCTGTGGCCTTTGGCGAGGGTGACAGAGCACCATCCCTCATGCCATGGAGTCTTGCCTGGACACCGGTGCCCAGACTGGCCAGGTCGAGGCCCCCATGCGGTCACTCATCTCCTCTTAGGAGCTGCTCACTGAGACACTCCTTGCCACTTTTTCTTTGGCAGGTGGACGGGGAGGCTTTCAAACCCTTGAGGATACAGGTTTGAGATGTGTCGTGAATGGGACTCTTGTTTGGATGACTAGAGTTGACATCCCTAAGGTTACAGTCCGTCCTACCAACAGAGAAATAGGTTCTGTGTTTGCTGGTCAGACAGATGGGCCGCAGGGAGAGCCCCGGGACAAAACCTGGGCTCTGTCCTGTTGGTGTCCTTACTGGTGTCCCCAACCCTCTTGACAGTCACATGCATATATGTCCAGCAGAGCTGGTCTATTTAAAGTTGGTAGCATCCAGAGATTTATCTTGTCTTTGTCTTTGTCCTTGTCTGTGTGGCCTGTTCTCACATGACCTTTGGTCTCATGGAGGACCGATGTATCAGGAGCCTTCCTACCCCCATTTTGTGACCCTGTGGCTTCTGCCCCCCACCCCAGGCTGGTCTAGGTGTCCTCCTCTGGGGCTTGGCTTTGCAAAAGACTCCAAGTCTTAGGTATCTGCTCACTCCTTAGAATAAGGGCTGTCTCACCGCTGCTGTTAGAGTGACAACTCAGTGTCGCCTTGCCCCTGGCTTGGATGACCTAGTTTTTAGCTGTGGGAGAAATGGATCCCTGGCACATTCCTCATAGAGGTTAACGGCGTGGCCTGTGGTTATGAAACCATCCATGACACCAGCAGGGAGAGGGGCCGGGGCACACAGGAAGGCCTCCTGTTCCTATTGGTGCAGTTCGGCCCTTGCCAGCATCCTCAGGCTCCAAGAATGTGGCGAGCCCTGGCTTCCATCACTTAGGAGCCCGGCCCAAACCCACTGTAAAACGAAACATGCTTTTGTAAACAGCTTACTCTAGAGAAGGTGAAATCCCACCCCGGCCCTGGGGGTGTTACAGATTGCCCGTGAGTGCTGGCCTCAAATGGGGCTTCGTGTTCCAGCCAAATATTTCCTAGGCAAAAAAATAAAAATAAAAAATAAAAAAGTAGAAAATAAAACAAAACACCACCCCTCCCCCAAGCAAAGGGCTGGGGAGACAGCTTGGTGGTTAGCAGCTCTTGTGGCTCTACCAGAGGACCTGAGTTCAATTCCCACCACTCACAGGCTGTTTGTTGGCCACCTATAAGTAACTCCAGAAAGTCTGTGATCTTCACAAGTGCCTCACACATACACACAGGTAAAAGCACAAATAGCTCTTTAAAAAAACAAAACAAAACAAAACAAAAAACCAAAAAAACAAAACTAAACAAAAACTAAGGGAGTCTGAACAAAGCCTTCCCCACAGGGAGCCACCGGATGTAGTTGGGCAAAATGTTTGTTTGAGACAGAGTTTCACTGTGTTTCCCAAGCTGGCCTTGACTCATTATGTAGCCCAGGTTGGCCTCCTGAATGCCGCCATAGCTTTCCCCAGATCCATCCCTCCCAGGAATGTTTATAAGGAGTTTATAAAAAGCACACAACCTTGAACTAGCACTAGCTGGCCTTCCACCAGTCTGTTTCCACCTCACCCGCGTGGGCACGGCGTCTTTGCAGGCATAAACTCTTCCACTCCAGATGTGCGAACAGACATCTGCTCGGCCTGTGGAGGGGAACTTCTGGTTGCTACCAAACATCTGAGAAATTTCCAGGTCCAGGCAGTGCTGTGGGACTCTTCACTCAGCCTGCACGGCAAGGCTGAGATGGTTTGGAAAATCGCACCCCTCCTGGATTTCCAGAATGAGCAACCAATCCCATCTCCAGGGGAGGTTGCTCTGTGAGTCTGGACTGGGGTCCTCAGTGCTCACTGGCCGTCATCCACCATCCACAGAGGCCTCTCGCAGAGCCTGGCCTAGCAGCCTTGCTCATCTTCACCAATAGTTTGAAACTGGAAGCCTTTACCTTATTAAAAAAAAAAAAAAAAATGGAAGCAAAACTACAAATGACAAGACCATGATGTCAGCGACCTTCTGACCCTGTGTGTCCATCGGCCCTCCTAGGTTTAAGGGGACCACTCCCACGCCAGCTGCATCCCCGACTGCCCTCCGATCGTTTCCATTTGCTTCCAAGCTGTGCCCTGTTTGCTCAGAGGGGTGTGCTACCTCTCCATGATCTGTAGGCTCTCTTGGCCCGCAGTTTACCGTGTGCTTTTTTCTATGAAAAATGACGTATTTTACAACTTCCTATGTACAAAAGTTTATCGTAAGTTTTTGTGCTTCGCGTGAACAGGGCCACACTGGTTGTTGCTATGGTTTCAATAAAACTGATTTGATTTGTGACACATCCCGGTAGAGCGTCTTCACTGGTGAACTCGTTTGCCTCGACCCACAAGCTCCAAGCAGCTAGCAGGCCCAGGTGGCATTGTAGGAGACCTCAGAGACATTCCTAGGAAGCATGGTCGGGAGACTAGTGACCTAACAAAATATAGGTTCTGGCATGGAAAGCAAGTATGGGACTTGAGATGTTTACCAAAAGCCCAAAGACTGCTATAGGCACTAGTTTTTAAAAACTATTTTATTTAGGATTTTATTTAGGATTCCTTAAGCCTCTACCTTCCTTCCAACCCCCCAACCCCCTTGGTAGGAGAGAAAGAAGGTTAGAAGGGAAAGGGGACATAGACCTCTCTAGACTTATTCGGTTGGTTAGGGTCGTCGGGTTCTTTTGGAAAATAACCAATCTCAGTGGTCAGGATACCTAGCAGCCTGACAAGCGGCAAATGACAAACAGAAGCAGCACAAACAAGTAGCCTTTTTCCTCCTCTGTCCATCTCCTCCAAGCCCTTTTGTGGGCTCTTGTAGTTATACCCTCTCAGAGTCCTCAGAATCCCATTATCCGCAGCTGGCAATGACCACACCCCTCTCTGAGTCAAAGGAGGCTGTTACCAGCTTGCAAAGGCCACAGACCACATGAGGCAATTATCACCTGTAGACAAACTAAGGCAGTCCCATATGCCACAGTTGGGATTAAGACAAAAATGTACATAACTGAGTTTTTAAGGAAACCAAAACTTCCACTACAGACTGCACTTTGAGCAGTGATGACCACTGGGTCTTTTGTCAAGGACCTGTCAGTGAGACCTATAGTGACAAGATTGAAGACTGGGTAGGTGGCTTTGATAAGAGAAGTGGGGTGGGTGTCCACAGTCAAGGTGTGGGTAGGGCTGGCTTCCTGAAGACCTGTTCACAGTTTGTATCCTCTCGCTATGCCCTCCATGGCAGGGCCTCTGTGTGTGCCCCTGGCACCTCCCACATATCTATAAGTACAGGTCATATCACATCCCTACCTCCTCATATGCCCACTTCAGGGGTTAGAAATCCAACAGAGGAATCTAGGACAGGATGTGACGAAATCTAAAACTGGCCTGCTCTTCAAAGCCTGAGCCCAGGGACAGCCCTGCCACCTTCCCGCTCGGAGGGGTTGGTCTCCTCCTCCAGGGACGCTGCCATCTCACACTCTTCCCTTTTAATGGCCACGCTGAGATCACCGCTGCAGAAGTTCACACACACAGTGTCAGAAAGCTGAGGTGGTGGTGAGCAGGGATCACCCGGTGGACCAGGGTGCCTGCCAGCCCACCCCCCTCTGCCCTTACCAGAAGACACTGGCCAGATCACCTGAGCCAGGGGCAAGAGGAAAGGCATGGAAGGAACGCCCCAGCCCCACCCATGGCATCTTTGCCAGGAAAGACAAGGTTCCTGGTTTCCTTTCAGGGCTGCTTTTGGGGTTTGCCGAAGTTTAATATTTGTTTATGCATAATTTGATTAGTTGTTTGGTAACATTGATCGATTGCTTGGCTATTTGGTTGTCTGGTGGATTTGGCTGATTGGTTAGTTGGTTGTTAGGTAGACTGATTAGTTGAGTGATTGGTTTGTTGTGTGATAGGTTTGGTTGACTGGTTAGTTGTTGGTTAGTGGATTGTTTGTTTATTTGGTTGGTAACTTAGTTGATTGGTTGGTTGTGTAGTGGGTATTGTTGACTGGTTAGTTGGTTGCTGGGTTGATTGGATGGTGGGTCTGCAGTGCTGGAGATTGAGACCAGGACTCTGTTTATGCCACATAAGCACTTTCCCTCTGAGCTACATCCTAGCCCTCAGTTTTTATGTCCCTTTATAAATGGGCCACATGCCTGTTTCTAGAACCATAGCAACGGGTCAGAGGTCAGACAAGGAGGGCTTAGGGCCATGAAGGTCACCTCTACATACATGGACAGACTTGCCTCAGGCAATGGTTAGGAGTTGGGACTCAAATGCCCCACTCGTCAGGCCTGACACTACTCAGTGCCCTCTGTAGGACACCAGGCAAGCAGCTGCAAACCTCTGACGTATGTCACCTTGCCAGTCAGAGGCAGCACCAATAGTGTCTTGTTGCCTATGATCTTGTGAGGTTATGGCTGAAATGAGGCTGAGGTGAGTGCCACTGAGCACGTGGTGGAGTATCACTCTAGCTGTCACACATGAGTGCTAGCATTGTTTTGCTATGCGTGGCTGCTTCCGGTGGGTGTGTATCCCAGGGAGACACTTCACCAAGTACAGGGGAAAAGTTCTAATGGTCAGAATCATCACACACAAGCCCCCATCTCCCGCAGAGGACAGAGGCTGGAGGAGCCTGGCCTGGGTTGGGATCCATTCTCTGCCTCTTCTTCTCCCTCCCAGCCCTGCTTCTGCACATTTGTCACCATTGTGCCATGGATGGTAGGTCTCTGCAGAGAGCCGCGTGTGGCTTATGTGTCTTGGACATCCTGGCATCTGGAAGGGTGTGCTTGGCTTCTCTGTTCGTGCTGTTGGCGCGGCACAGAATGCCGGCAGATGGCTTGTAGCACGTGCCTGCCTCCAGTGAGCTTGCCAGTGTGTGTTTGTAGTAAGACTCAGGGTGTGGATGCTGGGCAGGGGCATCAGGGAAGGCACGCTCTGTCCTTCTCATGTGTCACACCAGAGGCCCAGTTGGTATCTATTCTGCTCACTTGTTAAGAAATCCCAGATGTGGGGCTGGAGAGATGGCTCAGCGGGTTAAAAGCACTGGCTGTTCTTCCAAAGGACATGGGTTCAAATTCCCAGCACCCACATGGTAGCTCACAACTGTCTGTAACTCCAATTCCAGGGGATCTGACATCCCTACACATACAAGCAGACAGAATACTGATGTACAGAAAATTTAAGAATAAATAGATTATCTTTAAAAGAAAGAAAGAAAGAAAGAAAAGAAAAGAAAGAAATACCAGATGTGAGACTCCCTTTCTTGGTTTTTGTTTTATTTTAACAGTAACTCACTTTGTAGCCTAGGCTGGCTTCCAACCTGCTCTATAGCTTAGGTTGTAAGTCTCTGCCAGCTTGGGTCACATAGTAAGTTTGAGGCTAGCCTGGAGAATATGAGACCCTATCTCAAAAAAATCAAAATGAAACAAAAATAACTAACTAAATACATACATACATAAATAAAATTGTATATAGAGAAAGCTTGAGGCTGGGTATTCTGGTCTCTAGAAAACCCTCGCTCACTGGTTTTAGCTTTTGCTGTCTCTTCCCTGATACAATCATCTGGCTATGACTACAGAGCAGTGGCCCGTTTATAAAAGCAGGTCATTTTAGTTCACATTTGTTGTTGTATAAAAACCTTTGGTGGCCAGGCATGGTGGCACATACCTTTAATCTCAGAATTTAGGAGGTAGAGGTAGGAGGTTCTCTGAGAGTGTGAGGCCAGCTTGGTCTACATGGTAAGATCTTGTGTCATATAAACAAACAAGCAAACAAATATTAAGAATAATTTTTTTAAAATCCCTGTGTGGTAGCTATAGCAAAGCCTGGGTCCTCTGTGTTGTGGGTTTTCACTAGATGTCTAGTGAGTTCCTGATAGGGAGACTTGATGGATATGGTCTTTTTCCAGAGGTCAGAGGTCAGGTAGGTGGTAGTCTCAGTGGCATCTGTGGGTGTCCCTTAGAGGCTCATATATTTGAGTGTTTAGTCACCAGGAAGTAGATCTTTGAAAGGATTAGAAGGATTAGGAGGTGTGGCTTTATGGAGGAGGTGTGTCACTGGAGGTGGGCTTTGAGGTTTCAAAAGCCCAAGCCAGGCCCAGTCTTTCTCTGTCTCTGCCTGTGGATATAGTTTTCAGCTAACTCTTCAGCATCATGTCGGCCTGCCGTGCTCCCTACCAGGTTCCCTGCCAAGATGGGAAGCCCTCAGTTAAGTGTTCTCTTTTATAAGAGTTGCTTTGGTCTTGGTGTCTCTTCTCAGCAACAGAACAGTGCCTAAGACAGCGTCCACGACAGGCTTGGTAACGTTGCCCAGGGTTGCTGACATGTAGCAGTCACCAATACAGGCCAGCAGCGGCAGCTTCGGCCTCTGGTACGGCACATCAGCATGGAGACACAGACCCCATCACCATGCATAGGACAGTGTGGGGCTTGCCAGTTTTGCTCCCCGAGTAGCCTCTCTGTATGGAAACAACAGAAAATTTGGCAAGTGATGGTCCTTCAGATGGTAGAGGCTACCTCCTTGGAGCACTTACCACCCAGGCCAACATGGCTCTTGTCCCAAAAGCCTTAAACCTGGTGGGCTCACAGATGCCCCAGGCACTCATTCAAGACACAAGGTTTCTGCTATTATTCTCCTGACCGTGGAGGTCCAGCAAAGACTTGTGAGGATGGGCCAGCCCTGCCCTGACCAGGGAGCAGAGTTCTCAGCCTGCCCTTGGCCCCTGAACTGACCATCTTCCAAACTCCAAACTTCCCCTTCAAACAGTTATGTAAGTGTTCCTTGAGACCTGGAAACTTCCAGATGGCTTTGAGGCCCACCCCAACAGCTGCCACGGGAATGTCAGTGCTGGCTACTTCCTGGGGACACGGACCAGCTGTCAAGGATGATCATGCAGGCTGAGGGTGGACCTAGCCCAACCCCACGCAGTCTTTGTATCTTCACGGCCCTTTATGAAAGCCACGAGGCCAGAGGACAAAGCCAGGGCTGCGTGACCCCAACATCTGGGCCACAGCCCCCAGCAGCTGCCCATCAGCCTCAGAGGAAGGTGCGTGGGTGACTCCTGTCCAGCCAGAACAATGGGTCTCTTGTCCCTTCCCCTGCCTGCGTACAAATCCTGGAACCCAAGCCATCATCACCCCTGTGACCAGGAGGCACAAGGCTCCCAGAACCCGGTGAGGCAGTCACCTGGAAGGCTTGCAGAAGTTCCCGTTTGGAGACATCACTTATACTGAGGATATGGATGGACAGGGGTGGAGGTACTTGCCTAGAATGCACGAGGCCTTGAATTTGATCCCTGTCATCACAAAACAAACAAAAAAGGAGGCACTTCATCCGGAAATGCCTAAAGGTAGGCCAGGAACCCAAAATTTCGACATGGGTCCAAGCAGTTTGTCCATTGCTCTCCACGGCTTTTGGGAGGATCCTCCCTTTCTCTACCTGGTAAGTGAAGTATAAAGGCGAGAATGGAGCTTTCCTGTCCTTTAGGCATGAACTTGGGGTTAAAATGGCAGTCTCCCCCAGAAGAGGAGAATCAAAGATTTTGAGCTTATTTTTTACTAAAGTGCAAAGGGCTGACAGCACCCCAGTTTTCCAAAGAAAACAAGTGTGAGCACCCTGGCTTTAAGTTCCAGAATGCAGGGGCCCCACTTTGAGGCTATCATACCTCCTGAATGGAGTCAGTGTGTAGATGCCCGTGGCTGGGAGGCAGCAGGTTACCCAGGACAGTGTGTAAGAACCAACAGAGAGGGTGGAGATGCCTCCATCTGGGCTGCTCCCCCTTCCTTTTCCTCCTTGCAACACATGGCAAGGGGGCAAGCTCCACCTAGGGGAGAGCTCAGGGGATTCCTAGGACGCAGCACCTTCTGTCAGGAAGACAGGATGTGCTGGCTAATGTTATGTCAACTCTACACAAGCTAGTCATCAGATAGGCAGGAACTTCAATTAAGAAAATACCTCCTTAAGACTGGGCTGTAGGCAAGCCTGTAGGGCATTTTCTTATTTAGCGACTTACTGGGGAGGGCCTAGCTCATGGTAGATGGAGTCATGCCTGGGCTGGTGGTCCTGGGTTCTACAAGAAGGTAGGCTGAGCAAACCATAGGGAACAAGCGAGGAAGCAGCACCCTCCATGGCCTCTGCATCAGCTCCTGCCTCCAGGTTCCTGCCCTGTTTGAGTTCCTGTCCTGGCTTCCTCCAGTGATAGACTATGGAGGTGGAAGTGTAAGCTGAATAAACCCTTTCCTCCCCAAGTTGCTTTTGGTTATGGTGTTTCGTCATAGCCACAATAACTGAAACTAAGACATCAGGAGAATGGGGTACTACTGTGACAGACCTGATTGCATTATTTTGGGGAGGATTGTAGAAGAACTTTGAAACTCTGGGCTAAACAAGCCATTGAGTGTTGGGCTCAGTGGACTGTTCTGTAGGAGCTTGGAAGATAAGAGTGTTGATAGCAGTGCAGTTGCTGGAGGCTTGGCTTGGGAAGTTTCAGAGGGATGCAAAGACTCTGCTGGCCCATTTGTGTGAAGATTCAATGGTTCTGGTCACCTGGGGCTGAAGAATCAGCTGTGATTAACAAGAGACCAGAACCACTAAAGTAAAACCTTTGCTTTGCTGGAACGATGGATGCTGGTCAGCTGGGTTATGATAAAGAATCAGCTGTGCCTGAGAAGAGACCACATCGCTGAGGTGAAATCTGGGAGATGTTTCCTCAGGGTCAGCACACAGAACATGTGGTCCAGAGGTGGCCAAGGTTGTACCTTATGTTGGCAGCCGGACTTGGTAGTGTAAGAGTCACCCAGGTGGTAGTGGTTTTGAAGGCATAAAGTTTGGCACCGTGGGATGCCAGGAGAGGCCACGGGGGAAGATGCAGCTGGAGCCACAGGGAAGCCAGTAAGCAGGAGAGAAGGGCTCATGGAGAAAAGTTGAGGCCTTGCACTAATGAAGAGAACCTATGGGTAAAGTGCAGCCCAGCGGCAGCAGAGGACCCCAGCGTTTCAGAGGTGCCGTGACCACCGTGACGGTGGAATGACCACCAAGAACAGCAGCCGCTGTGGAGCAGAGCCAGCCGGAGCTTAGAAGACAAGCTGTGTGTGCTGCAGAGGATGGAGCTGGAGAAGTGACCCACGCCCTCTGGAGTAGCCCAGAGGATCGTAAGTGAATCTCAGACACTGGGCGCTGGGTTATTTACACGGCTGGAGTTCGGTTTGTTCAGAGTGTGACTGTGCCTGGTTCTTCCTTCTGGAAATAAGAAAGTGCTTAATTTGTTTTTTATTTTCTAGGGGCCCACAGTTGAGAAATTTTGGATTTTTACAGAGACTGAACTTTAAACGTGTTTGACTTGGTAAAGATTATAGGACTTTTAAGTTTGTAATATGTTTTAAATTTGTGGTATTTATCCATCTGAGATCTTTGGAATGAACCAAAAAAAGGGGGAGAGGTTATATTTTAAAAAGTGTGATGGGTCAAGCTGACAAGGAGTTAATTGCGCTGGTCAATTTTATGTCAAATTTAGAGTCGTGTGAGAGGAGGGAACCCTAACTGAGAAAACACCTCCATAAGACTGGGCTGGAGGCAAGTCTTTAGAACATTTTTAATTAGTGATTGATGGGGTAGGGCCGAACCCACTGTGGGTGGTGCCATCCCTGGGCTGGTGGTCCTGGGTTCTGTAAGAAAGCCGGCTGAGCAAGCCATGAGGAGCAGGTCAGTAAGCAGCACCCCTCTATGGCCTCAGTATCAGCTTCTGCCTCCAGGTTCCTGCTCTGTTTGAGTTCCTGCCTTGACTTCCTTCAGTGATGGATAGTGATATGGAAGTGAAAACCAAATAAACCTTTTTCTCCCCAAGTTACTTTTGGTTATGTTGTTTCATCTTAGTAACAGTAACCCAAACTAAGACACAGGGCTTCTTAACTTTCTCCATTCCCAATGTCCTTTTGACCCCACTCCCAAAAGCATATGCAACCCAGACATAAAGGTGCATACAATGGGTACAAACAAACCCCTTACTGACAGTATATCATAGCAACATTTATTGTAAAGAGCTCTTTGAGTTGAACTGTTGAAGAGTGTATCTATAATCTCAGCACTCCTATAAGGTGGAAGTGGAGATGAGTGCCTGAGGCTCATAGTCCGTCTAGCCTGGCTGGCATACACAATCCGTACAGGAGACTGTCTCCAACAAGGGGAACACCCAAGTTGTTCTCTGACCTCTGTATGTGCACTGTGTCACATATGTGCCTGCATACACACACACAGACACACACAGACACACACACACAGACACACACACACACACACACACACACACACGAGAGGCAGGGGAGAGAGAGAGAAAGCTCCGTGGCTAAGAGAGCTTGCTGTTCTTGAAGAAGATCCAAATTTGGTTCGCAGCAGCCACGCTGGGTGGCTCCTAACCACCCCTCAGGGGACCCCATTCCCCTCTGACACCCTGCCTGGTAGAGAGCGGTTAGGACTATGGCACAGTCACCATTCAATACATCAGCACGTTCCCTATGAACTGTGAAAATCTGTGTTTCTCCATCTGGCTAGAGGTTATGCATTTGGCAACACCCCTTGTCAGTATCCGCCCACAGGAAATGGACACTTGTGTTCACACAAAAGCTTGCACGAGGGTACTCACGGCAGCCCTAGCCACAAGAACCAAATGCTTGCTGCCCAGATGCATGTCAACATGATGGCTAAAGACAAAGTGTGGAATATTACACCGGCCATGAAAAGGAAAGGAGATCTGGTATGAGCCACTGCTCGGATGCAGTAAGAAGCCAGACCTGACCCATCTGGTGTGATTTATATGAAGCATCCAGGGCAGGCAAGGTTGGGCCCCTGAAGCCCAGCAGAGCAGAGCAGAGCTGAGCCATCTAGTTGGGGATTTGACCCTCAGATGGTCAACAGAGACGAACACCAGCCTTGGCTAGATTGGGTCAGTTGATCAGGGATTAAGTCTCTGGGCAGAACCCACCAGCCAGGCACAGGGAACACTACCTGGCTGGAGGAGGAGAAGGCTACAAGAATCTGCCAGAATTCGGGGTATTTGGAAGGTTTAGGGGAGCAGGGGGCTTTGAGTCAGAGCTGTTCCATCCAAATTGGATGATTCCACTTGCCGCCAGGAAAAGAGAGCTCTGCCCAGGCTGTGGCCAATCCCAGAGTCAGTCCGTCAGCAAGGATACGGTGAGGGCCACCTGGCCATTTGATCATCGCCCTATTCAAGTCTTCACCAGCAGAGACAAGGATGGCTGCTCGAGGCTGAGCAGCAGGCAGCAAGGGAGGGCCTCCGGCTGCCTGTGCTTCCACCCAGGAGAAACCCTCAGCCCTGGCTCAGGGCCTCTGTGTCTCCTTTCAGTCCTGGATCCAGTTCTGATACAGGAGCTGGCTTGTGTTCTCTAGGAGGCCAGGTCCCCAAGGCCTCCCTGACTAAAGAAGAGCTCCAGACTCTCTGTGCCATCTTCAGCTCCGCAGACGCTGCCTGCTTCCCCTCCTCGCAGTCGGTTTGATGGTTACTATTGACTATCGCCTGGATAGGCTCTAGGATCACCTAGGAGGCCGGCCTCTGGTTAACTGAGGTGGGAGGGCCCTCCCTGAATGTGGGTGGCACCACCCCTGAACTGGGGTCCATCGGCTGCGGCTGCGTCAGAAGGACAAGGCACGCTGAGCACAGGCATTCACCTCTCTCTGCCTCCTGAATGTAGCTGCCGTGTGACCAGCTGCCTCAAGCCCCCGCTGTCAGGCCTACCCGCTGACGCCCCTCCCCCCATGATGGACTGCATCCCTTCCAACTGTGAGCTGAAAGGAACCTTGTCTTCCTCCAGTTGCTTGTGTCAAGGATTTTGTCACACCAGTGAGGAAGGTGTCAAATATGGCCATTCCACCATCTTCGCACTCCATCATCTGTCATCATGGTCATCATCCCCTTGACTCTGACGTTCTGTCGCCTCCTACACAGACCCTTTTGCTCACCCTTCCCCCACCCACCCACAGCCCAGGCTCCTCAGCTCTCTCAAGGTCCTCACTTGGGCCACTGCTCTGTATACCATGAGGATTCACTTAACCTCGGCTTTGAGATGTGACTCTAGAATCATGTCCCCAGCATCCATTCCTGGCTTCCCTCTGTCATGTGGAAGACCTCAGTTATGGACTACGTTTCTCAGCCTCCTTTGCGACCAGCATGAGAATATGACGGTGACTGGCAGGTTGCCTATGAGCAGAAGCCCTTTTCTTCTCTCTTGCTGTCTGGGATGTACATGTGATGGCAGGAGCTAAAACAACTACTTTGGGTCAAAAGATGAAACTCATGGGACTACCTGGTACCTGTCTTGCTCAGACCAGTTTGTTAGGGTGTCTCTTTGTCAACTGGTTCAATATTGTGCCACAGTTCAGATACATGGGTCCAGGGATCTCTGCCTCATTTCCTGCCTGGTCCTTTGGAAACTACTGAAGCCACTGCCAAGGGCAGGTTTTGGGCTCATCAGACCCTGGGAGCTTATGGGAAATAGGCAAGCTTCATGCAAGCTCAAACCTTCTGTGCCGGAGTCTGTGCTCCAGGAAGACCCCAGCCACCAAGCGACCTCACACTAGGCCTCAGCTCCACCTGCCCCATGCCCCCAGGCTGGCCTGTGCTTCCTGGGAAAACTCCTTCCTCTGAACTGTATGCACTCAGAACCTCGCTTCAGGCTCCACTCTGGGAGCTCTGCTCGCCACCTCATTGACCCTCCCCTGACTCCTCAGGGAATGGCTGGCATGTTGGAGTATCCCTGTCCTGAGGTCCACCCAAGCCTGTGCTCAATCCTGACCTTGAGTTAGAGCAATCCAGCGACAGCCCAGGCACCTCCTCAACACTTAGCTCATGCTGTTCCACCCTGGCTCTGCCCCCTCCAGCCCCTGCAGCCGCCAGAGTCACAGCCAGCGTGAGCAGCTGTCCTCAGGTATACTGCTGGGAACTGCTGGCCAGGAGCCCGTTCCCTGCCCAATGCCAGGCCCTTTCAAAGCCTGGTCAGCATCTTGGTACTGGCTTGGCCTGCCTGCCTGGCCTGGTCTGCTTTTGCTTGGTTTGGAACCCACACACTGATCCTGGATCCTTGCCTGCACTTGCCCCAATGGCTTTGCTTGGCTCTGTCCATGCCGACCTCAACTCACTTTCTTGGCCTCCAGCTCCGACCTCTTTCCTCTTGCTGCAGTGCCCTGACAAGGTAATGGACTTAACAGGGCAGCCCAGCACTCAGCCCTGAGTTGGACCTGGTAGGAGCCAGAGCTCAGCCAGGCAGGCTCAGGTCAGTGTGGACTTCACTGGCCAGCTGGCCTGTCCCTTGGCTGCTCCTTGCCAAACCCAGGGGCATCACTGGCAGTTGATTTCCAGTGCCCCTGAAAGGGTGCAAGGCAGATGACCCCGTCTTACTGCCACATGTCAAGCCCACAGACCACTCTGGCCATCGGGAGATACGTGGCTGGCTGCCTCAGGCTAACCTGCTCTCTCAGCCTGCCTCCAGTGAGCATGCCTTCCAGAAACTGCACGTCCTGTGCCTGAATCTCACCCCACTTTGATCTATAACTTCCTAGAACTGACAGAAGATATTTGGGGAGCGGGGGAATACATTGGTGGGCTGTGAGAACAAAAGGCACCCCCCCATCTGTGTGTGTGTCTGCACATTTGTGCACCTGTGTATGTGGAGGTCAGAGGTCTGCCTTAGGTACCATTCCTCAGATAGCCACCCCCTTCTCTTTTTTTTTTGAGAGAAGTTACTTCTCTGGCCTAGAACTTGCCAACTAGACTAGCTGGCTGGTCCCAGGGACCCTCCTGCCTCTGTGCCACCCACTACTGGCTTCAGGTGTGGGCCACCAGTAAGTGCTGGGGATCAAACTCAGACCCCCATGCACGCATGGCAAACACTGCGCTGAGCTTCCTCTTCCCAGCCCCAAAGCTATTTTCCCCCCTCAGGAAGAATCTCATTTTTCAGATGAAAATATTCTTCTGTCTTAGAGTCAGTCTTGTTCATAGTTGAGAGAACCCTTGATTATACGACACCCACCCACCCCATTTCCCGATAGTCTCATGTAGCCTAGGCTGGCCTCGAACTCAGGGATAACCGTGAACTCTCGATCCTCTTACCTCCAACTGTAGTGTGGGGGTGGCAGGCATGTTTCGCTTGGTCTGGTCCCTTCTCTGTTCCAAGGTTCATCCATGACGGCCACTACCCACCCCTCTGACCCCACCCCCCGTGTGAGCATCCCTTGGCCTGCCGAGTTCCCAGTCTAGCAGGATGAGAACTGCCACTCGTGTGTGCTTGTTGGTAAGGGCTTTAGACGCATGGAGCCCAGTGTCCGCTCACACCTCACCCCCATGAGGTGAGCTGACTACTCTCCCCACTTAGAGACGATGGCCTGGAGCTCAGAGAGGTTGAACCAGTGTCCAGAGTAAGCACAGCAGGGCCTATACGAGCTCTCAGGGAGGACAGAGGTGTCCTGGTGACTCATTCAGGAATGTGTGTCTTCCTGTGGGTTTTGTCTTTCCAAATGAGAACCAGTTGTTGTTGTTTTGTCTTGGGCTGGGTGCTGGTGACCTCTTGAAAGGAGAAGCCAGGGCCTTTCCAGAGTCTGTGGAAATGTTGACCCTGTGTTTCTCAAATGCACTCGCAGGAAATAAATCATATAGAATCACGTTAGCGAGACTGGCTGGGTTTAACCCTCAAATTGCTTCCAGCCCTTTGGAAGACATTTTTTCCTCACATTTGTTTATTTCAACATTTTTTTCCTCTTGTGCAAAATTTCCAGATCTGGCTTGGTGAGGCTGTTGACGGGGGCACATGAATCTACCCTGTGCTCACAGGGGCCCCTGGCTCACCCCGAGGCATCACCCAGGGGTAGGGAGCTTCATCCAAATGCCTAACAGGTCTTGGGGTCCTGTCTCAGTGCCCCAGGTCATTTTGTCACCCTAGGTCCCACAACCCTCCCTGTCAGAGTTCCTAGTTCAGCTGCCCAGGGTCAGGGTGTCCCTGCTCCCCACCATTCCTCTCCTAAGAAAAACCCTGGACGGGTGGCTCCCCAGGTTCCCGTTCTAGTGGACCTCATGTGACTTCACTGCAAACCAGCCCCCTGGTGGTGTTGGGCCCCGTCAGCAGATCATCCTGCCGAATGGCCCTCCAAACCATCTGCAGACTGTAGAAGGTTCTGGAACTTCAGAGGAGACTCGGAAACTACATCGATGGCCCTTAGTGCCGTGTTGCCTTCAGCAGATGCCTGTCGCTTGTTTGAGCTTCTTGTGTCCCTGGAACGTCAAGAGCACACTGCAGGAAGGGAGGATCCAGTGCATGCCCCCAAACAGATCCGCTCCAGTTGAGGCTCAGAGAAAAACTGTTTTTCCTGGGTTCGTTTTTACCCAGGTGCAAATTCCTCCCCCAGTTTCTGCTGAATACCAGGTAGGGGAAACAGAAAGCCAGGCAAGGCTAACCCTTGCCTACCCAAAGCAGCCATCTGACATACAGACAGCCAGACAGTGGTCATAAAAGCAGTGGCATCCAAGTACACTGAAGCAGAGAAGGGAGCCCATCCAGCTCCCACCCAGGAAAAGAGAAGCAGACTGTGGCTCTGGGGGACCAGCACCTGGTGGGGGTCCCTGGGGAAGGTGGCCATGGTGGTCATATCTCATCTGGGCCCAAGGGCCTGACCAGACGGAACAGTGCACACATGAAGTGGGACTCACACTGGCCTAATGCATGCGGAGCCCACTAAGGCTGGGGCTGCGAACTTTAGTTCAGACATCCAAATGGAGAAGCCCGGTTAGAAGTGTGTGAGCAGGAACAGGCAAAGTTTCATCAACAGTCTTCATCATGGTGGTTTAACTGGTGCCCAGGAAGCCCACGTGAGGCTCTGACCCAGTTTGGGAAGAGGATGGGCCTTTCTGAAAAATCTGAGGGTGTCAGGGAACCCCTACTCCCAGAAAGCTAAAATGGAGTTGCAGACCCACCAGGGAGGGCCCCGGGTGGGAAGGGACCAAACCTCAGATTGGAAAGGCAGCCCACAGAAGGTTCCAGAATACCCATCTATTAACCTTTTCTTGAAGACTGGGAATCCATGAACAACTCTCTGTTGGCAGCATTCAGAAGCTCTCTGTGGACCCCTCATGGCTTCTCTGACTCAGAGGCACCCCATTTTTGTTCTAAATGGTAGATATGAGGAAACTGCCCTACCTGACCTCTAAATGGCCAGATTCTAGCCCCAGAGGGACCAACAGTGGGTCCTGGAGACCTGAAGAGGCTCAGCAGCATGGTCCAGGCCAGCGTATCATGGAACACAGCTCCCTGCTGCTTGTATTTCAAATTCATGGGCTCAGCAGGCACCCCTAACACCCACAGGCTATGCTGAAATACTACTTACAGATGCTCGCTCAGTCCTGGGAAGGAGGTGGGGAGGCTGGGAAATGTCATACCCCCCCCCACCATCCTGCCTCATGACTCACACCTACCCGAAGGCACTCACATGAACAGCACCCTAGCCCAAGGAGGCACCAACTCCTCAGCCCAACAGAAAAGCAGCTCATTTCTCCTCCCAGAAGCTTCTGGGAGCCTTTGTACTTCAGACCCTAATGTACACAAATAAACACTTTAGGGACAGAGGGTGAGATCATCAGAGAGTGCTCAAAACTACAGAGCAACAAGTTTTCAAATAATAGACTATTTATAGACTCAAAGTGTCTCTTCACTAATTATTTATTTACCAAGAGGGGAATTGGAAGTCATCGGTTGACAGACATACCCCAACAGAGATAACACTGCTACTAGGTACTAGGACAAACTCTCACTAAATGTCGCCTCACAAGATGACCCACGAGAACCCCAGGACATTCTGCGCTGGCCTTTCTGAGTGCTTAAGTGAAAGCTCAGCTTGAAGGCTGGGCACAGTGGTGCACGCCTTTGATCCTGGCACTTGAGGGAGCAGAGGCAGGTGGATCTCTGTGAGTTTGAGGCCGACCTGATCTACAAAGTGAGTCCAGGACAGCCAGGGCTACACAGAGAAACTGAAAAACAAACAAGGAAAAAAAAAAAAGCTGAGCTTGAAACATCCCAGTCTGAAGGTATATTGCAGGGTGCCTTGGCCAAATGCTCAGAAAAGATCAGTATCCCCAAAGTCAAAGAGGGGCCACGATGGGCCCATGAGAGGACTCGGTGGGAAAGACGCTTGACTTGAGTTCGACTTCCGGGACCTGCACGGAAGAGTGAGGGAACTGAATGTCTTCGTTAGGGTTTCCGGGGCTATGAAGAGACACCACGACCGTGGCAGCTCTTATAAGGAAACCATTGAACTGGGGCTGGCTTACAGTTCAGAGCTTCGGTCCATTGTCACGGTGGTGGAAGCATGGCGGCGTGCAGGCAGACCCGGTGCTGGAGGAGCTGAGAGTTCTCCATCTTGACCCTCTGGCAGCAGGAGACAGAGTCCCACACTAGGTGGTGCGTGAGCATAGGAGACCTCAGAGCCCACCCCCACAGTGACACGCTTCCTCCAACAAGGCCACGCCTCCTAACAGTGCCACTCCCTATGAGCCAAGCATTTAACTGCATGAGTGTGTGAGGGCCAAACCTCTTCAAACCACCACACCGAATGGCTTCCAAAAATTGTCCCTGACCTCTACAGGCATACCCACACATAAGTTAATACAAAAGATTAAATGAAAATCGTTCTATAATAGAGGAGGAGCGGGCCATGTTCTAACTAAACGCAATGGGTTAGCTTAGGAAGGAAGACCCAGCTTTGAAGGCCACCTGACATGGTTGTTCACACTTGAGTGAACAAGGCTTTGATAAGGGAGCTGACTGTAGCAGTGCTCATCCCCAGTTGGTCATGAAGCGGGGGTTAGGAGAGCACCCCGCTTCTGGGAATTGCTCACAGACACGGCTATGATGTGCTGTCAAGTGGCTTGAGAAAATCAGTGTGTGTATACATTGAGTGATGGTACAGACGGGCACAACCTTTGGTGAGTCTGTGTGAGGCCGACTGGCCCATTCTACATGTTTTCCGAGACTTTGACATTTATCTGCTGCGTAGCTTTCTCCTCAGAAGGGAAATGCATCTTCCTCCAGGGAGCGTGGAGGCTCCGAAGACTCAGTGATCGAAGCTCAGAAAGGTCCATGCTGTGTGAGGCCCGCCCCCAAGCTTAGACGAGCAAGAAACGGTTGCTGGAGGCCACACTTCCATAGTTATACAGGGCGCCTAACCCCAGGATTCACTTGGGAGGCATCGCCCATGCCGGGCTGTCCAATGAGGCAGCTTCCTGAGTCCCCCGTGCTCCCGTGACTCCAGTAAGCTCACTGGTTCACCAGAATGGACTCCGGTGGATCTGTTGACAGAGCCGTACCTGAGGCGAATGGGCTACGTCCTCCTCAGGAAAAGTTCCCACAATTCAAATTCTAAAGCTACTGTTTGGTTTGAACTTGAAATGTGTTCCCACCGTGTTCTGAGTGCTGGGTCCCCTGCTAGTAGCACTGACTTGGGGAGGTGGTAGAACCTTTGGGGCCAGCGTACCTGAAAGAAGAGGGTCAGGGGTCAGGCCCTGGAAAGCAGGCCACCTGCCTGCCTCCTGTACCCTCTTACTTCATAGTCAGTGTGATGTGAACAGCCTGGCATGGGCTCTCACAGCCATGATCTAAGCATGGCTTCCCACTGTGATGGATGGAAGCCTTTGGAAACCCTCCTCAAGCCCATCAACCTCTCCTCCCTTGATTCTGTCAGGCACGGTGGTCACAGAGATTTAAAAAAGAAATCAACTAATGCAGTTGCCAAGAAAGGAAGAAAGGAAGGAAGGAAGAGGAGAAAGAAAGCAGGGTCCCTGCTGCTTCCTGGCCTGGACGAAGTCCAGAAGCTTCTCTGGCCTGGTATGACTGCACCCCTGTTTTCCTGCGGTTCTATTTGGGTCAGGCCATGTGCAGCCTGGAGCCACTGGCTGGAGACCCGGGCCTCTGTCCAAGCGCTGTATCTTCTTCACCAAGAGGATTGAAGTTCCACTTGGGAAGACATTGTCCAGCCTGGAACAGCCTGGACCAGCTTCCTGCCCGCTGCTCACTCAGCGGTGGCCTGGGTCCAGCGTGCTCTCCATCCCACACATCTGTCTAAAAGGAGGTCCTGGCCCCACTGGCCCATCTTAGCTGCCTTTGGCCCCCTTGCCATCTGTAAGCAATCCACCACCTGCCACTCGGATCTCATTAACAAGAGGCGAGCAGGAGGCCGGACTGCAGGCCAACCTGGGAGGGGCCTTCTGGAACTGCTGGGCTTGGGCACAGGCTTCTTCTTTGTCTCCATCACCTCACCCACCTTGGCCAGAAAAGCATGTGGCTAATGAGATGCTGTGGTGGCCCCAAGCCCAGCTATGCACCACAGGGCCTCTGTGCCAGGCGTAGGTGCAGAACTGTGCCATCTCATTCATCTGCAACACATCAGGGCAGACTTACGCTCCTGTGACATTTACCAAGGGGAAACTGACACCGCAGGGTCACCCGGAGGTAGCCAGGTGTTTTTCTCTTCCTTCTGTTGTCAGGGTGAGTTTTCGAAGGCGTTTTTCTTTCTCTCTCTCCCTTCTGTGGCCTCAGAATGAGGCTGCAGAGCTCACACATTGTCACACACATGCCCCACCAGTGAGCCTACCCGTGATGTAACTGCTTTCCTCGAAAGCATCCAGAGTGGGTAGCACACACATTGCAGGGGTCAGAGGCCACAGAGATGTGCACAGGTGCCCAGCACCTGTCATGCAACTGTTAGACACTGTTGTTAGCTATGGGAGGAGGGGATCAGGGCAGAGTCCCCATGAGTGCATCAGGTTTCATAGACTGAACTGAGACTCTCAGTCCTAAGCCTGAGGCCCGTTGTTCTGAGCTGGGGTACTAGATGGGGATGTTGGACAGAAAATTCTAGCGATCCAGTGTTAGTGAGGTCAGTGTCCTATCTTCATGTCCTACCTTCAGGCCAGATTCTTATCCCATCATCCTCCACAAGAGAAAGAGCACACAGTGAGGAGTACACATGGGAAGTACTTTTTTGTCAGTTCAGGATTAACAACCTTCACTGGATGAAATGATTTAAAACAGATTGACCATTTTGGATTTAAATAAAACAGTGTGAATTCTCAATAGCAACGGGATGCTACCCAAGAGGGGTCACTGGCTGCCACGCTGAGAAGTGCTATAGCTTGGGAAGTGCAACATCTGAGGTTCCATGGTAGAACTAACAAAACAAAAGGCTGGTGGGGAGGAGACAATAGCTATCTCATAAAACTAGATCTGCCATTTGGGTGAGAGGCACCTGGCTGGGGAGGCATGAAAGTAGGGAGGCAGGCTTCTGGATCTCCATAGAAGGACTGACCTGTGCTACTTGGGACCTCTGTCTGAACTGACACCCCACCCCCACTTTCCACTCCTGCCCCATGCTTTCTCCTTTCAAGGCCTGCCATGCTCCTGGGGCTGCTTCTAACCATGAAGCTGGCCTCAGGTTTGGTGCACTCTGTTCTGTATTTATACCCAGCACAGCTTTCACTCTGTTCTGTATTTATACCCAGCACAGCTTTCACTCTGTTCTGTATTTATACCCAGCACAGCTTTCACTCTGTTCTGTATTTATACCCAGCACAGCTTTCACTCTGTTCTGTATTTATACCCAGCACAGCTTTCACTCTGTTCTGTATTTATACCCAGCATAGCTTTCACTCTGCTCTAGATTTATACCTAGCAAAGCCTTCACTCTGTTCTATTACTTATACTCAGCACAGTTTTTCCTAGCCTCTCACTTTACTATCCATCTCCTGACTTCCCTGGCCTTGTTAAATGCTACCCCAGGGCAACCAAGGCACCTAGCTGAGGGAGTGTACATCCATTGCCCTTCCTCCATTGCCTTGGCTAGGTTTCTTTTTCCTACAACTTCAGGAAAATACAGTGTGCATAAGGAGCCTTCTCTAAACCCTTCACCCATCCATTTGTATTTGTTAATTTATTATATTAAATGATCAACTGATATAACAAGGTTATTCATTCTCAGACTAATAGAAATTATATTTAATGCAAGTCAGGATCATCTTGCACAGGAGAAAACATACCTGCAGGCCAGCACTTGAGAGGTGGAGGCAGGAGGATCAGGAGTTCATGGCCAGCCTCAGCTACATAAGGCCTATATTAGACTTTGTGTCAAAATAACAAAACATCAAAACAATAAATCAAAACTATCTTCTTAATACATGTTTAACAGAGGTTTCCACCAGTCTGAGCCACTGAGTCAAGCACAGTAGGAACACAAACCAGTGTAGTGGCTGGCAGGTTCTGACCCCTTCATCTCTGAAGGCTCAACCCCCTCTAGTGTTACACCAGCTCTAGCTGTCTCTAGACCAGGCTACCCCAGCAGCCTTCCTCAGCCTAGGCTCCTGGGCTCCGAACCTCATCATTCCTGCCTCAGGCAGAAAGTGGGGTGTCTCCGGAGAACAACTGCAAACACCCCCTGTGGCTGAGATGATAAAGATCTCTCTGTCCTGTGTTCCTCTCCAGGTTGAGCCAGGTCAGCAGAGGACATGACATCGGGCAATGTGATTTCACTGGAGGTGTCTTGAGAGACTCCCTTTGGGCTGATGTTTAAAGTCACACCTAAAGGAAACCTAGTGTCCTGTGGGCAAAGGGACTCTGTACTCAAGAGTCCAGTTGCTGCTGAAAGCCAGTGTTTCAGGGTTGATCATAGGGCTAATAATAAACATTATATAGCCCAACATCATTTTTAATTTACTTTAACAGCTGGCAGTATTGGGCCATAGGAGGGTGGCCTGGAGGGACACTGCACTTCACTGCAAGGTCCTGAGAGATGCTGTCCTGGGGAGGCCAGGTGAAGACAGCTCATGAGGGCAGCCTCCCCACAGAGGCAATACCTGTGTTACCTACAGGAGGTGTCTGAGAGAGCTGTGCCAACCTATTCGCTGGGCAGTCTGGTGCTCCCCAGCTGCCCTTAGCATTCCCAGACAGAAGGTCTGGCTGCTCCGTCGTTTTTCCTCGGGTCTGCCCTCTGAAGTTAAGCAAGGGATGAGTGGAATGTGATTACCTTCCCAAGCCTTTCTGGAGGGGTTATGAACCTCAGACTTTAGACACACGTGTATGGTTTATGTCTGACAGACAGATGAACACATGGCCCAGCTCTCCTCCTTACAGGAGGGCACTCAGCCAGCCTGTTGCTCGGCCATCCCCTGCCCCGCTGGCCCTCCATCTTACAGGGAGGCCTGGCTCTGTCTGAGGTCACAAATGCTTATCGCTGCTCGCTGCTCGCTGCTCGGGAGAGGCATTAGTCATGCCTCGGCATATCCTCAAAGCCCAGCTTCAAGCGAAAGATCTCTATCTGCCGCTCTGCTGTAGCACAGGCCTGTTACTGGAGCCAGTGAGTCCTTCTGGAAAGTAAGGCGAGCATGTTTGGGTGTAGATCCAAGACCCAGCTCCTTCGCGGCCAGAAGCTGCTCCTTTCCCTTCCTACCCTGTTTCCTCCTGTGGTGAATGTTTGAGACCCTGTGACCTGTCCCTGCACACCTTCCAGTTACACAAAATGAATCACATCCCCCAAAGCACAAGGAAGGAGCCAGCTCTCAACCCAGGTGGAAATGGCCATTTTCTGGGGGAACTGAAGTCAGACAGACACGCTGGTACTGGCTAGTGGGAGAGATGGGCTGTTGCCACGCCACGCTCTCAAGAATGGCTGTCTTGAGGGCTGTAGCCAGGACAGGGTGGCAAGGGTGGGTTCTTTCCCAAGCTGACCTCTGTGGTCCTAGGCCAGGGTCAAGTTACCCTGCCTACCCACCAGGACACCAACCGACCAAGTGCCTCTGTGTTTGGCAGAAAAACAAACCAGAAAAGGACACATCCTACAAGAGCCGTGTTGGTGGGCTGCCTGGAGTTTGACTTTTGGGCAGGTGAAGAAAGGGAGGGGGAGGGGCTGTGGAAATTTCCTAGGTCCGTGTCCCGGGAAGCGGGGGTTTGGCAGTCCTGCCTGTTTCCTCGGCTGCACAAGGCTTCTTTGAACAGAATCAGAAACAGCAGGGAGATGGAAATTACTGGGAACACACTGGTTTTGTTGGGATCCTCTGCTTCCAGAAGGAACACGAGAGGCCAGCAGGATTCAATTCTATTTCCCCGTGGTTTGCAGAGAGCTTCGGACCCCGGATGTACCTACCCTAACTCCCCAAACCTGGGCTTTCGTGACTGACTGGCAAAGGGGTTTCACACGTGTGGTGAGGGAGGAGCAGCCTGGGCTGCCAGGTGGATCTCACAAAACATCAAAGTCCTTCAGGTGGGAGAGCCTTTCCCAGCTGTGAGCAGAGGGCACGGGCCTAAGAAAGTCAGAAGAGTGCAGCTGGTTTGACAGTGAAGGCAAGCAAGGCTCAAGGGCCCAAGGGTATGGATGCCTGCGTGATCTGGGATAGGCAAGGGCAGAGATTAGGACCCTGCAGAAACGGGGCCTACCCATAACCAGGAAGTCAGCGCTGGGGTGAGGTGCCGGGCCCTGAGCTGTGGTGGTCAAATGGCGACGGGCTCTCCCTACAGCTACGGCAGCAAACTCAACTGTCAATTCCCTGGTGCAGGCCCCGCGACGCCCCCCCTCATCTTTGAGATCACCAAGTCTCTGGGAGATGAGCTGATGCAGCCAGTGAGGAAGTGGGACCCCTGAGCCAGTGAGCCCCAGTGCTCCAAGGTAAGCAGGTACATGGCCATTCAGGGATGGGGAATGAGTGCCGAACTGGGGTGTTCAGTCAAGGCGCCTCTGACCTAGCCTCTTGTCCCAAACATCCCCTGGGCTTTGGAATGAGGATGGCTCTGGGTTGATGTCAGCTTTCTGTCCCTGTGACAAAATGCCCGAGGAAGAAAGGTTTATTGGGCCAGGAGTTACGGTCAGCACACCGTGAGAGGCAGTAGGTAGATCTCTGAGTTTGAGGCCAGTTTGGTCTATGCAGTGAGTTCCAGGGCATCTAGAGCTACCTTGCGAGACACTGTCTTGAACACACACATCTTATTTGGACCCCTGTTTCAGAGGGTTGATCCCCACGAGCAGTGGGGACTGTGTGAGGGACTTGAGCGTCCCCCGCCCGTCATGGCAGCTCAGGACACCTGTGGAATGGCTGGAGACAAGGTGTGCCTTTGGGGCACGCCTCCCAGTGACTCACTTCTTCCAGCTATGACCCACTTAACGTGATCCGGTTATGGGCCCCAGGGGGTAAGCCCACTGATAGGGTCCTTCCCCAGAGCCCCGTCTGAAGGCTGCATTGAAGACCAAGCCCGCAGTGTTAGAGCCCATGCCAGGCACTCCATGGGCAGTGATTGTAACTGAGTGTCTTCTCCAGGCGATGACAACAGTTTGAAACTGGGTGGTAGGCCAGGGTTTCTCTGTGTAGCCCTGGCTGTTCAGGAACTCAGTCTGTAGACCAGGCTGGGCCCCAACTCACAGATCCATCTGCCTCTGCCTCCTGAGTGCTGGCATTAAAGGCGTACACCACCATTGTCCAGCTGTCGTTTCATTTCATTTTATTTTTGTTTAAGATTTATTTTTATGTACATGGGAATTTTCCCAGCATGTGTGTCTATGTGATTCTGTGCATGTCTGGTGCCTGCAGAGACCAGAAGAGGGCCTGGATTTCCTGGAGCTGAAGAAGGCCTCCAGGTGGGTGCTGGGAATTGAACTCCAGTCTCTGGAAGAGCACTGCTCTGAGCTTTTGAGCCATCTCTCCAGCCCCCGCCCCTTAGGTGTCACTTTAAAGTAGCTGCTCTTGCACCATGTGGACTTCAGTTATCTCTTTTTTTTTTTTTTTTTTTTTTGAGGCCAGCCTGGGCTGCAAAGTGAATTCCAGGACAGCCACGTATACTCAGAGAAACCGTGTTCCAAAAATCCAAAAAGCAAAACAAAAACTCAACAAACAAGAATACATGCAGAGGCCCTGTCCTGGGAGGTCCTGTGCAGGGACACCAGGATAGGGGGGCTACGCGTCTAGGCATGACTTGAAGACCCTTTGTTTGCAGATCTTAGGGACCAAGGGGAGGTCTCAACACTTTGGGAGATCAGGGTCTCGGGCACTCTTGTGCAGCTCAGGCAGAGGTGACTGGGGTCATGTGGGAGCTGCCATGCCTCACCCCTCGGCTGTGTGAGGACGGGAGGAAGGTAGAGATGGAAAAGTACCTCTGCTCCAGAGGACCGGGCAGGACAGGGCTGTGGTTTTAAGTTCACGGAGCCTCTGCCAGGGCGAGATGCTCTCTGCAAGACTGCAAACGTTAGCCCTGCTGGCGTGTGTTGTAAATGGACTCGGTTTTGTTTAGTTGGTTAAATTTTTATTTACTTTTAAAGAACCCACAAAACCCCTGACAGAACCGCCTTGAGGGAGGACACCATGTTACCCAGGAAAGCTGGCTTCCAAAAGCTGAGCTGGGCCGGTGGGGTGGGAAGCCATGCTTGCCAGCTCAGGTAGGAGTGGCGAACACCCCTCAGCCATCGCTGAGAGTCTGCTGTGTGCCAGGGTGTCCCCTCAGCTGTGTGACTTCCTTGTTTCTGACCCCCAACAGCTGCCAAGGCAGGAGCACCAAGAAGCCAGGGGGCTCCCCCTGAGTCACGCGGCCAGGGAGCAGCAGGTAGGTAGCCAGGTTTGCCCATTTCTGACTTCAGTGAGCTCAGAAAGCCTGCTGCCTTGCACCCAGGAGCTCCAAGGGCCATTGTTCCTAACCCAATGCTGTACCCGCAGCACAGATCCCAGCTCAGGAGGTAAGGGTGGCCTTTCTCCTGTCTGGCAGTGCCTGTGTGGCTGACCCCGGGGTCTCAGGGTCTCAGGGGAAATTGCATCCTAGAAGGAAGCAATGAGCTCATTCAATGAGGTGTGGGTGGCTGAAAGCTTGGTGCTGGAGACTCGCAGGTAGGTGTGCTGCTCAGAGAGGAGAGACAGAAGGGAAACCCCCACAGCCCCGCCCCTCAGCAGATCCTTCCTGTCTGCAGGAGGGGAGGGAACCCCGAGGGCTCCTCTCTGGAAAGACAAGCTGGGAAGAGGGGGTGTTTTGTCCCTAGGGCGAGCGCCAAGGTCCTGCCAGGAGTTGCAGCGCAGCTCAGGAAGCCTGGCTGGGCTGCCTCCAAGGTCACCCCGGAAGCATTTGTCCCCCAGCCTCAGATGGCGGGGGCCCAGCAGACAGCCACTACCCACCCACTGGCTTGGCAACCAGGAAAGTGAAGCCCCCGGCGTCTCTGGGCTGGGACAGTTTTCCAGCTCTTATCCAGTGTTCTGTGGTCCCAGCTAGCCCAAATTGCACACTGCTGCGTGGACCGCCTCTCACCAGGCCCTGCCCCAGAGCCCTTGCACACACTGCAGTCCCCGCCTAGGGGCTCCTCATCTGGCCCTCAAAGCCCTTCCTGACTCACACTTCGAGGGTCCAGCTGATGTGTCCACTCCTGCCATCCATTTAACTTGTATGTGTAACTGCTTCTTTTAGCGGCTTGGCAGGCTGTGTTACACACACACACACACACACACACACACACACGTATAATTTTCATGTGCATTGGTGTTTTGACTGCATGTATGTCTGTGTGAGTGGAACAACTGTAGCTCCTGGAACTGGAGCTACAGTTGTGAGTTGCCATGTGGGGACCTGGAAATTGGGTCCTCTGGAGGAGCAGCCAGTGCTCTTAATCACCAAGCCACCTCTCCAGCCCCTCCCCCATTGAAAAATAAAAGATCTTAGGAGTTATTTTATTTTACACGTATGGATGTTTTTCATGCATGCATATATGGGTGAGGCTCTGCGGAGGAGGCCAGCAGAGGGCATTATACTCCCTGGAACTAGAATTACGGATGATTTGTGAGCCACCATTTAGGGCTGGGAATCAAACCCAGATCTTCCAAGAGAGTACAAGTTTGTTAACTACTGAGCCGTTTCTCCAGCCCCTCCCCCCCTTTAAAGATTTATTTCTTTTTATTTTCTGTGTAGGAGTGCTTAGCCTGCCTGTATCTATGTGCGCCATGTGTGTACTCAATGTCTAAGGAAGCCAAAAGAGGCCATCAGACTCCCTGGAATGGCAGCTATATACCAAATGGATGCTGGGAATTGAACCCAAGTCCTTTGAAAGCAGCTAGTGAGTGCTCTT